>NC_079208.1:60770891-61088525 GCF_026745355.1 Beta vulgaris subsp. vulgaris | reverse complement strand
ATACTTAAAACTATCCTAAAAAGGCAACACGAAACCTTTGGAAGACTTTGACTTTCACTATTTGGGGTCCTTTTGGTCAAATGTGCTTTACAGTGCCATTTTATGAGAAATCAAACATATTTTCAAAAATCCTCCGAGTTAGTGAACCGGGGTACACGCCTGAGTGTTATTTCAGAGATTTCATAAAATCAAACTAAGGATACCTCTTCTGGTCACCGAGTAGACTTAGGGTTCCTGTGTATTGATTTCTAGACGGTCGAATTTCCTTCTGATGCCATTTTTCTAAAGATTTCAACAATTCTTTAAAATTTCTATATTCGGTGACCCCCGGTACACGCCTGTGAGGCATTTTTCGTTATTACTTAAAACTATCCTAAAAAGAAATCACGAAACCTTTGGAAGACTTATGCTTTCACTATTTGGGTCCCTTTTGGTCAAATGTGCTTTACAGTGCCATTTTATGAGAAATCAAACATATTTTCAAAAATCCTCCGAGTTAGTGAACCGGGGTACACGCATGAGTGTCATTTCAGTGATTTCATAAAATCAAACTAAGAATGGCTCTTCTGGTAACCGAGTAGACTTAGGATTCCTGTGTATTGATTTCTAGACGGTCAAAGTTCATACTGATGCCATTTTTCTAAAGATTTCAGCAATTCTTTCAAATCTCTATGTTCGATGACCCCCGGTACACGCCTGTGAGGTATTTTTCGTGATTACTTAAAACTATCCTAAAAAGGCATCACGAAACCTTTGGAAGACTTTGGCTTTCACAATTTGGGGTCCTTTTGGTCAAATGTGCTTTACAATGCCATTTTATGCGAAATCAAACATATTTTCAGAAATCCTCCGAGTTAGTGAACCGGGGTACACGCCTTAGTGTTATTTCAGAGATTTCATAAAATCAAACTAAGGATACCTCTTCTGGTCACCGAGTAGTCTTAGGGTTCCTGTGTATTGATTTCTAAACGGTCAAATTTCCTTCTGATGCCATTTTTCTAAAGATTTCAACAATTCTTTAAAATTTCTATATTCGGTGACCCCCGGTACACGCCTGTGAGGCATTTTTCGTTATTACTTAAAACTATCCTAAAAAGGCATCACGAAACCTTTGGAAGACTTTGGCTTTCACTATTTGGGGCCCTTTTGGTCAAATGTGTCTTACAGTTCCATTTTATGAGAAATCAAACATATTTTCAAAAATCCTCCGAGTTAGTGAACCGGGGTACACGCCTGAGTGTTATTTAAGAGATTTCATAAAATCAAACTAAGAATGGCTCTTCTGGTCACCGAGTAGACTTAGGGTTCCTGTGTATTGATTTATAGACGGTCGAAGTTCCTTCTGATGCCATTTTTCTAAATATTTCAACAAATGTTTTTGAAATTTCTATGTTCGGTGACGCCCGGTACATGCCTGTGAGGCATTTTTCGTGATAACTTAAAACTATTGTTAAAAGGCAACACGAAACCTTTGGAAGACTTTGACTTTCACTATTTGGGGTCCTTTTGGTCAAATGTGCTTTACAGTGCCATTTTATGACAAATCAAACATATTTTCAAAAATCCTCCGGGTTAGAGAACCGGGGTACATGTCTGAGTGTTATTTCAGAGATTTCATAAAATCAAACTAAGGATACCTCTTCTGGTCACCGAGTAGACTTAGGCTTCCTGTTTATTGATTTCTAGACGGTCGAAGATCCTTCTGATGCCATTTTTTTTAAAGATTTCAACAATTCTATAAAATTTCTATGTTCGGTGACCCCTTATACACGCCTGTGAGGCATTTTTCCTTATTACTTAAAACTATCCTAAAAAGGCACCACGAAACCTTTGGAAGACTTATGCTTTCATTATTTGGGGCCCTTTTGGTCAAATGTGCTTTACAGTGCCATTTTATGAGAAATCAAACATATTTTCAAAAATCCTCCAAGTTAGTGAACCAGGGTACACGCCTGAGTGTTATTTTCAGAGATTTCATAAAATCAAACTAAGGATACCTCTTCTGGTCACCGAGTAGACTTAGGGTTTCTGTGTATTAATTTCTATACGGTCGAATTTCCTTCTGATGCCATTTTTCTAAAGATTTTAACAATTCTTTAAAATTTCTATATTCGGTGACCCCCGGTACACGCCTGTGAGGCATTTTTCGTTATTACTTAAAACTATCCTAAAAAGGCATCACGAAACCTTTGGAAGAGTTTGGTTTTCACTATTTGGGCTCTTTTGGTCAAATGTGCTTTAGAGTGCCATTTTATGAGAAATCAAACATATTTTTCAAAAATCCTCCGAGTTAGTGAACCGAGGTACACGCCAGAGTTTTATTTCAGAGATTTCATAAAATCAAACTAAGAATGGCTCTTCTGGTAACCGAGTAGACTTAGGGTTCCTGTGTATTGATTTCTAGACGGTCGAAGTTCCTTCTGATACCATTTTTCTAAAGATTTCAGCAATTCTTTAACATCTCCATGCTTGTGAGGCATTTTTCGTGATTACTTAAAACTATCCTAAAAAGGCAACACGAAACCTTTGGAAGACATTGGCTTTCACTATTTGGGGTCCTTTTGCTCAAATGTGCTTTACAGTGCCATTTTATGAGAAATCAAACACGACTGAGTGTTATTTCAGAGATTTCATAAAATCAAATTAAGGATACCTCTTCTGGTCACCGAGTAGACTTAGGGTTCCTGTGTATTGATTTCTAGACGGTCGAAGTTCCTTTTGATGCCATTTTTCTAATGATTTGAACAATTATTTAACATTTCTATATTCGGTGACCCCCGCTACACGCCTGTGAGGCATTTTTCGTTATTACTTAAAACTATCCTAAAAAGGCATCATGAAACCTTTGGAAAACTTTGGCTTTCACTATTCGGGGCCCTTTCGGTCAAATGTGCTTTACAGTGCCATTTTATGAGAAATCAAACATATTTCAAAAATTCTGAGTTAGTGAACCGGGGTACACGCATGAGTGTTATTTCAGAGATTTCATAAAATCAAACTAAGAATGGCTTTGCTGGTAACCGAGTAGACTTAGGGTTCGTGTGTATTAATTTATAGACGGTCGAACTTTCTTCTGATGCCATTTTTCTAAAGATTTCAGCAATTCTTTAAAATCTCTATGTTCGATGACCCACGGTACACTCCTGTGAGGCATTTTTCGTGATTACTTAAAATTATCCTAAAAAGGCAACACGAAACCTTTGGAAGACATTGACTTTCACTATTTGGGGCTCTTTTGGTCAAATGTGCTTTACAGTGCCATTTTATGAGAAATCAAACATATTTTCAAAAATCCTTCGAGTTAGTGAACCGAGCTACACGCCTGACTTTTATAATCAAACGCAGAATGTCTCTTCTGGTAACCGAGTAGACTTAGGGTTCCTGTGAAATGATTTCTAGACAGTTGAAGTTCCTTCTGATGCTATTTTTCTAAAGATTTCAGCAATTCTTTAACATCTCCATGCTTGTGAGCATTTTTCGTGATTACTTAAAACTATCCTAAAAAGGCAACACGAAACCTTTGGAAGACTTTGGCTTTCACTATTTGGGGCCCTTTTGGTCAAATGTGTTTTACAGTGCCATTTTATGAGAAATCAAACATATTTTCAAAAATCCTCCGAGTTAGTGAACCGGGGTACACGCCTGAGTGTTATTTCAGAGATTTCATAAAATCAAACTAAGAATGGCTCTTCTGGTCACCGAGTAGACTTAGGGTTCCTGTGTATTGATTTCTAGACGGTCGAAGTTCCTTCTGATGCCATTTTTCTAAATATTTCAACAATTCTTTTTAATTTCTATGTTCGGTGACGCCCGGTACATGCCTGTGAGGCATTTTTCGTGATAACTTAAAACTATTGTTAAAAGGCAACACGAAACCTTTGGAAGACTTTTACTTTCACTATTTGGGGTCCTTTTGGTCAAATGTGCTTTACAGTGCCATTTTATGACAAATCAAACATATTTTCAAAAATCCTCCGGGTTAGAGAACCGGGGTACATGTCTGAGTGTTATTTCAAAGATTTCATAAAATGAAACCAAGAATGGCTCTTCTGGTCACCGAGTAGACTTAGGCTTCCTGTGTATTGATTTCTAGTCGAAGTTCCTTCTGATGCCATTGTACACGCCTGAGTGTTATTTTGGATATTTCATAAAATCAAACTAAGGATGCCTTTTCCGGTCCCCTAGTAGACTTAGGGTTCATGCGCATTGATTTCTAGACGGTCGAAGTTCCTTCCGATGCCATTTTTCTAAAGATTTCAACAAATTTTTAAAATCTCTATGTTCGGTGACCCCCGGTACACGCGTGTGAGGCATTTTTCGTGATTACTGAAAACTTTGGTAAAAAGGCAACTCGAAACCTTTAGAAGACTTTAGCTTTCACAATTTGGGGACCTTTTGGTCAAATGTGCTTTACAGTGCCATTTTATGAGAAATCAAACATATTATCATAAATCTTCCGAGTTAGTGAACCGGGGTAATTGACTGAGTGTTAATTCAGAGAAATCAGAAAATCAAACTAAGGATGCCTCTTCTGGTCCCCGAGTATACTTAGGGTTCCTGTGCATTGATTTTTGGACGGTCGAAGTTCATTCCGATGCCATTTTTCCAAAGATTTTATCAATTCTTCAAAATCTCTATGTTCGCATTACTTAAAACTATTATAAAAAGGCAACACGAAACCTTCGAAAGACTTTTACTTTCACTATTTGGGGGTCCTTTCAGTCAAATGTGCTTAACAGTGCCATTTTATGAGAAATCAAACACATTTTCAAAAATCCTACGAGCTAGTGAACCGGGGTACACGCCTTTGTGTTATTTTAAAGATTTCAGAAAATCAAAGTAAGGATGCCTCTTCTGGTCCCCGAGTAGACTTAGGGTCCTGTGCATTGATTTCAAGACGGTCGACGTTCCTTTAGATGCTAGTTTTCCAAAGATTTTAACAATTATTTAAAATCTCTATGTTCAGTGACCCCCGGTACACGCCTGTGAGTCAATTTTCGTGATTACTGAAAACGATGCTAAATAGGCAACACGAAATATTTAGAAGACTTTGACTATCACTATTTGAGGCCCTTTCGGTCAAATGTGCTTTACAATGCCATTTTATGAGAAATCAATCATATTTTCAAAAATCCTCCGAGTTAGTGAATCGGGGTACTCGCCTAAGTGTTATTTTGGAGATTTCATAAAATCACACTAAGGATGCCTCTTCTGGTCCTTGAGTAGACTTGGGGTTCCTGAGCATTGATTTCTAGACGGTCGAAGTTTTTTCTCATTCCATTTTTTTAAAGATTTCAACAATTATTTAAAATCTCTATGTTCGGTGACTCCGGGTACACGCCTGTGAAGCATTTTTCGTGATTACTTAAAACTATCCTAAAAAGGCAACACGAAAACTTGGGAAGACTTTGGCTTTCACTATTTGGGGACCTTTCGGTGAAATGTGCTTTACAATGCCATTTTATGAGAAATCAAACACATTTTCAAAAATCCTACGAGTTAGTGAACCGGGGTACACGCTTGAGTGTTATTTTGGATATTTCATAAAATCAAACTAAGGATGCCTAATCTGGTCTCCGAGTAGACTTAGGGTTCATGTGCATTGATTTCTAGACGGCCGAAGTTCGTTCCGATGCCATTTTTCCAAAGATTTTATCAATTCTTCAAAAGCTCTCTGTTCGGTGACCCCCGGTACACGCCTGTGAGGCATTTTTCGTGATTACTTAAAACTATGCTAAAAAGGCAACACAAAACCTTCAGAAGACTTTGGCTTTCACTATTTGGTGCCCTTTCGGTCAAATGTGCTTTACTGTGCCATTTTATGAGAAATCAAACACATTTTCAAAAATCCTACGAGTTAGTGAACCGGGGTACACGCCTGAGTGTTATTTTGGAGATTTCAGAAAATCAAACTAAGGATGCCTCTTCTGATCCCCGAGTAGAGTTAGGGTTCCTGTGCATTGATTTCTAGACGGTCGAAGTTCCTTCCGATGCCATTTTTCCAAATATTTTAACAATTCTTCAAAATCTCTATGTTCGCTGACCCCCGGTACACGCCTGTGAGGCATTTTTCGTGATTACTTAAAACTATCATAAAAAGGCAACACGAAACCTTCGAAAGCCTTTTGCTTTCACTATTTGGGGGTCTTTTCGGTCAAATGTGCTTAACAATGCCATTTTATGAGAAATCAAACACATTTTAAAAAATCCTACGAGTTAGTGAACCGGGGTACACGCCTTTGTGTTATTTTAAAGATTTCAAAAAATCAAACTAAGGATGCCTCTTCTGGTCCCCGAGTAGACTTAGGGTTACTATACATTGATTTCTAGACGG
Organism: Beta vulgaris subsp. vulgaris; assembly: GCF_026745355.1. Taxonomy (NCBI): domain Eukaryota; kingdom Viridiplantae; phylum Streptophyta; class Magnoliopsida; order Caryophyllales; family Amaranthaceae; genus Beta; species Beta vulgaris. The sequence goes on along the minus strand of NC_079208.1, from coordinate 61,082,191 downwards.
TCGAAGTTCCTTCCGATTTCAATTTTCCAAAGATTTGAACAATTCTTTAAAATCTCTATGTTCGCCGACCCCCGGTACACGCCTGTAAGGCATTTTTCGTGATTACTGAAAACTATTCTAAAAAGGCAACACGAAACCTTCAGAAGACATTGGCTTTCACTATTTGTGGCCCTTTCGGTCAAATGTGCTTTACAGTGCCATTTTTTGAGAAATCAAACACATTTTCAAAAATCCTACGAGTTAGTGAACCGGGGTACACGCGTGAGTGTTATTTTGGAGATTTCATATAATCAAACTAAGGATACCTCTTCTGATCCCCGAGTAGACTTAGGGTTACTGTGCATTGATTTCTAGACGAACGAAGTTCCTTCCGATGCCATTTTTCTAAAGATTTCAACAATTCTTTAAAATCTCTATGCTAGGTGACCCCCGGTACACGCCTGTAAGGCATTTTTCGTGATTACTGAAAACTATGCTAAAAAGGCAACACGAAACCTTTAGAAGACTTTGTCTTTCGCTATTTGGGGCCCTTTCGGTCAAATGTGCTTTACAGTGCCATTTTTTGAGAAATCAAACACATTTTCAAAAATCCTACGAGTTAATGAACCGGGGTACACGCGTGAGTGTTATTTTGGAGATTTCATATAATCAAACTAAGGATACCTCTTCTGATCCCCGAGTAGACTTAGGGTTACTGTGCATTGATTTCTAGAGGGTCGAAGTTCCTTCCGATGCCATTTTTCTAAAGATTTCAACAATTCTTTAAAATCTCTATGTTGGGTGACCCCCGGTACACGCCTGTAAGGCATTTTTCGTGATTACTGAAAACTATGCTAAAAAGGCAACACGAAACCTTCAGAAGACTTTGGCTTTCACTATTTGGGGACTTTTCGGTGAAATGTGCTTTACAATGCTATTTTATGAGATATCAAACACATTTTCAAAAATCCTACGAGTTAGTGAACCGGGGTACACGCCTGAGTGTTATTTTGGAGATTTCAGAAAATCAAACTAAGGATGCCTCTTCTGGTCCCCGAGTAGACTTAGGGTTCCTGTGCATTGATTTCTAGACGGTCGAAGTTCCTTCCGATGCCATTTTTCCAAAGATTTTATCAATTCTTCAAAATCTCTATGTTCGCTGACCCCCGGTACACGCTTGTGAGGCATTTTTCGTGATTACTTAAAACTATTATAAAAAGGCAACACGAAACCTTCGAAAGACTTTTGCTTTCACTATTTGGGGGTCCTTTCGGTCAAATGTGCTTAACAGTGCCATTTTATGAGAAATCAAACACATTTTCAAAAATCCTACGAGCTAGTGAACCGGGGTACACGCCTTTGTGTTATTTTAAAGATTTCAGAAAATCAAACTAAGGATGCCTTTTCTGGTCCCCGAGTAGACTTAGGGTCATGTGCATTGATTTCAAGACGGTCGACGTTCCTTTAGATGCCAGATTTTCAAATATTTTAACAATTATTTAAAATCTCTATGTTCAGTGACCCCCCAAGCAGAATCAATTTTCGTGATTACTGAAAATATGCTAAATAGGCAACACGAAATATTTAGAAGACTTTGAATATCACTATTTGGGGCCCTTTCGGTCAAATGTGCTTTACAATGCCATTTTATGAGAAATCAAACATATTTTCAAAAATCCTCCTAGTTAGTGAATCGGGGTCCACGCGTGAGTGTTATTTTGCAGATTTCATATAATCAAACTAAGGATGCCTCTTATGATTCCCGAGTAGACTTAGGGTTACTGTGCATTGATTTCTAGACGGTCGAAATTCCTTCCGATGCAATTTTTCTAAAGATTTCAACAATTCTTTAAAATCTCAATGTTGGGTGACCCCCGGTACACGCCTGTAAGGCATTTTTTGTGATTACTGAAAACTATGCTAAAAAGGCAACACGAAACCTTTAGAAGACATTGGCTTTTACTATTTGTGGCCCTTTCGGTCAAATGTGCTTTACAGTGCCATTTTTTGAGAAACAAAACATTTTCAAAAATCCTACGAGTTAGTGAACCGGGTACACGCGTGATGTTATTTTGGAGATTTCATATAATCAAACTAAGGATGCCTCTTCTGATCCCGAGAGACTTAGGGTTACTGTGCATTGATTTCTAGACGGTCGAAGTTCCTTCCGATGCCAGTTTTCCAAAGATTTGAACAATTCTTTAAAATCTCTATGTTCAGTGACCCCCGGTCCATGCTTGTGAGGCATTTTTCGTGATTACTGAAAACTATGCTAAAAAGGTAACACGAAATATTTTGAAGACTTTGACTATCACTATTTGGGGCCCTTTCGGTCAAATGTGCTCTACAAGTCCATTTGATGAGAAATCAAACATATTTTCAAAAATCCTCCGAGTTAGTGAACACGGGTACGCGCCTGAGTGTTATTTTGGAGATTTCATAAAATCACACTATGGATACCTCTTCTGGTCCTCGAGGAGACTTAGGGTTCCTGTGCATTGATTTCTAGACGGTCGAAGTTGCTTATGATGCCATTTTTCTAAAGATTTCAACAATTCTTTAAAATCTCTACGTTCGGTGACATCCGGTACAGGCCTGTGAGGTATTTTTCGTGATTACTTAAAACTATGCTAAAAAGGCAACACGAAACCTTTAGAAGACTTTGGCTTTCACTATTTGGGGCTCTTTCGGTCAAATGTGCTTTACAGTGCCATTTTATGAAAATCAAACACATTTTCAAAAATCTCGTAGTTGTGAGCCGGTGTACACGCTTGAGTATTATTATGTAGATTTCAGAAAATCAAACTAAGGATGCCTCTTCTGGTCACCGAATAGTCTTAGGGTTCCTGTGCATTAATTTCTAGACGGTCGAAATTCCTTCAGATGCCAGTTTTCCAAAGATTTGAACAATTCTTTAAAATCTCTATGTTCAGTGACCCCTCGTACACGCCTCTCACGCATTTTTCGTGATTAATGAAAACTATGCTAAAAAGACAACACGAAATATTTAGAAGACTTTGACTATCACTATTTGGGGGCCATTTCGGTCAAATGTCCTTTATAATTCCATTTTATGAGAAACCAAGCCTATTTTCAAAAATCCTACGAGTTAGTGAACTGGGGTACACGCCTGAGTGTTATTTTGGAGATTACATAAAATTACACTAAGGAAGCCTCTTTTGGTCCTCATGTAGACTTAGGGTTCATGTGCATTGATTTCTAGACGGTCGAAGTTCCTTCCGATGCCATTTTTCTAAAGATTTCAACAATTCTTTAAAATCTCTATGTTTGGTGACCCCCGGTACACGCCTGTGAGGCATTTTTCGTGATTTAGAAAACTATGCTAAAAAGGCAACACGAAACCTTGGGAAGACTTTGACTATCACTATTCGGAGCCCTTTTGGTCAAATGTGCTTTACAGTGCCATTTTATGAGAAATCAAACACATTTTCAAAAATTCTACGAGTTAGTGAACCGGGGTCCACGCCTGAGTGTTATTTTGGAAATTTCATAAAATCACACTAAGGATGCCTTTTCTGGTCCTCAAGTAGACTTAGGGTTCTTGTGCATTGATTTATAGACGGTCGAAGTTCCTTCTGATGCCAGTTTTCTATAGATTTCAACAATTCTTTAAAATCTCTATGTTCGGTGACCCCCTGTACAAGCCTGTGAGGCATTTTTCATGATTACTGAAAACGATGCTAAAAAGGCAACACGAAACCTTTAGAAGACTTTGGCTTTCATTATTTCGGGCCCTTTGGGTCAAATGTTCTTTACAGTCCCATTTTATGAGAAATCAAACACAAACACATTTTCAAAAATCCTACGAGTTATTGAACCGGGGAGCACGCCTGAGTGTTATTTTGGAGATTTCGTAAAATCAAACTAAGGATGCCTCTTCTGGTCCCCGAGTAGACTTAGGGTTCCTATGCATTGATTTCTAGACGGTCGAAGTTCCTTCCGATGCCATTTTTCCAAAGATTTGAACAATTTCTTTAAATCTTAATGTTCGCTGACCCCCCGGTACACGCCTTTGAGGCATTTTTCGTGATTACTTAAAACTATCATGAAAAGGCAACACGAAACCTTTAGAAGACTTTTGCTTTCACTATTTGGGGCCCTTTTTGTCAAATGTGCTTAAAAGTGCCATTTTATCAGAAATCAAACACATTTTCAAAAATCCTACGAGTTTGTGAACTGAGTTACACGCCTGAGTGTTATTTTGAATATTTCAAAAAATCAAACTAAAGATGCCTCTTCTGTTCCCCGAGTAGATTTAGGGTTCCTATGCATTGATTTTTAGATGGTCGAAGTTCCTTCCGATGCCATTTTTCCAAAGATTTGAACAATTATTTAAAATCTCGATGTTCGTCGACCCCCGGTACACGCCTGTGAGACATTTTTCGTGATTACTTAAAACTAGGATAAAAAGGCAACACGAAACCTTCGAAAGACTTTTGCTTTCACTATTTGGGGCACTTTTGGTCAAATGTGTTTTACAGTGCCATTTTATGAGAAATCAAACACATTTTCAAAAATCCTACGAGTTAGTGAACCGAGCTACACGCCTGAGTGTTATTTTGGTCCCCGAGTAGACTTAGGGTTCCTGCGCATTGATTTCTAGACGGTCGAAGTTCTTTCCGATGCCATTTTTCTATAGATCTAAAAAATTCTTTAAAATCACTATGTTCGGTGACCGTACAAGTCTGTGAGGCATTTTTCGTGATTATTGAAAAACTATGCTAAAAAGACAACACGAAACCTTTCAAAAACTTTGGCTTCATTATTTGGGGCCCTTGGGTCAAATGTGCTTTACAGTGCTATTTTATACGAAATAAAACACATTTTCAAAAATCCTACGAGTTAGTGAACCGGGGTAAACACCTGAGTGTTATTTTGATGATTTCAGAAAATCAAACTAAGGATGCCTCTGGTCCCCGATTAGACTTAGGGTTCCTGTGCATTGATTTCTAGACGGTCGAAATTCTTTCCGATGCCATTTTTCCAAAAATTTGAACAATTTTTTAAAATCTCTCTGTTCCCTGACACGAAACCTTGGGAAGACTTTTGCTTTCACTATTTGGCCCATTTCGGTCAAATGTGCTTAATAGTGCCATTTTATGAGAAATCAAACACATTTTAAAAAATCCTACGAGTTAGTGAACCGGGGTACACGCCTGAATGTTATTTCTGAGATTTCAGAAAATCAAACTAAGGATGCCTCTTCTGGTCCCCGAGTAGACTTAGGGTTCCTGCGCATTGATTTCTAGACGGTCGAAGTTCCTTCAGATGCTAGTTTTTCAAAGATTTGAACAATTCTTTAAAAACTCTATGTTCAGTGACCCCCCGTACACGCCTGTGAGGCATTTTTCGTGATTACTGAAAACTATGCTATAAAGGCAACACGAAATATTTTGAAGATTTTGAATATCACTATTTGGGGACCTTTCGGTCAAATGTGCTTTACAGTGCCATTTTATGAGAAATCAAACATATTTTCAAAAATCCTCTGAGTTAGTGAACCGGGGTACACGCCTGAGTGTTATTTTGGAGATTTCACAAAATCACACTAAGGATGCCTCTTCTGGTCCTCGGGTAGACTTAGGGTTCATTTGCATTGATTTCTAGACGGTCGAAGTTCCTTCCGATGCCATTTTCTAAAGATTTCAACAATTCTTTAAAATCTCTATGTTCGGTGACCCCGGTACACGCCTGTGAGGCATTTTTCGTGATTAAGAAAACTATGCTAAAAAGGCAACACGAAACCTTTGGAAGACTTTGGCTTTCATTCTTTGGGGACCTTTGGGTCAAATGTGCTTTACAGTTCCATTTTATGACAAATCAAACACATTTTCAAAAATCTTATGTGTTAGTGAACCGGGGTACACGTGTTAGTGTTATTTTGGAGATTTCATAAAATCAAACTAAGGATGCCACTTTTGGTCCCCGAGTCGACGTTGGGTTTCTACGCATTGATTTCTCTACGGTCGAAGTTCCTTCCGATGCCATTTTTCTAAAGATTTCAACAATTCTTTATAATCTCTATGTTCAGTGACCCCCGGTACATGACTGTGAGGCATTTTTCGTGATTACTGAGAACTATGCTAAAAAGGCAACACGAAACCTTTAGAAGCCTTTGGCTTTCACTATTTGGGGCCCTTTGGGTCAAATGTGCTTGACAGTCCCATTTTATAAGAAATCAAACACATTTTCAAAAATCCTACGAGTTAGTGAACCGGGGTACACGCCTGAGTGTTATATTGGAGATTCCAGAAAATCAAACTAAGGATGCCTTTTCTGGTCCCCGAGTAGACTTAGGGTTTCTGTGCATTGATTTCTAGACGGTCGAAGTTCTTTCATATGCCAGTTTTCCAAAGATTTGCACTATTCTTTAAAATCTCTATGTTTAGTGATCCCCCGTACACGCCTGTGAGGCTTTTTTCATGATTACTGAAAACAATAATAAAAAGGCAACACGAATTATTTAGAAGACTTTTACTATCACTATTTTGGGCCTTTTCGGTCAAATGTGCTTTACAGGGCCATTTTATGAGAAATCAAACATATTTTCAAAAATCCTCCGAGTTAGTGAACAGGGGTACACGCCTGAGTTATATTTTGGAGATTTCATAAAATCACACTAAGGATGTCTCTTTTGGTCCTCGAGTAAATTTAAAGTTCCTGTGCATTGATTTCTAGACGGTCGAAGTGATGCCATTTTTCTAAAGATTTCAACAATTCTTTAAAATCTCTATGTTCGGTGACCCCCGGTACACACATGTGAGACATTTTTCGTGATTACTTAAAACTATCCTAAAAAGGCAACACGAAACCTTGGGAAGACTTTGGCTTTCACTATTTGGGGACCTTTCGGTCAAATGTGCTTTACAGTGCTTTTTATGAGAAATCAAACACATTTTCAAAAATCCTATGAGTTAGTGAACCGGGGTACATGCCTAAGTGTTATTTTGGAGATTTCATAAAATCAAACTAAGGATGCCTCTTCTGGTCCCCGAGTAGACTTAGGGTTACTGCGCATTTATTACTAGACGGTCGAAGTTCCTTCCGATGCCATTTTTCTAGAGATTTTAAAAAATCTTTAAAATCTCTATGTTCGGTGACCCCCGGTACACGCCTGTGAGGCATTTTCCGTGATTACTGAAAACTTTGCTAAAAAGGCAACTCGAAACCTTTAGAAGACTTTAGCTTTCACAATTTGGGGTCCTTTCGGTCAAATGTGCTTTACAGTGCCATTTTATGAGAAATCAAACATATTATCATAAATCTTCCGAGTTAGTGAACCGGGGTAATTAACTGATTGTTAATTCAGAGATTTCATAAAATCAAACTAAGGATGCCTCTTCTGGTCCCCGAGTAGACTTAGGGTTCTTGTGCATTGATTTTTAGACGGTCGAAGTTCCTTCCGATGCCATTTTTCTAAATATTTCAACAAATTTTTAAAATCTCTATGTTCGCTGACCCTGGTACACGCCTGTGAGGCATTTTTCGTGATTGGTTAAAACTATCATAAAAAGGCAACACGAAATCTTCGGAAGACTTTTTCTTTCACTATTTGGGGCCCTTTCGGTCAAATGTGCTTAACAATGCCATTTTATGAGAAATCAAACACATTTTGAAAAATCCTACGAGTTAGTGAACCAGGATACACGCCTGAGTGTTATTTTGGAGATTTCATAAAATCGAACTAAGGATGCTTTTTCTGGTCCTCGAGTAGACTTAGGGCTCCTGCGCATTGATTTCTAGACGGTCGAAGTTCCTCCGATACCATTTTTCTAAAGATTTCAACAATTCTTTAAAATCTCTATGTTTGGTGACCCCCGATCCAAGCCTGTGAGGCATTTTTCGTGATTACTTAAAACTATCCTAAAAAGGCAACACGAAGCCTTTGGAAGACTTTGGCTTTCACTGTTTGGGGCCCTTTCGGTCAAATATGCTTTATAGTGCCATTTTATTAGAAATCAAACATATTTTAAAAAATCCTCCGGGTTAGTGAACCGGGGTACATGCCTCTTTGTCATTTCGAAGATTTCATAAAATAAAATTAAGGATGCCTCTTCTGGTCCCTAAGTACACTTAGGGCTCAAAATGTTTTATGGGCTCCTAATACAATTAATTATCAGTAATAATTAATTGGGCTTAAAATAGTACTTTAGATCATTCTTGGCCTGACTATTCGGACTTCTCTTCTCTTGGGCCGAATCAATTAAGACCACGGCAGGCTTCGTTTGTTTATTCTCAAAACCACAACTGCACTTACTCTCACTCCACTACTACATTTCTCCACTACTACATTTCCAGTATCTAGAAGGAAAGAGGAGGCAGAAAAAGCGGGAAACAAAACCCAGATAAATCACACAGAGAGAGGGAGAGGGATGACGGAGAAAGGTAGAGGAAAAGGTGGAAAAGGAGGAGCATTAACGGTAGACGAGAAGTACAGCCAGTGGAAGTCTCTGGTTCCAATTCTCTATGATTGGCTCGCTAACCACAATCTTGTTTGGCCTTCTCTTTCTTGCCGGTTTTTTTCTCTCTTTTCTCTATTGTCGTCTGCATTTTCACTTTTCTCTTTTAGTACTACTTTAGAGGAAATGCGTGTTTTTGGGTATAATCTCTTTGTTTCTTTTTTTCTGAATAGATTTATGAGTTAAACTTCGGTGTAATTTTATGACAAATGTATGTCAAATTTACTGGGCTTTTTTGGGTTTATGTATCAGGAAAACAAATGTTTTGTTATTCTTCTTGTGTTTCGATGTTAATTTATGAAATGCGTGTTATTGATGTTGACATGGGTTTAATTTTTATGTCTTTTTAACTGAAACTTAAAGTAGTAGCACACCGCACACAATCAGAATATACTTTAGGATGGATTAAGTTTAAGTATTCTTGCATCCTATTATATCATTGTCTGCTTCAGCTAGTTGGGGGTCATATTGCCTATATTTGGAGTTCCCTAGAGCGTAACTCGTACTGGGCTGTTTTCGTGACTCGTGTGGTGGTTGTTTGATGCTTTGATATGCAGACGAGCTTTGCAGGAACGTTGGGTCGGGTTGTGGGACTTTCAATGTGAATTCTTGGTGGTCTGAGGTGATTGCTGATGGGTTGTTTGTAGATTGACTAGTTTCTTAGCCAGTCTAATGCCTTATAAAGTTTTTCCGTCTTCGTGCTCATGATTTTTATTTGCGATTAAGGTTTTCAATGCATTATTGTGACTGTTGCTTGTCCTCTGTAATTCTATCTCAAATTTATATGAGGATTGTATGATGTAATGTTTTAGATGGGGTCCACTTCTAGAGCAAGCCACTTACAAGAATCGACAGCGCCTTTACCTCTCTGAACAGGCAATCTCATTCTCATGATATGTATTGTCAGTTTGCCAAGTATGTATGTCATGTTTGCAGTTTGCACACTATAAAGGTTGATCCTCCTTACCTCTATTTTCAGACTGACGGGAGTGTTCCAAATACACTCGTTATTGCAAATGTGGAGGTTGTTAAACCTAGAGTTGCTGCTGCGGAGCATATATCGCAGGCAATATCATCTTTGCTTGCTATATCACTTGTCAAAAGATTTTCTCCTATCAATTGTTATGATACAAATGTTAACCTTTTAAAATTATCTGCCTTTTCTGATCTTTTTATTGCAGTTTAATGAAGAAGCTCGTTCTCCCTTTGTAAAGAAGTTCAAAACCATCATACATCCAGGGGAGGTATGACTATTGTTTTCTTTATGAGGGTTTACTTCAACAGTCACATACGTATATGTGCAATCAGCTTACTTGTTAAGCATTTTCAAATTAGTTTGGTTATTTTATCTTGTTATTTAGGGCTGGTGGTTTCAAGTGTTCTGATTCCGTGATTCAATGTTTGAAATATGAGTCTTATCAATAAGTCATATGTTGTGAATCAAACTCAATAACAAGGGGACACAACAACATTAGCACCAAAAAGAGGGGGGATAGATATTGTATTGATAATTCAGAGAAAGATTAACAAATACAACCCTCACTTCCGAGAGGTAAGGTCTCTCCATAAGGGGGTACAATACTCTACTTATTTCCTGACTTCTAATTACATCCTCTGTGCTATTTTGCAAAGAATTGGGATAGGCCACCCATCATAGCTACTTATGCGAGAAGAAAGAAGGGCAATTAAAAGGGGTTTAACTAGTAACAGAAATGATGAGGGCAATACTGTCTTTATGCAATATGTTTTAATTTGCTTTTTCTTTTATTTGTTAGCTCTAACTAACTATTTCTCCCACTACCCTTAGAGGGAATCTGTTAGTAGTATATATAATGTGCTGTTAGCTCATTACAGAGGTAAGCAAATACTGAGTGAATGAATAATACTGGGAGAGTTCCTCATTTTCTCGAATTAGTGAGGAGTTGTATTGGTTGATTTGTGCCTAATTTCATCCAAACAACTATTATCGGTTACGTAAACGTGAGTTCATAGCAAAAGTGGTATCAGAGCGAGCACGAGACTGGGAAAAATGGTGATGGGAGCAACAAATACCCAGCGAATTGAGCAAATCGAGCAACAACTGGTGGAATTCAGGGCGGAGAGTGCTTAGGTAATTGCCACGGAGGTGGCTCGGGCGAATCAACCCTTGCAAGAAGCGTTAACTCAAATGGCGACTGCGATCGCCAAACTCACCGGAGAAGTTGAACAAAACGCCACGAGAATGGAGGGAAGGATTGACAGATCGAGGATCAATCAAGAAGGATTGATCACTCAGATCAGAGGAGAAAACGAAGCTATTCACAGAGAGCTGAGAGCTGAGCTTGAGGCGCTTCGGAGGGACAGACCACCTCCAGAAGGGGAAGGGAGGAATGAATCTCCGGGAAACGGGAGAAATTCCGGTGTATTCAAGACACTCTCCGGTAACGACAACGGGGGATGGCGATTTAAGAAGATCGACTTGCCTCTCTTTGATGGTAACAATCCGGACGGTTGGATCATCTGGGCGGAGCGGTTTTTTCACTTCTACCGGCTCAGCGAAGACGATAAGGTGGAAGCATCGGTGGTGGCTTTGGAAGGGGACGCATTATTTTGGTATCAATGGGAGAATCAGAGGCATCCTATTCGAAGATGGGAGGAGTTGAAGGGCATGTTATTGAAGAAATCCCGAGCGACGGCCGTCGGAAGCTTACACGAGCAGTGGCTCGCGCACCACCAGACCGGTGATGTTGGGGAGTATACTAAGAAGTTTGTGGAATTGCTGGCACCCCAAGAGCCAGTTTGTTAATGGGCTTTGTGAGCACATAAGGGATGAGGTGAGGGTGTTGGGCCCAGCTGACTTGGACCACGCTATGGAATTAGCCCAGAAGTTGGAGGTGAAGTTTAAAAATGCTGAACCTAAGAGGTGGGCCTTCCGAAATGGGCCTGGCTTTGGACTGAACCGCACCTCTTCAACCCCAACCTTCCCCAATAATCCTTACCCACCCAGAAATTCTAGCTACACTACCCACCCCCCATCTCATAACCAACATAGCCAAATTAGCCGAAACTCATCCATCCCAACTCATTCAGCTTCAAGCTCCCTTCAATCCACAGCTTCAAACACACCTAAAACCCAAACCCACTCAACCTTTAAACCCAAAGGAGTAATAAGGAGATTAACCGAGTCTGAGATGCAACAGAAAAGGGAGAAGGGATTATGCTTTAAATGTGATGAGAAATGGAGTTTTAATCATAAATGCAGGGGAAAAGAGTTGAGTGCTCTGCTTACAATTGAAGGGGAGGAAGGTGAAGAAGTGGAGGATGATTTAGGAGAGGAATACCAAGAAGGGGTCCAACAACCAGAAATATCATTGAACTATGTAATGGGAATTAGTAGCCCTAAAACACTCAAGCTGAAAGGCACTATTGAAGGAGTGACAGTGGTGATCATGATAGATCCGGGGGCTACACACAACTTCATATCAACTTCTGTGGTTGAGAAATTGAATATCCCCATTTCACCCTCAAGCAGGTTTGAAGTCTCGTTGGGAATAGGAGAAATGGTGCAAGGTACAGGAGAATGCAAGGCTGTGAGAGTAGAGCTACAAGAAGCATTGGTGATTGAGGATTTCTTGCCTCTCCCTCTTGGAAACTCAGATGTGATACTGGGTATACAATGGTTAGAAAAGCTGGGCACAATGAGCACAAACTGGAAGACACAGACCCCTGAAGTTTCAGCTCAATGGAACAACTATAACCCTGAAAGGGGATCCCACCTTGGGCAGAACAGGAATCTCCTCGAAGGCAATGCTAAAGACAATCAAGAAGGAAAAAGGGGGGCTGCTGTTGGAGTTGAATTTGTTGCAGAGTGAAAAGGAACAGGAGTATGAGGGACCTCCTGAACTACAGGAACTTCTTGGCCAGTTTGATCAGGTATTCCACATGCCCTCTGGCTTTCCCCTAGTAGAAATCATGAGCATTCAATTAATTGAAGCATGGAGAGAATCCAGTTAGTGTAAGACCTTATAGGTACCCACAATTTCAAAAAGATGAAATAGAGAAGCTTATTAAGGAAATGTTATTGGCTGGTATCATTCAAGTATCATCTAGTGCCTATTCTAGTCCTGTGTTGTTGGTTAAAAAGAAAGAGGGGTCTTGGAGATTCTGTGTTGACTATAGAGCTCTCAATAAGGCCACTGTTTCTGACAAATTTCCAATCCCCATTATTGAAGAGTTACTTGATGAGCTACATGGGGCTACCATGTTCTCTAAACTAGGGTACCACCAGATTAAAATGAAGGAGGATATACCAAAGACAGCTTTTAGAACTCATGAGGGGCATTATGAATTCTTAGTTATTCCCTTTGGATTGACAGATGCCCAAGCCACTTTTCAGGCTTTGATGAATGATGTGTTTAAGCCTTATTTGAGGAGGTTTGTGCTCGTGTTCTTCAATGATATATTAACAGCTTCTGAACATTTAGAGCACCTAACTAAGGTGTTCCAGCTCCTACAACAGCATGAGCTTTATGCCAACAGAAAAAAATGTGAGCTCTGGAGACAGGAGGTAGCATATCTGGGGCATGTTATCTCTGCCAAGGGAGTGGCAGTTGATCAAACCAAAATACAGGCCATCACATAGTGGCCTATTCCTTCTAACTCGAGGGAACTAAGAGGTTTTTGGGGTTAACTGGCTACTACAGGAAGTTCATCAAAGGCTATGCTAGCATAGCTCAACCAATGACTGAACAACTTAAAAAGGACAATTTTGGGTGGAATCGTGCTGCTACTTAGTCATTTGAAGCATTGAAGTCAGCGTTGGCTACTGCTCCTGTATTGGAGATGCCAAACTTCTCACTGCCCTTTGTGTTAGAGGCTGATGCTAGTGGGCCAGTGGTTGGGGGTTGTATTAATGCAGCAGGGGCACCCCATAGCTTACTACAACAAGACCTTGGGTCTAAGAGCTCATTCCAAGTCAATTTATGAAAAGGAGTTGATGGCTGTGAGCACTATTTGTTGGGAAGACATTTCATCATCCTCTCAGACCAACAGAGTTTGAGGTATTTGATGGAGCAGAGAGAGGTGGGAACTGAGTACCAGAGATGGATGAGTAAGCTCCTTGGTTATGACTTTGAAATACACTACAAACCCGGACCTTAAAATAAGGTGGCTGATGCACTTTCTAGAGTGGATTCCTCAAGAGTAGAGTGTAACCACCTCCTGTCCTCTCACTTAGTGCCTTGGGAACAGATTCAGGTGGTGATTAAAGAAGATGAGGCTCTCCAACAGCTCACACAGGCTATAGCAGAAGGGTCTCTGTCTCCTAAAGGGTATGAGGTGTTGAAGTACAAAGGGAGACTGGTGATTCCCAGCCATTCTCCCCTCACTCAGAGTATCCTACAGATGTATCACAATTGACCTATGGGGGACATTCTGGAGATTTTAAAACCTACCAGAGGATAGCTGCAGAATGGTTTTCGCAGGGGATGAGAAAGGCAGTCACTAAGTATGTACAAGCCAGCTGGGTTGCTTCAACCCTACCACTCCACCAAATGCACCCCCTTTAAGGCTTTGTATGGCAGAGAGCCTCCTCACTTGCTGAGATGCTATGCTGGATGAGTTAAAGTTTGCTCTCTTAAAAGCCCAAAATTCCATGAAGAAACAGGAGGATGAGCATAGAAGGGATGTACAATTTGATGTAGGAGAGTGGGTATACCTCAAACTCAGGCCATATAGACAGAGTTCTTTGGTTAAACGACCATTTGAAAAGTTGGCTGCTAGATTCTATGGTCCTTATGAGATTCTTCAGAAGGTTGGAAAGGTAGCTTACAAACTGGCCCTTCCAGATGAAGCTCGGATTCATCCTGTGTTTCATGTCTCACAACTCAAGCAGGCTGTAGGACTCCACTCAGTTCAGCCCACCCTCCCTCGAGACTTATCATCAGAAACGGTGCTCCAGCAGAAGTGATTGGAGTGAGACAAGTTCCTAATGGGGATTCCTCTACTACTGAAGTGCTCATCCAGTGGCAGAACTTACCAGTGCAGGAAGCTACTTGGGAAGAGTTCACTAAGCTCAACTCCAACTTTCCCTCCTTCCACCTTGAGGACAAGGTGAAAGTTTGGGTGGGGGGTAATGCAAAGATTGGGATAGGCCACCCATCATAGCTACTTATGCGAGAAGAAAGAAGGGCAAGTAAAAGGGGTTTAACTAGTAACAGAAATGATGAGGGCAATACTGTCTTTATGCAATATGTTTTAATTTGCTTTTTCTTTTATCTGTTAGCTCTAACTAACTATTTCTCCCACTACCCTTGGAGGGAATCTGTTAGTAGTATATATAATGTGCTGTTAGCTCATTACAGAGGTAAGCAAATACTGAGTGAATGAATAATACTGGGAGAGTTCCTCATTTTCTCGAATTAGTGAGGAGTTGTATTGGTTGATTTGTGCCTAATTTCATCCAAACAACTATTATCGGTTACGTAAACGTGAGTTCATAGCATATTTATAGAGTAAGTCTACTTGACCCACAAGTAAAATAACAGATATTAGCTAGGTGGCATTAATGTGTGCATTCCCTCTCTTGCCCCTTCTCATGTAAGTAATGAGTGGTTTAGTGGGTTGATTCTCAGCATCATATTAAAAGAAAAACTCCGATACTATGTTATCTTGGGCATGTTGCAAGGGGCCCAGACTATTTGTGTAACTTTTAGCTCTTTGGTTATTTAACCTACTAGTTCATATTATGGTGGCATTTCACATTGCGCTCTCGTGGTAAACTGGTAATTGGCCAACTTGAATCATTGGGCAAAGTAACCAATGATTCTTCTAACTAAAACATGTAGAATTCCATCGAGATAAATTGTAAGCTCTAGAGAGTGGAAGTAACTCTAAACAAGCTGATCTACATACCCTACGCCCCAAGATTGTTCGCAAATTTGAGGATCGATCTTAATAGAGGATGTCCAGACACCGAGTTGGTCTTGCCCAAGTTTAAGCAATCATCTGAAGATTCTTGAGTGGATTTGAGTTTGTTGTTAGTGCTTTTTTCACTCTGTTCATATAGTAGTGAGGCATATGCAACTTCTTGAGCATGGAATTAAAACTCTCCCATTCCGTTACAGAACGGCCGTTCTGTAACGGATTTTGGATTTGCCGTTCCGCGAAATCCCGTTACGGAACGCCATAATAAAATTCACGTACTTCTCGCTGCGTTGTCCATTCCGTAACGCGAACTCGCCGCGTTAGAACGATTTTATCCCCGTTACATCCGTTCTTTTCAAACATTGGCCATTTTTTTTTTATGATTTAATTATATAGTTGAGGAAACATGATATTCTATTAGATTTGATTATATTATGTTCTAATAATGCTTCATAAACTAAAACAATGCAAATAAGGTTAAAACATATTAATGTGAATTTTTTAAAAAAATTCACGCCGCGTCGGCCGCGAAACATTCTATTTCGCCGTTACAAGCCGTTCCCCCGACAACGCGACCGTTCCCGCGAACGCGACCGCGATCGCGACCGCGTTTTTTTTCCCTGTTCTTGAGTGCTAATCAGATTTAAGAAACATTGCTAATCAGACCATTTTTCCTCAGGAATAGCATGATCATTTATAGTATTATAATGAAATGTTATATACCATGCATTATCAATGGCAGAGGAATTCGAAGAGCTTCTTAAACCGCACCTTTTTTCTTGTGTCTATGATTGATTTGAGCTAGCAGCAACAGGAGTAGAATAAGCCTTGACTATTGCTTGCTCATTTATTGTTGCTCTGATAAACTCTCATATTGGTAGCTACAATATGTTTGCTTGTGTTCAGGTCAACAGGATCAGAGAGCTCCCACAGAACAGTAACATAGTGGCTACACACACTGACAGCCCTGATGTAAGTTGCTTATTTAAATATGTATGCAGGTCCATAACATGATAATTGAAATGTATATATTGTATGCGACCTTTGATATTGCTATCATTGTTAATTTCAAGTTGAAAGTTAACTTATTGCTTCTGTTCAGGTTTTGATATGGGATGTGGAAAATCAACCTAGTCGTCATGCTATTTTAGGAGCTCATAGCTCTCGTCCAGATCTGGTGTGGCTGAAGTCTACCTTCTCTTTCATCATTTTGTTGTCATGTGTTTGAGAAAGCCTTTATTGGTACCATTCATATTGTTTTGCAACACCTTGGCAAGTGCTTAATAAAAAGATAGAAAATTTATCATGTTTGAAATCTGATTTCAGTGGTTAGCTGATCCCTTTTCATGCAGATATTGACTGGACACCAGGAAAATGCTGAATTCGCTCTTGCAATGTGCTCTTGTGAACCACTTGTGCTTTCTGGAGGTGTGAATCGTATTTCATTATAGTACCACACTGGTGATGTCATGCAATTTTGTGTCATTTTCTACTCCTTTTTGTTATCGTTTGGTTGATGCTAGTTCTTGAAGGAATGCCATGCTTTACGTTGTTTATGATGTTGGCGCTGCAATTATGAGGACAGTATACGTATTTTGCCTTCTGTTCGCTATGCTATGGGGAAGCCATCACAATACAAATTTGTTGAAAAATATCAGTTTTCCCCCTTAGTTTACTATATATTTCATTTATGTTGGTCCAAATAGATTTGGTGAGACATTTGGGCCACACCACTTTCAACTTGGGATTTTGAACAATTGCCGGCATGGTCTATGTCAGCGGCTAATGCTTTTTGCAGAGTTGGATTAGCTTTTAACTGGCATGGAGGGACAAAGTTATAATGTGCTCTACATAAGAGACATACTTATAAGTTGGTCTACAATTTTCTTATCTTTGCATACTGAAGAGATATATACCATTGGAGGTTAGAGAGTAACCTCGAGTTTATGGGAAGGGAGGAGCATTCCCTACATGGAGATTTCATTAATGTGTTGGGTCTCTCGTTTTGGAGACTTTTATTCTTAGAGAGGAAGAGGAATGACACACTCCTGTTCTGGGAAAATGAAACACAAGAAAAGGAGTGAGTCATTGTCGGCATACTTCTTGTCTGTTAAAGAGTGAATTTCCTTTTGATTGATAGTAGTTCAGATTGTTCAGTGTTTTCTCACTTTCTGTATTACATTTTCAATATTATGTATAGGTTCCCTAGTAAAATTTATACACCTTAATATTCCTCTTTGCATAGCTGCTTCACATCGACATCGAGTATGCTCGCAATTCGCCTTTCCCCATTATACATACGAATTTTGAGAATCTTTGGTGCTTAACAATTGTAGTTAAGGGATATAGTGACCTACCCAAACCTGACAAGCTGTTCAGCCAGTCAGTGGCAGAAAAGCAGGTTATGTTGCTCAGAGACATTTCTATCTCTAGTGTTTTTATACTTCTATTGACTATTTTCTAAGAATTTTCTGTGTTATTGCATACATCTTGTCTTCTCTGGACTTTGCTGAAGCAGCTATGCACTTTCTGCTGGTTGTTTGTTGCTGTTCCCGTGCCTGATATTTTATGTGACCTTGGCTGGATTACTCAAATATGTTTCTAGTTATATTGATGGCTTACAGATCTTGACCCTTGTCCGATGAGGGTCTATATGGTTGTTGGCTGATGCAGGAGATAGAAGTTCATATTGCCTCACCTCGCAATGACTTTTGTAATGATTCAAAAATTTGTGAAGTTATTACATTATCAACCTACTCAAGGACTTAGGGTGGTTTCCTTAGAATTTTCTGAATGCAGGAAGATATCTAATGTATGGTTTTTGTTGTTTGTGCCATTTAATGTCCTTTTAGTGAAATTATATACTAGTTCCTTCATCCGGACATATGAATTACCTTAAGGCTTAATATATGCAACAAGTAGATTTAAATTGAGGTAGTATTACTTATATTCTCACCCTTAACTAGCGAAGTTTTACCATTTAGGGAAGGATAAGCTCGTGGTTCTTTGGAGTATTCATGATCATATCTCAACATTAGCAACAGAACCAGGGGGTGCAAAGTCCACTTCTTCTGGCAGCAATACCAAATTTGCATCTAAATCTGCTGATAAAACCAATGGGAATGCTGATAGCCCTTCAGTTGGAGCACGAGGCATATACAAGGGACATGATGATACTGTTGAGGATGTGCAATTTTGCCCCACAAGGTAGCTTACAAAATCATTGTTTTGTTTCTGAAACATATGTTTACTCTGAAATATCTGACAGAGTAGAAAAGAAAAGTAATTCTTGCTATATAATCAGTCTGGAGCTATGACAGTGGTACATCAAAAATAGTTATGAAAATTGGACTCCTAACCTCAAACACCCATATCTAATGTTGAACAACCAGGTATAGGTTTCAAATTTCAACACTGAAGATACTTCATTTTGGAATTTGGATTTAAGTGCCTAAGTGTCTACTATAACACATGGACTTATACTCATGTCTGGCACTAATGACTGAGTCTAAGTAAGATAGACGCCACTAAATGAGAACAGTGGCTTACTGATTGCTCTCTCATCTGCTTATCTTTACAAATTAGGTTAGTTTATCTTTCTATATTTATATGTTTTCTTTGCTTGTGGAAGTGCGCAGCAGTTTTGCAGTGTGGGCGATGATTCCTGCCTGATATTGTGGGATGCGAGAACTGGAATAAATCCTGCCAGTAAGGTAACATGTCTGTGCCTGTTGGCCATCCTGATTTTTTTTTGAAACATATGGAGCAAAGTGGCAATGGTGCTTGCTATATTTGAATCTCTGATATGTATATTTAACTGCACAAGTCTAAAAGCATTTGAGATTTTGTTGGGATGCTTCAAAACTCGCAGGGATAATGGCCCATGCTTTTTTCTAATTCGTTATTCTTTGTAAATAGGAAAGAATTCACTTAGAACTCTTTGTTAATATAGTTGGTTGACTTACTTAGAAAGGTCTCCAATCATGAGCTTTTGACAATCACACTCTCGCAGAATATCTTTATTGATGTTGCATGCCCATTTCTCTATCATGTGCAATTCTCTCCCAGGCATTTGTTTGTCTGTCAATTGCAGCACCTCTATAGCAATATTAGCTTGGTAATCTAATGTCATAAGATGACATTGTGACAACTGTCTGAGTATTTGTTGGTTTTGTAACCTTTTTACCTGCAGTATATTCATTTCACATTCAAATGTGCAGTTACAGCAATATTGGAAATTGCCCTTATGTGGGTAGCTATCTCTAATGAAATATATTGTTCCATCAGGTTGAGAAGGCCCATGATGCTGATCTGCATTGTGTTGATTGGAACCCTCATGATGAAAATCTTATTCTGACTGGGTATGTGATTTTTTGCACTTTATATTTAAAGTTAACAAATTTGGCTCTAATCGCATCATTTTGTGCATTCAGATCAGCTGATAATTCAGTTCACATGTTTGATCGGCGAAATCTCACTATAAATGGAGTTGGCTCACCTGTCCATAAATTTCAGGGCCATGATGCTTCTGTTCTTTGTGTACAGGTCAGCATATCTTTTATTGATTTAGTCGCCAAAGATATGATAATCTTGCGATATCTGAAAAATGTCTGTACTTATAGATTAATAATGAATTATGATACAGTGGTCACCACATAATAGATCAATCTTTGGCAGCGCTGCTGAGGATGGTCTGTTGAACATCTGGGATTATGAAAAGGTTTGAAAAGAAATTTCTATTAGTGTATTGAAGTTCTTTCCTCTCCTTTTGCTGCAAGGGGTATGCCCTTTTGTGAATGCTAAGGCTTTAAAATGATTGATCTGGAGGCATTATTTGGACATGATATTTGCTTCCATCAACTTTTTAATGCACTTTCATATATATATATAAATATATATATATATATATATATATATATATATATATATATATTCTGCTGTCTGCTGATCTTGTTTCTTTTGATGACACTCAGGCAGGTAACATGAAAACAGAGACTGGAAATAGAATTCCAGATTATCCAGCTGGTTTATTTTTCAGACATGCAGGACACAGGTATACATTCTTTTGAATTTCAATACATTTTGTGTAGTTTCAAGTGTATAACCTTTAGTTCTTTTGCTATAGGGACAAAGTGGTTGACTTTCACTGGAATTCAATTGATCCATGGACTATTGTCAGTGTTTCAGACGATTGTTCAAGCTCTGCTGGAGGTGGAACATTGCAGGTATTGAAATTTTATTGCCGAATCCTTTTGATATCTCTCTTTATTATTGAACAATTTCTAAAATGCTCACTTTGGGTACCTGGAGAATGCTGATCAAAGCTGCAGTAGCAGCTTCAGTTATAACTTGGTCCATTTGTTCAAACAATAGTTATAACTTGGTCCATTTCTTTTGTTCATGTAAATTCAATTTTAGTGATTATACTTATTTTTATTTAATTTTCTTAAATTTTTTGAAGTGTACAGACCCCTTGACGCTGCTATATGATCAAATGGACCAAGTTTCACTATTTCTATGATTTTTAGTTGACTTATATTGAAGACTGATTCTTCTATGGGTCTGTTGCAGATATGGCGCATTATTGATTTGCTGTACAGACCGGAAGACGAAGTCCTAGCAGAGTTGGACAAATTCCGATCCCATGTAACGACATGCCCCTCTTAAATCTTACAGCGGTATTAGAATATGTTTAGGCTGACAACAAACTTAGAACTTGGAAGGATGCAAATATCATGTATACAGTCTTTCGACTCTTGTGATTGAACATGAAATCTGCTTTTTTTGGGTGAACCTTCGTCCCATCATTTCACCTTTTGCCAATGTAAGCTTGATTACTATGATCACTACGGTTTTCTATCTGATGTAGTAGCTAGGCACTAGGCAGAGTCTCCTGCAGGACCATCTCATAATATCTTGAGATCGGGTGCTATTTCATAGATTTTCTTTTAGTTGGTAAAATCAATCAATAAATCTAGATCAATCAATCAAAATATATCATCAAAATAGATCAATCAATAAATCTGATCGGGTGCTATTTTATATTGACTATCGTTTGTGATTTATCCAAGATTAAAAAAATCACATAAGATTTTCTTATATTCGCCTCAACATATTTTGCAAAAATTTAACAAAAGTAGTATAAGAAAAGGTATTAGGGTTTTATGTTCGTTGATAATTGGTTTTTGGAGATGTTCGGACTAATTTAATGTTTTAAAAGTTTTTTATGTGGACAAATTGTCAAATTGATACTTTTTATTTGTTAATTTTCTTGCTTTTGAATATTGATGAATGGCAGGCTCCTTTGATCCTTGTCTCTATTCTATTTAGTTCTTTACACTTACGGCCTAACCCTTTCCCTCTCTTTGTTTTTTCTAAAAAGTATCTCCCTTTTTATTGTTTTTTTCAAAGAAAATTTTTAATTTTTTGATATTTTAGGTTGGGGGTTTAGGACGTAGGACTTGAGAATTGGGAAGTGCATGTTTTACGTCTATGCGATTATGTCTATTCATCTCACTAGGTTAGAGACATACCTTATGGGTGTGATATCAACAAAAACACAAAAAAACACATATGGTTATAAATGTTAAAACAAAAATTGAAAGTGAAACTATACAGTAGTTCATCGAGACAATGTTTAACTTGGTGTCTATCAGTAATAACCAGCCCAATAAGTAATAGAAATTATCAAAAACAAGAGAAAAACAAAATGAAATTATTTAAAATTATTTTGGACTAGTAAAATAAATTTTAATTTGTAAATCAAAGCTTGATATATTAATTTCAATTTTAGTACTCTCTCTGTTCCTGTTTGTTTTTCGTATTAGGATCTTTTTGAGAGAAAAAAAAGTCAAAGTATGATGGACAATAGGAACGTAGGGAATACTAGACAAGTTATATGAATATTGCGTAGGTCTAACAACCATTATTATGTCCCCTAATGCATATAAGAAGAGGGAGAAATGGGCTATTAGAAAAGGGGTACTTTAGGTATTTAGGTTGGTTTCATCTAGTAAATAAAGGTTGCAATTGACAACCATGTATAACAATATTAAGGAGATAATGAAAATACGATTAATGGTAAATTAGGATTAGGGTTAGGGAGTTGTTTTAGGTGGGACGTAGAAAAGAAAAAGTTAACTCTTATAATATTTCATTTGTAAGTAAGGAGAAAAAAGGCGAGAAAATCTCTATCTCGTAACTTTACTTTCATTTATGAGAAAATTTTAGAATATAGTACTTCATTTTCTTTTGGACGGGAATATAAAGTCAATAGTACAAATTATTTTGTTTTATTATATGAGTGAAGAGAACTAGAGAAGAAGACTTGATCTCTACACTAAATTATAAACATAACTTCAAATAAAATCGTCAAAGTAATTGTTATCAATTTTTCTATTAAATTGAAGGCAATTTCTATTTATTTCCCTTATAGTCCAACATAAATAGTGCACACGCTTGTAATAGAGCATGGCATGCACATGCAAATGGCTAACAGGTCAAATGTTCATGAATGATAAGTCAAATGAACACATGTACATGACTAATAACCCAAATAAACATATGTACATCTCGATTAATATACTTCCTTCGTTTTTTATTAGATGTTACACTTTCCTTAAATTGCATGTTTTAAAATAAATGTTACACTTTTTTTTATTTCCTAAATTAGAAAGTTTTATGTTGCAAAATTACTCACTTACCCTTACTTATAACAATTAACCAAAATTAAAATAACTTAATTTAACCTTATTATATACTAATCTAAATTAATTAAACCTCCTCCCTCTCTTCCACCACCCTCCATTTTCAGCGGTAGAGGTGGGGTTTTCGAGGCTAGGGTGAAGTTTTCAGCAGTAGAGGTAGGGTTTCGCGAGGCTGAGGTGGGGTTTTCGGCGCGTGGTTGGGGGTTTTCGGGTGGGTGGAGATTTCGGCGGTGGGTTGGGGTTTTCGGGTGGGTGGGTAGGGATTTCGACGGGTGGGTGGGCTTTTCGGTGGCTGGGTTTTTCGGGTGGGTGGGTGGGTGGGTGGGGATGTCGGCGGTGGGGTGGGGTTTTGGGTGGTTGGGTGGGATTTTCGGGTGGGTGGTGGGGTTTGGGTGGGATTTTTGGGTGGGTGGGGATTTCGGGTGGGTGGGGGTGGTGGTGGGAGTTCGTTGGGCTGCTGGGGTGGTGGTGGAGAACCAAGTTGGGGTCCTCTTTCTCTCTCCTCCCTTCCCTTAAACCCCATGTACAATGGCACCACATGCTTAATCCCCTATCCTTATTCTCTGCTAATCACTCCTTCAATTTTTGCCTAGGGAACCCAAATTTTCAAAAGTGTAATCTCTAATAAAAAACGGAGGAAGTATATATGTTCATTGCCATTGGTTTTCATGTTCATAATTTAGTGCTTGATATTTATTGCGCTGTGCTCATCTTAGAAACGTGTGTATGTACTAATTTGGATTTTGGACGTATAGTTTGCAATACAAGACTAGTAAAAAAAAAAAAAAAAAAAAAAAAAAAGAGGGGGAACTCAACTGCATGTAGTAACCTGCAGAGAGAGAATGAGTTTCTGTGGACATCGACATAAGAAAACGTAATGTTCCTCCCTCGTTTCAATTTCTCACCTTAATTGCCTTGGAGTTGGAGGCAAGAACGTTGAAGAAGTGCAATACAGTGTAGAAGAAAGAATACCTTAATTGCAAAAAAAAAAATCGAGGCACAAGAAAAAGCTGATCAACTAACAATGGCGAATAATCTACCATCTCACGAAAGTATATACTCTTACCTTCCTATAATTATGTCAATCTTTACGTCGCAAATCCGTTATATTTCTTGCTATAGAAATCTTTTCTACAATTCAATTGAATTACGAATTGGTCGGAATCTGTAATAATATATGATCTGCAATACCTTCTATAAGTTTGATGATGATGTATGTTGTATCACACCAAAAAAAAACTATTAATTTACGTCGATTATTATAAGCTATTCATGAAATTGAGAAAGATGAAGATGAATAGCCTTGATTTCGCGGTGCGAAAAAATTCGTAATTTGATCAGTGAGTAATGGAGGCACAAATATCCGCATTAATGGATATTTGATCAAGTTTGTCGTCGTCATATATTCATTCTTCTGATATATCACGCCTTTTTTTAAATTATGTGATGGAGATGCTATACCTACATGTAATGTCGGGAGTGCTTGAGGTTATAATTAAGGCATTAGCTTTGTGCAAAGCTCTGAATGTTATCTCATCTTTAGTAATGCGGACGTGTGAATGAATAGGTTTGGCTCGAATGTTGCGGAACTGATGAATAATTTATTTTTATGAAATGAGATATTTGTATCACGATTGTATTAGCTGAGTTTGGATTGGGATTTTATGAAGTTGGGATCACAAGTTTTCGCAGTTTCTCTTCTAGTGTGCTTTCATGGATATAAATTCTAGCTTCTCAGTGTGGTCGGGTCATAGAAAGTGCAATGTTTAAGATTAATTTATGCAGGATGTTCATGAAAGTTGGCTGTTTGGTTGTTGTTACATAGTGCTTATCTTGATTGCTTATGTGGATAATTTTCATGCTCTTATATGTTGGGTCATAGGAAGTGTAATGATGTGTATTCATCCATGACTTCAGCTGAAACTTAGTGCTTATCATGATACCTTTAAACGACATTGTAATGGCTGGAGAAAAGAAGCAATGTAACATATTTTTTGTCTTTGAACCATGAACCTAAAGCAGAGGACTTGGCTATCTTGTGTACATTGATGTTCAACATTTTTTGAATGCCAGGCTCTCGGAGTCGTGTGTATGCTGCTGCCTTACTAAATTTATGTCTATCTTTCTCAGATAATGGTGCTGGATGTTGTTCGACACAGCTGATTGACGGAGATGGTGCATTCAATGTTGCCGGGATCGGGAGCTTTCTGAAAGAACAAAAGCTGGCGGAATGCGGGCTTTCATATGCCATAGTATCCATCATGGGTCCACAAAGCAGCGGTATGCACTATTAATCTAATAAGCTCACCAGATGATATGACATTGCAAGGATATTTCACGTGCAAATGAAAAGCTATCTATCATGGATAACAGCGTATGCATTAGTGTGAAATTACTTGTTGGAGTTGGATTTTTAACCAATGCTTTTCAGCTATGTTGTCTAAAGTCTGACACTTGTGCTAGTCGCTAGTTTAGACCTTTTATTTTTTTTCAAACTTGTCTATTCAAGTTGCACCTTCATATATTTTTTTGTCTGGTTCTACTTGCTGCTACAGGGAAAAGTACACTATTGAATAATTTATTTGGAACCAACTTTAGGGAGATGGATGCATTTAGAGGAAGGTAACTGGATACGTACTTGTCCAAATTGTGTTGGTTACCAAAGAGAAAACAGTCAAAATGACAGGATACTATTCTCTCTAGGTCTCAGACAACTAAAGGAATTTGGTTAGCAAGATGTGTCGGCATTGAGCCCTGCACTTTAGTAATGGATTTGGAGGGTACTGATGGTAGAGAAAGAGGAGAGGTAATTACCATCCATATTATAGTCATCTTCAGCTTTGGATTGTTTTGCCCACCTTCATTTATGTGCTCGGCAGAACATTGCAACTCCTAAATTCATGCTGAAGTCTTTTATTTGACATGATTAGGACGATACTGCTTTTGAAAAACAAAGTGCTCTGTTTGCCCTGGCTGTTTCCGATGTAGTGCTTATAAATATGTAAGCGCATTATCTACTTCTTTTTGTATTCCTAATCTTCTGACTCTTTTTCTATTTAAGATTGCTCTATTTAATTTTTGTAGGTGGTGCCATGACATAGGGCGTGAGCAGGCAGCAAATAAACCTTTATTGAAGACTGTATTTCAAGTACATCACTCTTTCATGAAAATAGTTCTATTCTTTTGCTATGTGAACGCCTACCTGATCAAACTTGCAGTCTGAGTGCTTGCTCTTCTGTTTGATGGTTAAAAATGCCAAAGCTTTAATTTTAATTAATGGCTTTACTTCCCTATAGGTAATGATGCGATTGTTTAGCCCCCGCAAAACAACTCTATTGTTTGTGATACGTGATAAGACAAGGGTGAGTTTAGAAAAATATATTAGGTTTGCAGAATCAGAATATACTTATATCACGTGAATAACGATGTTGGCAATTTTGAGAACTTGACCATTATTTTTTTTTGGTTTTTGTACAAGACACCCCTTGAAAATCTTGAACCGGTTTTGCGGGAAGATATTCAAAAGGTTAGAACTTGGTACTTGATCATCTTATTACCAACCATGAAATTGTTTTCTTTAACCATAATAAAATTTTCCTGCTAGATATGGGATTCAGTTCCTAAGCCACAAGCACATAGAGATACTCGCCTTAGTGAATTTTTCAATGTAAGCTAATCATTTTTCAGCTTCTTGTTGTGCAATGTTTATTTAAAGTTAAAAAATTGTAGACTGCCTTGTTACATCTGCTGTAAACTTTGCCAGGTTGAAGTTGTAGCGCTCTCTAGTTATGAAGAGAAAGAAGAACATTTTAAAGAGCAGGTATGCCACTTAGTTGAGTGTTATCTTCCCCCTTTGGTGTGTATTGAGAATTACAACCTAAGGAAATCTAATCTGATTGAATGAATAAAACTAAAGACTAGAGAGGAGTAATTATACTCTCATTTTATTACATCATAACAGAAAATAGACAAGAGAAAAATGGGTTAATCTGATCTGGCATTTTGTTGTTCAAGTTGTTGCTGCTGTCTGTTCTTTGTTTGCTGCTCCTCATAAGCTGGACTGATATATATTCAACAAGTTCTTGTGAAGATTTTGTTTCTAGAAGCTAACACATAATTCTAGAGTGCCTGAATGTGATTTTACTTTG
The DNA here is from genome assembly GCF_026745355.1 of Beta vulgaris subsp. vulgaris. NCBI lineage: Eukaryota > Viridiplantae > Streptophyta > Magnoliopsida > Caryophyllales > Amaranthaceae > Beta > Beta vulgaris. The sequence goes on along the minus strand of NC_079208.1, from coordinate 61,054,975 downwards.
TTTGATTCTCTGTAAATGGATGAAGGTTGCTGGTTTGCGGCAGCGATTTTTCCATTCTATAGCTCCTGGTGGGCTTGCTGGAGATCGTCGGGGAGTGGTGCCTGCTTCAGGCTTTTCCTTCAGTGCACAACAGATGTGGAAAATTATTAAGGAGAATAGGGACCTTGACCTTCCTGCACACAAAGTATTTAATTTGACCTATTCTCTTGAGACACATGATCTATGATGGTAAACTTTCTCATAACTCAAATCTTTTACAGGTTATGGTGGCTACTGTTCGCTGTGAAGAAATTGCCAATGAAGGGTATACCGACTTTACCCAAAACCAGGTATAAAATTGTTGATTCTCTCTTTTGATTGTGATCTTTCATTGATGATCTCTGTTTTCATACTGCCCTATATATTTCTGCTGATCTTTTGTTACAAATATTGGGAAAGCTACAATAAAAAAGAGCAAATATTAAAGAAGTACTTGAAAGATTATTACACCAGTACTTTTTGAGTCATGCAAAATAGAGCTTTGCTCAAGGTTGAATTCTGCCCCTCTAATAACAGTGAAAGAAAGCTTTTCGGTGGTTACCCTCCCAGGATAAAACAAAGCTTCACCCGCTTGGGCACTCAAGGGAATGGTGACAAGAAGTGGCTCAATGTATGATGGAGTAGTATATCAAGAGGGAATAATAGAGCAAAAGTATGTCTCAACTCTCAATAGTAAGAAAACTTCAAGAAAATGAAGTTTTTCTTATTTTCAACATATGCATAAGAAAACGGCAACGAGCAACCATAGACAATGCTAGCAATTTGGAGCCTTTAATGCTTTGCTTTTAAATTTCCAAAGCTGAACTTGATAAGTTTTGTAACTGTCTGGAATTCAAGTACTACTAATTGAAGCTTTAGTGGTTTTTAAATCTAATTTATAGCTTGAAGTCATACTACATAACAACCATTCTTTTAATACAAAGTAACGGTCAGCAACCTAATGAAAACATTGTAGTCACTAACTTTTAGAGCTTCTAAACTTAGCAAAGTACTTTATTAACTGACATGTATTGCAATAAGTTTATTGGAAGCTATTAAAATACTCTTAACAGTCAAATCTAAACTAGTAAAATGATGTCAATAGTTGAAATCAATATAACTTTAGTTTTGAAATTCTAACATTTTTCCCTAATTTGTTTATAGGATTGGCTTCAGCTCGAGGAGGCATCACAATCCGGCCCTGTCGCTGGATTTGGAAAGAAGCTCAGTTCAATTATTGGAAGCTGCTTAAACGAGTGAGTATTTCATTATGTTTCTTAAAATTCGATATTCTGCCAGCTTGTTTTGCCAGCTATGATAGGGTACCTTTTAATATTAATATGTCCGATGATCTGATATTTCTTTTTTCCTTGCTGTAACTTTTTTTGTTTGTTGAGGAGCACCCTATAAGTTCTTGGCTTCTTGCTCTGTTTCCTTGCTTGTTATTATTCTACTCATTCTCTTCATGTGTCATATCTTGTTACATGTACTTCCTTTTCTCTATTCAGGTATGACTCAGAGGCTGCATATTTTGATGAGGGTGTCAGAACTTCCAAGAGGAAGCTTCTAGAAGACAAATTACTGCAAGTACGACCACTTATTGTTGTCTAGCCTTATGTACAATTGCAAAAATTGACTAGAATAATCCCAAATATGGCGCATCCACTTTTAATAATCCCAACTATGAGCTATTATACAACAATCCCAACTATTAGAGGTGTCTTGTAAAAATGAACCGATGACTTGAAGAAACCGATTTAGCTGGTAAATTAGCCACATGGCACATTTTGATTGGTTCTTTTATATTTTCTGAATCTCCTTTATTTTAAATTGCCCAAAAGAAACCAGCTTTCTTCTCCTCCTCCTGTGTCTGCCAAACTAGTGATCCAAATGCTCCCATCTCTTTGGTAACCCCCTAACCGACAAACAATCTTTGCTAGATTCATCCATTCAATCCAGTCATTGCACGATGGTGATGATGAAGAAGAGGATGCATGAAAGAAGGATAACGAGGAAATTGATGTTGAGAATTTGTGAAATTGGCGGAGGTGAGTTAAGAGAGAATATTTTGGGGTCACGTTTCCGAGTTTACCTTTGTGTCTTGTTTGGGGCTCGATAATTGAGATTTAATGAGGGGAGATGGCGGATGAGGAAATTTAAGGGAGAAAGAGAAAAACCGACTTATCATGAGTCCAGGTTTTCTCCATTTTCTGCGAATGTTGGATAGTCCCTTTTTTTTTTTTTTTTTTTTTTTGCTTCTCACCTTCAAAAATAATCCAGATGGAAATGAATGACATGAAACATAAAATGTGGTTTTGGAATTTTTTTTAGGAGGAACTCCTTGCAATTTATTTGTGATTATGTGATTTTCTTAAAACAAATACTCCCTCCGTCCCAAAATATAGTTCCCATTTCATTTTGCACAGTATCCAAGACGTACCTTTAACCTACGATATCTTCTATTTCTTATTAGTAAAAAATATAAAAAGTTGATATTACGAATTTATATATTAAGACGAATCTAACAAGACCCCTCATGAATATGTTTTTTTGTATACGTTAGTAATAATATTTGGTCAAAGTTTTTAAAATTTGACTCCCAAAATAGAAATGGGAACTATATTTTGGGACGGAGGGAGTACTATATTACAGTATGATTGTCATATGAGACTTATCTTCACCATTGAAAAAGTGGATTGTTACATCAATGACTGGAAGAAAAATGACGAGTAAAAGGGTGCTGAAATGAGAGTTAAACGATGAATTGGAGGAAGTAAGATGGGGAAGGAAAGATGAGGGAGAAATAGAAGAAGTGCGTTTGGAACTTACTTGGAGGAGTGATCTGGAGATGTTTGATGATGAGAGTTGGTGAATTTGATGACAAAGAAACTTTATGTAAAGGTGAAGGAAGAAGAAGTGGAGGAAAAGGGGTGTTGGAGCTGGTTGTCGCCAAAAATTTGGTTGTAGAACGAGAGTTAGGTGGGAAGTAAAAAAAACAGTGACCTCTTTATCCTGTTATAAGTCATGTGGATTCTTTTTTGGAAAATACTTGGTATTATTAAAAGCAGACGACCCATAGCTGGAATTATTCTAGTCAATTTTTCTTATCCATTTGAAGTTGTTTCAAAAGTCGGTGCATAAATATTGTGCAAAGAAGCATTAGTCAGTTTCATTGATTTCAAATTGTTTTATTAAGCAGATAGGATAGTTTGCTTGCATTGTCAAGCAAATTTACAGAAATGTGAAACTAACCTATGAGATTCTTTCATATATTGGACGTTTTGGAACTGCACATTTGAATAGAATTGGAACTGATCTTGCAGTTACTATGTGTTTGTTGTTTGTTTCATATGGATTTCTTATTGATGCTTACTGTTCTTTTTTTCGGCCACCTGTAATAGCTTGTTCAACCGGCTTTCCATTCCATATTGGGACATATACGTTCTGGAACGGTGGAGAAGTTTAAGGAAGCATTTGACAAAGCTTTAAAAGGCGGGGAAGGGTTTTATGCTGCGTCCCACAGATGCGAACAGACCTTCATGAATCTTTTCGATGAAGGATGTTCAGGTAAACCTTTGTTTGACAATGAACTTGTCAATATTCATGGCTTTATTGTTTCTCTATTGATACCGTGTCCAAAGAACATGATGATTTCACAATTATTGTTTGGAAGGTTGCCTTTTGGGCATCAGTGAGGCTGTTTGAGGCCTGAGGTTAACCTGGTGGTAGGATATTTCTGTTTTGCGAGGGACCAAACTGATAATCCTACTATCTTCTTTTAAACTGAAGTGCTGCTATTGTATTGAGAGTTGAGACACAATTTGATGCTACTATGTAAATCTCAATGAGGTGAATATTTACCTCTGCTTTGCACAGACATTGTGATTGAACAAGCAAACTGGGATATGTCTAAAATGAAGTCCAAGCTAATCCGTGATCTAGATGAATATATTGGTTCTGTTCGTGCTGCCAAATTGACTGAACTTACTACCAGTTATGAGGTATGATAATCTTTTCTTTTTAATGGAGGCTAATTGGTATTACAATGCCTCTTTCAATGTGGCATGCTATTTTTGGGGAAGCATACAGTTTTGAATTGTCAATTAGGCATGTATTAAGAATTTAGCTCTACATGCTCTCTTTTTTCTGGGTTTGCTAATTATTATGAGTTTTGGGAATGATCTTTAGATGAGAAAAATAAATATACAATAATTGAAGAATCTGTAATGTAGAGAACTCTAAAGACGAGACTTCGTAATTACCTTACTCATGTTATTGATTTCTGACTTTTATGCTTATCTTCTCTATATATATTCCTTTTTTAGTATAAAATCTTTAGCGCCTTATCCAGACGAGCTTGAGTGCTACTGTGTACTCTATTACCTAATGTCTCCCAGGGAACCAGCATAATAGATACTGTCGGAGCTCAGGGAATTTCCATGCCCTTTCTCACATTCGGCTCAGGTGTTCAATCTGCTGCAGGTGAAGGATAACATCTTGTAGTGTCTGTCATTCTTTAGAGCTAATCACCTTGCAAGTAGGATACACATCTTTGAGATATCTGTTTTGTGACCCCATCATCAGCCCATGTTTTTGTCCTGCTCCTGCAGTCACCAATCCCTGCTGCTATAAGATCTCATAAGATTAAGAGCTAAGTTCATGTGCCTTTGTCTCATTTCCATTTCAGAAAAGAGGATCTGATGAAACTCTTTTCTGGTTTCTGGCAACTGCAATAGTTCATATTGATTCTCCTCCATAAAAAAGTGACGGTTCATTATGTAATAATTTATGAACCTACAAGACCGAGTGCTTGCTGTCTCAAACGTCCTCCATTAGCTATTTCAGCAGAACAACCATTCTCCTGTATGGCCATTTTGGCAGTGGCTGGAGTTGTTTCCATTAAACTGAACATAGCTAGCCATTGGATTAAATTCATAAATTTCATTGCCGGAATCTGTCATAAAATATCAGTGCTGGATGCTCTCATACCTTTGAACAGCCAAATTGCCTCTAAAGAACAATCTATTAAAAAATTTTATTGACTGCTAAATTTAAGCACTCTGGTACCTGCGCATTCACTACTCTGGCACAAACACTGGAGATGAGTATTATCTAGCATCTTGATGACCATTGCAGAACTCATCAGCTTTGTATATGAGCATCCGATCAATAACAGCTAAATTACAAATCAAGTTTTAAGCTGAACATAATCAGCTGTGGGTCCTTGTTCTTGCAATTGCTGATTTCTGTCTGTCGTATTTTTTTTTGGCTCCTGGATATCAGTGAATCGTTACTGCATCTCCCCGAAAATCGGATCCCCTGGATCCAAATTTGTTGTGATAATTCACTTGAAAATAACCATACCTTGTGGCGCTAATATATTGAGTTCCATCGATATTTCTTCACCTTAATTTCATTCCTCCTAAGACTTTTTGAATGTTGTCTCCTTTTAAAAAACCTGTGCAAAATAAACCTATGAGGACCATGAAAAATTGACAATGATATAGTGCTGGAATGCCCAGAGTCAGATATCATGGAAAAAGTAATCTTTTCTTGCTTTTCCATTTTTGTCTCAAAACATTGTTAATTCTTGTGATTATCCTTATATGAGAACAGTGAAATTATAATCCATTTTAGTTAACATATTACATGATAATCCTTTTACGGGAAAAAAGTAATCATTTTGGAAAATTATCCCCACAAGGAAAAAGGTTTTAGTTTAGCCAAAATGGATTATATATTGGTTAACAAGGATTATGAAAAAGTGCTCTCATATTCCAACAGAAGGATTGTTCTCATGGGAACTCAACCCATTTATATATTATATTTATATAATATAATTGGTGTTGCTAATTGTTATAGTTAAAACCAGCATAATTTGAGGGTTTGATAAAAAGAATTAGAATTGAAAAAAGGGAAGTTTAGTTTTTATGCGAATCAACCTCTTAACAAAGAAAAGATAATGCAAGAGAAACTGTTCTCAAAGGAATTCTTTTTTGGAAATGGGTAAAGTGAAAAGACAGTTATTAAGGGTATTTTTTGAAATTGAAATTAATACTACCATAAGGCCTTTTGGCTTAACATATATTTTGCCCCAGGCAAAATTAAATGAAGCGCTTGCAGGGCCTGTTGAGGCACTTTTGGATGGTGCAAATGATGAAACATGGCCATCTATAAGACGACTTCTTCATCACGAGACGCAGTCTGCAGTTTATGGACTTGAAAGTGTTCTTTCTGGTTTTGAATTGGATGAAGAAACCAGACAAAAAATGAAAGATAAGTTAGAGGATTATGCAACATGTGTGGTTGAGGGAAAGGCTAAGGAAGAAGCAGGAAAGATCTTAATCCGTATGAAGGATAGGTAAGGATTTAAGGCCAATAATTTAACTAATGCTATTTTCTCAAGAGCACTAATCATGCAACCTTTTTCTTGTTTAGATTCACGATGTTGTTTAGCCGTGACTCTGACTCAATGCCTCGTGTTTGGACTGGGAATGAGGATATTAACTCAATTACAAAAGTTGCTCGTGCTGCGGTATGATACTTTGTTAGAAATATATGTTTATAATTTATATGAACTCACTAATCCGTCTAGAATATACTTATACTAATATTAACTTGGGATACAAAATACTTTTGCAGTCCCTTAAACTGCTCTCTGTTCTGGCTGTAATGCGATTGGATGATGAATCTGATGATATCGACAAATCTTTATCTCTGGCTTTATTGAATAATAGTACTAGTGACAGAAGTCTCACGGTATCTGACCTGCTGGCATCAAGCAACTGGGAGAAGGTCGGTTTTTATTACTTTTTTGGAACAATTCTTTTTAAATGCAGTGGGTCAACATTGTTTTCATTTTATTAGTCTATATGGTGTTTCATCTAGGAGCTGAAAACTGGTGATCTGTTATTTGTTATCCCTCTTTGATTTTGATGTTACTTAGAAGCATATGCTTTTTTCAACTGTATTTTTCATCTCAGGTTCAAATTTATATTTCTCTTAAATAGTGAGCAGTAGCTTTTTTCATGGATTATTTGCTTGTGGTGGAGATGATATTGATTTGATCCGAGATCTTGGAATGGCTTATTCAAGCATTCTCAGATGTTCAACCATACTAGGAGAGAGAATAAAGTATGAACTGCTTAGGAAACTTATTCAATACAAGAACACTGGATTATTATTAACTCCATTGGAAATGGACGCAAAATGTACGCCTAGTTTCTGTTATCTCCGATGTACTACAACTGATGGCAACTCTTTTTTGACTTTAACCCATTAAGTTTTTCCTTTTCAGTTCTTTAGTATGTTTATATATTAGACATCACCAGTCACCACCTCTAAAAGTCGGACAGTCTATAAAGTCGTGAATGGAGTTAGTGACAACTGACAACCAGTTTTTTGTTTTTGGCTTATGAATTGAAACTCAGCAACGTGTATTTTTGACTGTCGCCACAGTGGAAGATGCATTAAGAAAAAACCCCCTAGGTATGCCTTATATTCACAGGAACTTAATCCAGACTTTATGTCGGATAAGGAGGAATTAGAGAGGCAGCAACACACAAAAAAAAATCTTTATGGAGCAGTGGCAGCAATAATGTTCAGTTTATGGTTTAAAAGGAATCAAGCTCTGGGGAACAACCAAGTGCCTAGTGTATTACACAAGTTCAGTATAGCTTTAAAACTAGAATTATTTACTGTTTAGGACAGAAGTGAGTCAGGCAGATCAATTGTGGATAGGAGAACTATGCACAATTGATGGTTGTCCATTTATAAAGAGGGGTTCCTGACTTCCTTCCTAGAAGAAGCATTGGTATGAAATATATCCCCTTTTAGTCACTGGGAAAAAAGTGGTGAATGCAGGGAGTATATGCCTTTTTATATTTCTGATAGGGCCTTGCAAGCTGTATAACTATTATGATAACCATGCTTCTTGAAGGAAGAGAAAGGCACTCCCTTCTTCACCGTTGATTATATTCTTTTCCTGTCTTTATCTTTTTCAAGGTGAGCATACACTTGGGAGGAGCTTCCTTCCATGCTTGTACTTATGTTTTATGGAGTGGGCTAAGGTGTGGTTATTGTTACATTTGAATTGTCGAAGTTGTTAGTGATGTCAGATCACAGGAATTGGGTTAAGCCTTTGGGGATTTGGAACTGGAGGCCAATTCTATTATTTATTCATATTGGAAATTTAAGAACAATTTTCTTCTGCTTTCCAGCATTTGATCTTGATGGAGGAAGCAGTTATATTTTGTACTTTTTTATAAAACTATTCCAGCATGATGAAGCTTCATTGTCACATTTTAATGCCCTGTTCTTTAAGGCAGTCAATTTCTCTGATTGCAACTCAGATTAGATGGTGAATTTACGTTGAAATTTATTACTCCCTTCGTCCCAAGTTAATTGCCAATAATCATTTTGGCACAAACTATTAGGGAAGTGAACTTTTCGAGATAAAGAAGTGGGTGTATGTGTAGGGCCGGAAGGGCCCAACCGTAGAAAAAAAAGTAGAGAATAAATTGCCAAGATAGGTAGTGTCATATAAATCGGGACAAACCAAAATAGAAACTGTGGGAATTTTGTGACAGAGGAAGTAGTTTCTTGCAGTGCTACCTACTAGAAGCAGGGGAAAAAAACATGTTTTGTGGCCATCGTACGGAATTTTCTTTTATTAGTGTGCTTGATAATGTGAGAAGAGTACAGTATATCTATCATTTAACATAGACCTCAGTTCTGACAGTACTTTAAGTTCAGGAAGCCAATGAGGGCTGCATTAAGTTTTGAATGTTACATGCATTTCAAGCCAGTAGGCAAGGCTGCTCCATTGGTTTTCTGCTTTCTCCGTCCAGTAAATAAGTCGATGCTGGGAATGAAGTGGCTATACTCTGGTCTAGGAGGTCTCATTGAGTTAGCAGTTTTTTCTAGTGTTCTACCAATTAGTAATTTGTGTTTTGTGATAATTATTATATAAAAATATTTGTCTCTCCCAATATTCTGCTGTATCATATCCCTTGGGGTTGGAGAAATAGATACAGGACACCTTGTGCAACTGTCTATGACTCCTGTCATTTTCTGATAATTAGCATCCTACAAGTCTAACAGCTTTATGATTTATGTGTAGATACCATCTTCAAAGACATTAATAAATCCAGTCCAGTGCAAATCATTGTGGAGGCAATTCCAGATGGAAACAGAATATACTGTTACTCAGGCCATTGCTGCTCAGGCATGAACTAATCCTTTGAGTTCTCGAATTTAATTTCTTCTCATTACACAAGCAGTCACTTCGACTTGCTGATTGCTCCAGTTGTCAAAAGCAAGTATAGTTGTCTACCTGGTCCTCTCTATTTTAACTGAAACAATTTAATATTTCAGGCGGCCAGCAGGCGTAACAACAATTGGTTGCCACCTCCATGGGCAATCGCTGCCCTGCTCATCTTAGGTTTTAACGAGTTCATGACTCTTTTGAGGTACACACTAATTTGATTCCTTTTGTTGTTCTGACAGTTTGTATTTCTTTTGCTCACTGTTACTGTCTCATCTTGTGTTAGGAATCCGCTTTATCTTGGTGTCCTCTTTGTTGCTTTTCTAGTGAGCAAAGCATTGTGGGTGCAGATGGATATATCTAACGCATTCCGTCGTGGCTTTGTAAGTACTCTTTGGTCAAGTCCATTAAACTTCAATCTTATTTAATGCATGCTCAATTCTGGTCTTGCTGCTTTTCCTTGTCGGATGCAATTGTTGTTAGTCATTACATAGAGCTACATCATTCTCGATGGTAGGTGCTGCCTTTGCAGCTAAGCATATGTAATTAGTTCTTCAGTTCTCTGATTGTCCAGCTGTGCCAGATCTAGCAGGTCCTGAGGGATGGAAGGTTTATAACCTTTGTGATTTTTTTTATTCATAATAATTCATTTATTTATGATTTTGATCTCAAATCACAACTGTTGTACATTGGAACCAAAATATCATCATCTTATTTTAACTAATAAATGATTCAATGCACAACATTTATGATTCATTCAATGTTTGCTATTGAAAATTGATGTACAAAAAAAATTATTTCTTACTGGAGGAACTGAGACTTTCCCAGCAGGTCCTTAACTTGTAACAACCATGATCTGAACAGATAGGAGTCATGTTGGAAGATATCCATATGTTTGCATTGTGCTCATACCAAAGTAAAAACAAAGGAAATAGAAGAGAGTAATACTTGAGCGCTGCATATGCAGTATTCTTTGTACTCTACTATTGTCTTGCCTATGTGTACTTTCTGGTAGCCTGATTTTGATTTTGTGCTTACAGCTTCCTTCAGTCTTTTCCTTATCAACCAGAGTTGTACCCGTTATTACGAACATGCTCAGAAACTTAGCTGAGATGGGAAGTCAACCTGCTACTGCTAATACTCGCACAAATCCACCCCTGGCAGCTAGCAGCTTCCAAGGTGGTGTGATTTCTGACGGTCTCTCATCGGCTGGTTCTTCTCACGTAACAACAAATGCAAATGCAAATGGAACAGAGGTTTCCAGTTCATCAATGGACGACTAGGCCGCTAGGCGGATGAGTTCTAATTGGATGGAGGATTAGTCTCAGACTATATATTATTAAAAAAATGTGTTGCTTCGTCATCAAGAGAAGCAGATGTGTATTTTTTGATTATTTTAACTGTTAAGAGTTACATGAAAGATAGATTGATGATTGCCATAGGGCTCTTATGGATTGAGTTCGGCATCGCTGAACCTATTCTCTGCTAAACAAAGGGAGGGGGGAAATTTTGTAATTTCAATTTTGGAGTGGATCCCTCACCACTTTCCTCTCTCATATTATAGGGAGAACATTTTCTCTATGTAATTCTGAATCACCCCAACATAACGCAATATAGATTCCATTTTCGTTTTCTTCTCTTGCTTCCCTTTTCTCGCGTGTTGTGGTGGCAAGTTATTGTCCTCTCTGAATGTGTATCTTTAAAGTAATACATTTCTTACCGATGGACGATGGTTGAGGATGATATGAGCGATTGAGTGGGCTTATAATTTGCTCTTAGATTATTCGATACATTTAGATCGTGTGTTCTGCTCTTCTTCATTGCTGACTTGATGCTCCATCTTAAGCTTCTTTCGATGGCTCAATGCTGGCCTAAAAGATGTAAGTAACTGAAAATTGATCATGGTTGGAATATCACCATATCAGAAAAGTGTTCCCGCAGCGTCTATCTTAGTAAATAGGATGAAAAATCTCATATTAATGTGTTAGACTATCTTTATCTATGAGTTATTATTGGTGGAGATGTCTATGGCAATTTATTAATGATAAATTCTCTATTCCCTTAAGATAATCCGCATAATCCGACTAGGGATGGCACTGGGTCGGACTTGGATCGGATTATGCATAATCCGCATAATCCGACTCCGACCCTATAAGAAGTCGAATTTTAAATCCGAGTCAGACTCCGACATTCGACTACGATCCGACTTAAAATCGAACATCCGACTCCGACTTAAAATCCGAACATCCGACTCCGACTTAAAATCCGAACATCCGACTCTGAACCCGATCCGACTTATTTTTCTGCCCATTTTTCATAATAGTACAAATAATCTAAATATTACTATTATTTTTAACAATCATTTATTCAATGTGAAAATCCTACATAATACAATTGGCTGAAAGTCGAAGTCAGGTTATACATAAATAATACATTAACATAAATAAGAAAAAAGGATTGATTGACCCAAAGTCGGAGTCGGATTTTTTAAACGGAGTCGAAGTCGGGTTACTTTTTTGTCGGAGTCGATTCGGATTTTTTCCTTCAGATCGGAGCGGATTAGGGTCGGATCTGGAGTGGGTTGCCATCCCTACCTGCAACAAGTGTTTACTCAATAACTGCCACTTTGATTATTACTGCTAATGGTACATGAGTTTGCTTTGTGACTTGTGTGTATAACAAAAAACAGGAAACAAATATAATCTATCCATTTAGCATCTTATCCAAGTGGAGACATCCAATTACGTATTGCCATGTAAGCAACAAATGAGTATAGTCAATCTAACCTCAAGCTAACCACATAACTCTTCTGTGGCTATGATTACACCAGTGTCATTCCTCCATTTTAAGATCTTTCAAACATTGTTCATCCAGCTAAATTAAATCCAAAATTCTTGGAATTTGAGAATTTTCCATTTCCTGGGAGATATAGTACAAGAAGAAAAAAAGTTGTATCCATGGCATCTGTTGTGATGACTTCTCTCCCACACTTCACTGGGCTTAGACCCCAGCAGGCCTCTTCCCCTGTCAAGAGCTTGGTTTGTCTTTATAACTCTTCCTCATCCTCTTATGACTTTGCTACATTTGTTTATTGTGATGACACTGAATGTTGCGTATTAATGTCATGATATTTTTACTTAATTTCATTTTGCGATTTTATGCAGTGCTTAAGCTAATGTAACATGCATGACAGCATGAGAACTACTAAATTGTTTGAACTTCACAAATTTATTTGACTTCTGAAATATGTGGTCAAAAAATTTATAGCAATGTCAAGATAAGGTAACAAATATTTTGGATATGCTTCTTTTGTTTGATTTGTAGTCAGCAGCTCTGCCGCTGAAGGGCAAAGGAAAGGGAGCTCTGGGTGCACGATGTGATTTCATTGGCTCACCCACAAACTTGGTAGGTATATCATGTACTACTTCAAATGATCATATTTTTTTCATATACATTCCAATTTCCAGCCAATGATTTTGATTAAGAGCAATCCTGTAACTGTTCATCTCATGATAAGCAAAATAGGCAATCAAGTAGCACGTTTGTAATAGAAACTAAATTAATATGCAATTTATATTATTGAATATACAATTTATAGATCAGACTTGAAATATGTTTTACGTACTCTGAATAATCTAGGAGATTAATAGGACTAATGTGGGTCTTTAATGAGCAGATAATGGTGACCTCAACAAGTCTAATGCTGTTTGCTGGAAGATTTGGTCTAGCTCCATCAGCCAATAGAAAAGCAACAGCTGGTTTAAGATTGGAAGTAAGAGACTCTGGACTACAAACTGGTGACCCTGCTGGTTTTACACTTGCGGATACCCTTGCTTGTGGTACTGTTGGTCATATTATTGGTGTTGGTGTTGTACTTGGCCTCAAGAACATTGGGGCTCTTTAAACTTCCTTTATATCCTTTTGTTCTTCTTGTTGGTCTGAGCCCTGAGGTTGTAAAGATAATATTTTATATGATATTTTATGCCTAATCTTCATCTTTTTGATATTTGTAGGGTAGATAGTGTTATGTAGTGTAAAACTAGCAATTTATATCACAACTCCCAAAGATGGGTTCTTAGAACTGGAGACTTGTGCAACAATGATTGGTCCAAATCCCGAAGCAAACTCCTGACCAGCAACCTGCACAAAAGGGACCCACCCTGGAGGTTTGGGTGGTATTTCCCCCTCCGAAGCTTAAGTCAGATGTCAGGGATGTAAAGGAACTCTTAGAGAGAGAAAGTAGAGAGAGAGAGAGAAGAATTTATGACAGAGTAACAGTACTATGCCCTGAAAAACGTACCTTTCCCCTGATTTCAATGACTATTTATACTGTTTGGAATGACTGTTGTGCCTTGATGTCACCCTAATTTGGGAGCATCTGATTGGCTAAGCAATAATATGGTGACACGTGGCAAATGCTGATTTGTCAATACAATTTACCCTTTAGCTGAATCAGGCTTCACTTGTATTGGGCCTAAGTACAATTTTAGGGCCACAAGAGAGCTTTTCAGTACACCTTTTCCTCAGAAAAGTGTACTTTAGCCCAAAGAACCTGCAGGCCTTTGTACTTTTCTTTGCCTAAGCGAATGCCACATCTCATCTTAGTAGCCCTTGATTTTTAGGCTACAACATTTGCCCCTTAAAAGAGGAAGTTACCATTTAGGTGCTAAGACGGTTGATTTCCTCTTTTAATCGACCTGGAACTGCCCTACTCTTTTTTTTTTTTTTTTTTTTTTTTGCTGGACGAGTCCCTTCTTTAAAGAGCAAAACGTCCTGAATGAACTTCTGGACGAGCTCCTTCTTTGAAGAGCAAAACGTCCTGAATGAACTTCTGGACGAGCTCCTTCTTTGAAAAGCAAAACGTCCTGAATTGACTCTGGACGAGCTCCTTCTTTGTGGAGCAGAACGTCCTGATTTAACTTCTGGACGAGCTCCTTCTTTACAGAGCAAAACGTCCTGAATGAACTTCTGGACGAGCTCCTTTATTGAAGAGCAAAACGTCCTGAATGAACTTCTGGACGAGTCCCTTCTTTGAAGAGCAAACGTCCTGAATTGGCTCTGGACGAGCTCCTTCTTTGTGGAGCAGAACGTCCTGATTTAACTTCTGGACGAGCTCCTTCTTCGAAGAGCAAAACGTCCCGAATGAACTTCTGGACGAGCTCCTTGTTTGAAGAGCAAAAACGTCCTGAATTGACTCTGGACGAGCTCCTTCTTTGAAGGCAAAAACGTCCTGAATTGACTCTGGACGAGCTCCTTCTTTGTGGAGCAGAACGTCCTGATATTAACTTCTGACGAGCTCCTTCTTTCGAAGAGCAAAACGTCCGAATAAACTTCTGGACGAGCTCCTTCTTTGAAGAGCAAAACGTCCTGAATTGCTCTGGACGAGCTCCTTTTTGGAGAAGAACGTCCTGAATAACTCTGGACGAGCTCCTTCTTCGAAGAGCAAAACGTCCTGAATTGACTCTGGACGAGTCTCTTCTTTTGTGGAGACAAACGTCCTGAATGAATTCTGGACGAGCTCCTTCTTCGAAGAGCAAAACGTCCTGAATGAACTTCTGGACGAGCTCCTTCTTTGAAGAGCAAAACGTCCTGAATTGGCTCTGGACGAGCTCCTTCTTTTGTGGAGCAAAACGTCCTGAATGAACTTCTGGACGAGCTCCTTCTTCGAAGAGCAAAACATCCTGAATTGACTCTGGACGAGGTACTTCTTTTGTGGAGCAAAACGTCCTGAATGAATTCTGGACGAGCTCCTTCTTCGAAGAGCAAAACGTCCTGAATGAACTTCTGGACGAGCTCCTTCTTTGAAGAGCAAAACGTCCTGAATTGACTCTGGACGAGCTCCTTTTTCTGTGGAGCAGAACGTCCTGAATGAACTTCTAGACGAGCTCCTTCTTTGAAGAGCAAAACGTCTAGAGCTATGTTGGACATCTTCCTTTCTCTTTTCCCTTTAATTGCTTTTGACTAACATTTTTACTTACTTTTTTCAGAAAAATGCCCCAACGTCCAAAGTGTTGGCGGAGAAGGCGGCCGTCAAGAAAAGACCGGCCACTACCAGCGATGCCCCACCCCTAAAAAGGCAAGGGGTATCACATCAAGGGTTTGAGGGGAGCCTCATCAGGGCATGTTGGCTACATGTCTTAACTGGCTGCTGAGGTAACTTTTTCCTTGGACGTTTTGAATTCTATACTTGGATATATTTTTTCAATTTTGCATTCGTCCTAACAATTTTCGTCTTTCCTTTGACAGCTCTTTGCTCGCAACTTTATTGCCGAAGACCGGAGGAAAGAGAACAAAAAACTTGTTACGGACGCTACCAAAGCTGCCGACCATGATCAAATATTTATGCCCAAGTATGAAAGCAATTCGTCCTAACACACTTCATATGATCCAATGGCTCTTTTTGGCCGAATATATCAAGACGTTTACCAGATGCCTAATTGAAACCTTGTGAGTTTAAGAACTGTTAAGTTAATAACTTGCTCGGCCTGAATTTTGGCTATTATTCGTCATTGGACAAAGATTTAGTTATTTGCAATAAATTAGGTCCCTATATGCCCCCCTTCTTGGACGAAGAGATCTTAGTGACCTTTCTTTGTTACAAGAAGGAGAAAGACCATAATTGCTTAATAACTTAGACATTTTATGAAGGTTATTGTAACCCGTCCATCTTTGTTAAATTGTGAAATAACTTGTTCCTTTACTAAGGTTGTTATTTCGAAGTATGGCTTTGGACGGAAAGTAGGATACCTTTACTAAGGCGTCCTAATTCCAGCCGACCTTGTTTAGGAGATGTTTACTCTTTAAGTAAACAAGGTGTAGGCCGATTCCATGTACTTGTCCTTATAAGGATGATAACATGTTAGCCGATCTCCTAATAGAAGGTGTTTTTACTTGCTGCTCTGTTTTATTAGTCAGCTTGAACGATAGTATGCATTTTTAACTAAATCAAGCAAACAAAATCAAACAGAGGGACAGTCATAGGAGAGAAGTAGAGCTGTATTATATGAATTTTGCTTGACGGAGAGCCAAGGTACATGTATACATTTCTACTTTTTTCATTGTGAGGTACTAAGAAAGATTACACTTTCTCAAGGTATCATGTCGAGGCAACTAAGACGTCCTTGGTTTCAGAACATAGGACGGATCCAATCTTCAATGTCCTCTCCGGACGCTCTGGATTTAAAAAGATTTCCACTGGGCTCTCCGATCCACTAGCTCTGGACGTTCTGTCCCAAGTCATGATAGCCACTTCTTCAGATGCTTATTTTTCTTCTTTAATAGACAAACATCTCCTTTTCTTGCTAGGTAAGAGCATGGACGGCTTGCCCTCTTGGAGGGGCTTTGCCTGAGCCTTCTTTACCTCATGCTTCAACTCACTTATATGGCCTTTCACCTTTTCGGCCGGCTCATCCTCCATGGCCTTTGGCCGCTCTGATTTCTCTTTTCATGATGATGGTCTCAAAGTAGTAAGATAGCATTCTCTAGCCGCCTGCTGGTCTCCATACAAAGACCCAACTTTCCCACCATCACACTCAAATTTCATGCTTGTCTTCTGCTCTTGACGGTTTGCCACAAAATGGCTGGTAAACAAGATAATAAGCTCAGTGAAATTGTTCACAGTTAGGAGGTAAATTTTGAACCACTTCTCGCCACTCCCATCAATGTGGCTGAAAAATTCTTACACCATGTAGCGTCGTCAACTCCTTGGACGTACATCTGGTGCTTGTAGGCTGACAAATGATCATCTGGATTTGTTGTTCCATCGAAAGGCTCGATCGTCGGGAGCTTAACCTTTGGGAAAGGAGGGGACTCCATAATTCTGACCGAGAAAGGAGTTGGCCAATATATCTAGAGTGCCCCAACCTGACCCTCAATGGGTATGTGCTCCCGGCGGTACTCCTTTAGTACCGGATTAGAAGAGGTGTTAGCTAAGGCTGACGCCTATACACCATTGGCTGCAGAACTGTTTTTTCTTGCCTTGGCTGAAAAGCCGAAGGTCCATGACTTCGTCCTGCTGTTCTGGACAGAAGCCTTAATGACGGGTCCTTCATATAAGGAGTGGAACCAGAGCTGAACGCTGCTGAGCTGCCCTCTCTTGGCTTCCAGATACTCCCTAGCATCCGTCTCCATTTTGTGACCAGTAGGAGGGATATTATCTTGGACGGACCACCAGTTTCCAGTCCATCTTCCTCCAGAATCACTGACTGCTGGCTGCTTTCCTTTGGAAGGCGGCCTAGTCAATCTGGCCGAGGTGGCCGACTAGGTCCTGGACGACCTCCTTGGATCGCCCTTTGAGTGGCGCAGCTGCCTCTTCTCTCGGACTCTATCTGAAAAATAGCATGTTGTTCTTAATCTGCTCTTCCAAACAGCGGCCATCCTGGCCTGGAAGTCATTTAACACATTTTCCAAATGACCAGCAGTCACTGGACGTCAAGATTTTCTTGGATACTGGAGTTACAGTCCTACCCTCGAGTGAACGGCAGCATGGCCCTGATCCCTGCCTCGAGGTGGCCTCTCGTCATCAACGGTATCATCACTCTGAACTCTAAAACTTCTGTTCCTGCCACATTCGAAGAGTGACAGTCCGTCATTGTTGCGTCTCCCCACAGACGGCGCCAAATGTTATGTAGTGTAAAACTAGCAATTTATATCACAACTCCCAAAGATGGGTTCTTAGAACTGGAGACTTGTGCAACAATGATTGGCCCAAATCCCGAAGCAAACTCCTGACCAGCAACCTGCACAAAAGGGACCCACCCTGGAGGTTTGGGTGGTATTTCCCCCTCCGAAGCTTAAGTCAGATGTCAGGGATGTAAAGGAACTTTTAGAGAGAGAAAGTAGAGAGAGAGAGAGAAGAATTTATGACAGAGTAACAGTACTATGCCCTGAAAAACGTACCTTTCCCCTGATTTCAATGACTATTTATACTGTTTGGAATGACTGTTGTGCCTTGATGTCACCCTAATTTGGGAGCATCTGATTGGCTAAGCAATAATATGGTGACACGTGGCAAATGCTGATTTGTCAATACAATTTACCCTTTAGCTGAATCAGGCTTCACTTGTATTGGGCCTAAGTACAATTTTAGGGCCACAAGAGAGCTTTTCAGTACACCTTTTCCTCAGAAAAGTGTACTTTAGCCCAAAGAACCTGCAGGCCTTTGTACTTTTCTTTGCCTAAGCGAATGCCACATCTCATCTTAGTAGCCCTTGATTTTTAGGCTACAACAGATAGTATGCAGTTTATTTTTATTAGCTCTTCATCTAAAAGTTATATTTGACTGCTACTCAAATAATGTTGATTTCCATTGGAAAACGCTAGTCCAAGTGGCGGTTTAGGTTCACAAACCGCTACTTTAGATTGCGGTTTATGTTCTTGGACCGCTACTTGAAGTAGCAGTTTATCTTAGAGTTAACAGCTACTTTGTGTAGCGGAACTATAGCGAAACAAAACAAAACACAATTTTCTCGCGTGCTATCCTACGTGGACGGTATCCATAGAATTAATTTGAAATTTGGTGCATATGAGGAATTAATACTCCATTATACATTATCAAGTAGTATTTGAGAAATGTTCATCATGATCTGAATCCATTTCGATTAGGGTCCTTAAAGAATGCCACATAGGATATTTATGTCAAAATTTTACAAAAACGATTTTTTTAAAAAGGTACATGTAAATAAAACGCATGTATAAGAGCTTTGGATAATGACAAATCGAAGAACCAAGAATCCTTGGGTCGAATGGTATGGCTTCCTATCTCGGTGTCTCCCACAAGGGAGACCAAGGTTCAAATCTTGGTGGAAGCAAAAATTCAATATTGTTAAGGGTTGGGGGGAGGGTGGGGAGGTTGAGGATTTGGGACCTGTGAGGTATTTGGGTGAGTGGCCTTGTGCGAGGGCAACCCTGAGGAAATTCATCTTTACTACGGGTTATTGAAAGGAGACAAAAAAAAAAAGAGAAACCTAAGAATATTAGACTATGTTTTGCCTGGCCATTTTTGTCTTCCCTCAACTTGCTTTGCTCGTCCATCGCTTGGCCTAGAAGGGCCTCCAGATGGCACTACATGCCTTTCTAAGGCCGAGTGTGCCTTTAAAGGGCCTCCTAAGCCCGTGGAGTGCAACCCATGGGCACTGGTGCCCAGATCCCGGGGGTGCCAGTTTTGGTGAACTATAATCCACGCTTTTTCCTGTTTTCATACCAATTTTAGAGTTCCTGGGGCCCGACGACCTTTTTTATCCCGGACCTTCCTAGGGACCCCGGGGTGTCTGAGGATCCCCCTGGGTGCCTCAGACTTCTTTTGCGTGCATACTTTTGTGTTCCCTCTACTCGCTCTGCCTGGTCCTCGCTTGGCCTAAAAGGGCCTCCGGATGGCACCGCATGCCTTTCCAAGGCCCTGGGGTGCACCTATCGGCACCGATGCCTGGACTCCGAGGCGCCTATTTTGGTGAACCTAATTCACGCTTTTCCAGTTTTCTGGCCAATTTTAGACTTTCTCGGACCCGACGACTTTTTTCATTCCGGACCTTCCCGGTGTCCCCCGGGTGCCTAAGGATCCCCATGGGTGCCTCTGACCTTTTTTGCTTGCCTACTTTTGCGTTTCCCCTACTTTCTTTGTCCGGTCCTCGCTTGGCCTTAGAGGGCCTCCGGATGGCACCACATGCCTTTCCAAGTCCCGAGTGTGCCCTGAAAGCACCTTCCACAGCCCTGGGGTGCACCCCATGGGCACTGGTCCCCAGACGCCGGGGACGCCCATTTTCGTGGAGTATAATCCACGCCTTTTCCAATTTTCGGGCCAATTTTTGACTTTTAGGGGACCAACTAATTTTTTCTTCCCGGACCTTCCTAGGGCCCTTGGGAAGCATGAGGATCCCCTCTTTTGCCTGCCTCATACCTCTTTTGCTTTCATTATACTCGCTTTGTCTGGCCTTCGCTTGGCCTAGGAGGGCCTCCAGATGGCACCGCATGCATTTTCAAGTCCCTAGTGTAACTTTAAAGGGCTTCTACAGCCATGCGGTGCACCCCATTAGCACCAGTGCCCACCAAGGGCACTCGTTTCCGTGGACAATTCATGGTTTTTCCAGTTTTCGCGCCAATTTTTGACTTCCTAGGGACCAACGATTTTTTTTCTTCCTAGACCTTCCTAGGTCCCCCGGGGTTCCTGAGGATCCCCCCAGGTGCCTTAGACCTCTTTTGCCTTCCTTCTACTCCCTTCGCCCGACCCTCGCTTCGTCTATAAGGGCCTCCGAATGGCACCACATGCCTTTCTAAGGCCCGCATGTGCCTTTAATGGGTATGGGATGCACCCTATGGCACCGGTGCCCAAACCCCAGGGGTACCCGCTTTCGTGGATTATAATCCACGCTTTTTTCCAGTTATCAGACCAATTTTCGACTTCCTGAGGCTCGACAACTTTTTTGTCCCGGACCATCCTAGGGCTCTCGGGGTGCCTGAAACCTCTGTTGTCTTCCCACTTTTGCCTTCCTTCTACTCGCTTTGCTTGGCCCTCGCTTGGCCTAGGAGGGCCTCGAGATGGCACCATGGTCCGAGTGTGCCTTCAAAGGGCCTCCCACAACCTT
This sequence comes from Beta vulgaris subsp. vulgaris, assembly GCF_026745355.1. Classification (NCBI taxonomy): domain Eukaryota; kingdom Viridiplantae; phylum Streptophyta; class Magnoliopsida; order Caryophyllales; family Amaranthaceae; genus Beta; species Beta vulgaris. The sequence continues at coordinate 61,034,113 of NC_079208.1, read as the reverse complement.
GGGGTGCACCCCATCGGCACCGGTGCCTGTACGCTGGGGGTGCCTGTTCTATTTTCATGAACTATAATCCACATTTTTTCTAATTTTCGATTTCCCGGGGCCCGACGAATTTTTTCGTCACGGACCTTCCTAGGGCTTTAGGGATGCCTGAAGATCCCCCTGGATGGCACCACATGTCTTTCCAAAGCCTGAGTGTGCCTTGAAAGGGACTCCCACGACCCTGGGGTGCACCTCATGGTGCTCGAACCCCGAGGGCGCTGATAAACGTGTCGCGCATCTAGCAAAAATAAATAACCTAACTAAAGCTCCTAACTATATAGTAGGGTAAGTCAGGGTCGATCCCACAGAGAGAAAGTTGTTCTATGATTAGCCCATAAATAATGGTAAGACTATAGGATGTTAATATTAATAATGGTTGAATGAACTATACTAATCAACATATAGATAAAACTCTACATTTAAATATCCCCACTAGCATGAACTAATACAAAATAATTCCTACCCCAAACTAATCAACTAAACGTTAACAAGGAAAAGTCTACCCTATAAATTACCATAAAGCTCTCCAGAGTATCTATGGCTTCCTTAATAAGTACTCAATCCTACTCCCGTGGAATCATGCAATTAAAGACATTAAACGCGACACTCTGACTTCCTAGTAGTCCATTCTACCTACTCCCCTGGAGAACTTCATGTCCTTAATTGAAATACTCAAATCCGTTAAAATCCAACTCCCGTTGTGATCAAGACAATGGAATTAGAACAATGCTAATTATCCCTAATTAATCTAGTATTGGAATATGCACAATCAATTAATTAAACAAGAACAATTAACAATTAATATGAGAATTTAAAGAGATAATCATGAATTAAATCATACTAGGGTTCAACTTAACCATAGATAAAAGTACTCAAACATAATTGAAATAAATAAACAAACTAGAGAACAATAGTTAAAGTTCATAATAGAAAGCAAAAAGAAAAGAAGAAGAAAATAAGTACTTGAATCAATGGAAGAAAGGTAGAGTCTTGGAGAACAATGAAGATCTACAAGTTTCTCTCGCTAACTTCTCTCTAGAAACCCTAAAAAAGTGTGTACAATAGACTATCTCCCATCATTAAACAAATAAAATAGTATTTATAACTTCCTAAAATAATAAAACCGACTTCGCAAAACGCATCATGGAGTAGACCAATACGGACGTGTCAATAATGACACAGACGTGTTGACCTGTAACCATAAAATGTAATATACAAAAATAAGCTATTGTCTTGAAGAAATCAGAGTGACACGGGCGTGTTGCCCTGTAATTGTCAGATTCCCCAACTCAACTTCGAACATATATAACTTTTGATACGGAGCGCTATTTTTTGCGTGTAATATCGTTGGAAAGCTCTTCAAGTCTAGTTTCCAACTCAATTAGAATCACATCGTTATAATTTTTTTATCAAAAGTTATGGGTATTATAATGGTGCATAAGTGTCATATTTCGCACAAGTGCATGAAGTCCTTTGTATCTTCTTCAATTCCAATCCGTTTTGACCACATGATATATTATTTTGATGGTAATAGAAGTGCCTTAATCATCATATCTTTAAAAAGGAGTCCAAAGTACCTGAGATTACATCAAAACACCAAACAACCCGTGAAAGCATTGTAGCTTATAAAAAAAGGAACCTAAATATGCATAAATGCAATGTAAATGCTCTAATGCTACATGAAAATGCACTCTAATATGCAACTATGTTTAAACTGTGGAAGTATATATGTATTAGCACCCAATAGAGTTAATCTTTCACTGTAACTTACATGAACTATACTTATTAGATATGATAATTGGATACGTTGATCAAATCTAGTTTCACCTAAGGTTAATTAATGCATGATTGGCCTTGATCAACCTTGATTATACCTAATCAGTGCTGAAAGTTATTTTGTTTCAAGGTGAAGGGAAGTTATATGTAGTACAAACCCTCAAGCTAACATAGTCTATTATAGATTGATCATCAACCTAATTTCATTTATATGTATGCCCGATTGAATTTTCCAAGCCATAATTATGTTGATAAGGCCTTGAACTTCTTTCTTTGAGGTGAAGTGAACCTTACCTAATTAGTGTAGAATGAGCGTAGCTTAAAAGAGATCGATCATTAACTTAATTAAGATGTATGACCTCTAGGAGCTTCATGAATTAATGCAGTGAAAATTCCTAAGGTCCAACGACTCTTACATTAGGGATTATTTAAAACTATGCATGTTTAAGCTTACTCATTGTCGTGGGTTAGTTGACCGTTGTTTCCATGTCCACATGAGAATTATAGGAAACCCATCGAGGATGGTCTACAACTTTAAATCAAGTCTTTGTCATTCTTTTTTCTCAAGATCATTATGCATGCTGACTGATGATTGAATTTTATAGAGTAAGGGACGGCTGTTGTGATAGCAGGGACCATCGAAATGAGTACTTTTTCTACAATCTGCACTACAGCATGCGTGTTTGGCTGTTTGATGCATCCCGCCCTTCTGGACCTGACTACTGACTAATGAGGTCGTGAGGACAACTGCTATAGTGGCATATGGTCCTATTAGGCACATTGGTACTGAAAAATGCATCTCTTTATCATTCATAACTTATTTGTCGCTTTAGAGCATCAACAATGGTGAGGTTGATTCGCCTATTTCTCTCTTCTACTTTAACAATACTTCACCAGTTACTCTCTTTCCTACCTAAATTGTTTTCATATTCTATACTCTCCCCACTTGTGCCACTCTCTCAATAGCTGAAATTCACGGACCAACCAAAGGGTTGAGGCAGTTGTCAGCACCCACCCACTATTCCCCAAACACCCCCTTAACGGTGATGGTAGGCTCAAATATGGTCTTTGCCCTCTTACCTTAATTAAGGACCAACCACTATGGCTCTGTGGGTACTTTTAGTTATGAACCTAGGTGCAACCACCTTGACCGATTCAACCTACTTTTGTTGCATGTGCTAGTTGACTGATTCAATCAGCTAGGATGTCGCCTATTCTTTAGGGGCTTGAATCTGCCTCCTCAAGACAAGGGATTCCCCTTTTTTGTTGTTTGACTTGTTATTTGTAACAAGCCTTGAGGATGTTACCTACTTCCAAGGGGTTGACTACTTGACCAAATATTGTTAGATAACCAACTTGAATACTACATCCCTAATCATGCTTAGGGAAAATTTCACCACCAACAACTATATTGTCTTTGGTATTGGAAAAAATAATCCGTCTATGAAAATGACCAAAAGTAAAGGATGATCTAAAACATCTTTATTGAACTTCAATTAACTTGATGATTTCCGCCTCAAAAAAAAAAATTAACTTGATGATTTCAAACATTGTAGAAGTACTGATTTAAAAGCATTAAAATTTTACATAGAAATTGTCATGTATCATATGACCACGTTTGAGCGACTCTATTGTCTACGTAGCATGTACTTGAACCAATTAGCAGACATCTTAGGGTACCTCTTAAGGTCTTTGTAATCAACATAAACTATACCAAATCGTGAAGTATATCCCAATCTCCATTCGAAATTGTCGACTAACGACCATGCAAAGTAACCAATAACATTTGCTCCCTCATCAATGGTCTTTTTCAGTGCAACCAAGTAGCTTCTGTAGTAATGTATTCTTTTTATATCATGCAATCCTTCTGCAAGGGTCACATTACCTGGGTCATCCATACCTGCAATTTTTATTCATGAATGTAATAAAAAAAGTCAGTCTTTTATTGAGTAATTGCTTAATTTATGAGTAATTTTGGTGGGAATGAGAAGGATTTCCTTAAAAAAGAAGTTTAGATGATGGTACCATTTTCAGACAGAATCATAGTGGGATTGCCATAGCGCTCCTTTATGTAGTTTATTGCCTTGTATAGGCCCCATGGTACCTCATAAAGCCAGTAAGAGTTTGCCTAAAATGACGAAAGAATAGTAATTAACATCCAAGAAGCTTCATCAACAGTTTGTTAAGTATAACTTATAAATCCCCTCGAAAAAAAAAGTAACTTGCAAAAACTACACATAAAAGATTGCTGAAAGATTACCCTTGGACCAATTTGGACACCGTTTTTACTAACTGCAGTAATCACCAACAAAAAACAATTAGAAAAGAATAAAAAAGAAAGGAGAGAAAACAAAAGGATAGTAGTCGTTACTGTAAACTTATAATGATTGAATTAGTGGCTTATTATTTGGTAGCCACTTCTTTTTCTTTCAATGTGGTAAAGATCTTGTACGTTATTTTTAAGGAAAGTCTTATGCCAATGCCTTTTATGTGTTTTTCTTCACCTATTCCCCATCACTTAATACCAACTCTATATTGGTATTGAGAATTAGGGAGAAAAAGTGGTACCTGTAAAGGGACATTTAAATAGGACTTTGTTCACAAAATTTGCAACATATCATAACCATTTATTACCGCCTACCAAATAGTAGTAGGTCGTAAGAATTACTAGGAAAATGTGAGGAGACTATCATACAATTAAATCCCGCATGCCAGTCCTGTTGGTATCCTGGGGGTTTTGTCTTGTTGATCTGTTGATTATACATGTAATAAGTTGTATATTGGTTGATACCCACGAAATCCATGGAGCCCTTAACCATCTTCACCTCTTCCGTTGTGAATTTTGGTAGTCTGTCTTTCACTATGTCTTGCATTGTCTTTGGATATTCACCATACACAATTGGATGGATAAACCTACATAAATGTAGTAGTCAAGCAGATATTTTTGAGAGATTCTTGACATTCATATATTTCAACCACGTAGGATTTATTAAATTAACTAATGATACATTGATAATCAAGCTTCATTATTTTCTCTCGAACTTATTAGAACGAAATTTGTTGAGTACTGACCCTGATTATAACTTATTTTTTAGTATTTAAGAGAAATTATCTTAATTAACTTATTAACTCTTGTATGAGCTTGTGTTTTCTAAAAAAAGAGAGAAACCTTTTTTCTAAGGTGAAAATAATATGAAGAAATAGCGGGAAAGAAAAAGAAATAGACTGACCATCCAATATGGAAGTCGCGTGCTCTTTGAGCTGCATAATTGTCTTTCTTTCCTCTTGTAAGTGGTTCATACCACACGAAGTCCAGCAAAATACCAATTCTTCCCTTTTGTTTCGCCTACAAGATCAAGAATAATTATTTCATAAATTTACCAGCTAAAATGGTACTGTATGTTCTTTCTCAAACTTGTATGTTGGTTCAAGTGATCCAAAATATATATATTAAGAAAACTGCAAGCATATATAAGCATAATAGCCAACATAAATAAATAAGTGCTTACTAGATATTTTTGGCGGTATCTTTGAACTGCTTCAGCATGAGACAAAATCAAATGGTGAGCCGCAATATATGGCTCTGTACCTGAATTACCTTCTGTACAGTTACCATATTCTTTGGAGCATCTTCCAGGAGCATGAAAACCATCATTATAACCAAGTGCAGCTATAACTCTTGGCTCATTGAAAGTCATCCAGTTCTTTACTCTGTCTCCATATGTCTTGAAACAGAACTCTGCATAGTCACCAAAATCTTTCCTGCATATACATACATACATACAAGTACAACGTTACATGCACGTTATCAATCATACTGAAACTGAAAACCTACTTACTCTGACCTGAAAAGATTATCCCCTTGTAACTTTCTTTTTATCATCTCTAACTCTAAGATGCGCATCTTAGAGTTCTGTTTCTAATTTTCATTTTAGCAACTAATTATAGAAAGAAAGCATTTTTCTTAAATCTAAATTGTCATGCTGATACACAATACACATACACAACTCTTGGGCTAAGCAAGCCCTTGTACTTCCGCTCCAGCGCTAGAGGGAGATCATAATGGTAGAGGTTTGCATATGGAGTTATGCCTGCCAACAATATCATGGAATTCATTTAGTTTAGTACATATTAACCAAATCATGTTTCTTTTTCTTATATGTTGTAAGGAGGACTAATTTATTAAAAAAACATATACCTCGTTCAATCAAATAATCAATTAGTCTATTATAATAAGCGACCCCCTTCCAGTTTACTTCACCAGCACCCTCTGTGATCATGAATCAGATAAATTTATTTAGTTAAAATGTTCATAACGAACGCAAAATATAGACATGTTCACATGAGAAGATTAATTAGAACATTTTTGCAGAGTTTTTGGCTCACTTGGGAAAATCCGAGACCATGAGATTGAGAAACGGTATGCATCCATGTTTAGGTTTGCCATTATATCAACATCTTCCTGTAACATTATGAAATACTTTTATTAGTTCTGATGAGTTCAGACTGTTCAGCTGCATAAACTGATAAACCCATGATTGAAGGCAAAGATGGTGAAAACTCAATCTAGAAGTAATATCACGTTATTCACATTGCTCCAAAATTTCATTAATGACACTGAACTATCACCACATACACATAAGATATTCACTCATGGTGTTAAGTGTTAACCGACGTTGTTGAGTTGGTAAGGCCAGCCACTTACTGTACTACTCAAAGTCGTGAATTTTTTTGTACCATGTTTTAGAGTTTTCTTATAATACACGCACATAGAATTATATATTATGACTTTTTGTACCAAACAAATACTTCTTTTGTTTTTTTAACTAGTTATTAGGCCCGGGCTATGCCCCGGGTAAGAAAAATTTCATTTATTAATATTGTACTTTGATATGATATCACTAAATACAATTTGGTCTATTTTAATATATTAGTATAGATAAGTGGAATAGTTTTTTATACTTGTCAATGCACAACTTTGACCAGTAATATATCTAATTATGTGTTTGTAAACAATAATAAAGATTCTATATTATAAAAATATTCATTAAAACTAATCTAATAACATTTCATATATGACTATTTTTGTTCGCATATATTAGTAAAGAAAAACAAGGTTTAAGGTGTGTATATAGCTAGTGTAAAAGTCGGAGTATTTATACTTAAAATGAATTAGAGAAGAAGTATATAGTTGTAGTATGAGATTGTGTTAAATCAAATCTGACTGCTTGCCTTCTCATTTAAGAATCAGACATACCAATACACATTAAAAAGTAATGTCTTTGGGCTATCTCTACTAGTTGCATATGCACGCGATGCGTGCGTCAGCAATCTTATGTAGCTATATACAAATTGACATGTTTTTTATCTAAAATTATCTTTTCAAATGAAAAGTGAATGATTTTTAATCTAGTTCAATACCGTCATAGTAAAATTTGGTCGATGATTTAATAATTTTCTTTTTAACGACTTTAGTATATTTCTTTGACAATTATAAATGCCAATAAAACATATTGTTTGAACTTTGTAAATATGAAATATTATGTTATCACGATATGTTGCTAACTTTTTTTGGTTAAAGATTCTAATTGATTTCGTGAATTGATTGTGTCAATCTAGTTTGTCAAGTTATTAATGGTATTGCATATTTCATTTTTGACCTACTCATATGGCAAGTTTCATTGATTCTCATTTTTCAATTTTTTATAAAAAGAAAAATATTATTTTAAATTAATTAAAGGATATTTTAGTCACTTCAAAAGAGGACGCCACACCTCCTCCCTTGGCTTATACTAGCCTTCATATGCACGCGATGCGTGCGTTAATTTTAGAATTTGTTATTCTATTAGATACTCCATTCGTACTTTATTTATGATTAAACTTAAATGTGAAAAATTCAACAGTTAGATGAATTTAGATATATTAATTCGCTAATGTAAAAAAATAAAAAGGTTGTGAGTGATTGTTAACATTAATTTTTTGTGAATGAATATTGAACAGAAAGAACAAAAATAATGAGTTGGTTTAACTGAATTAAAGAGTATCAAAGGTAGTGAATGTTCAGACTTTTCATGTGCACGTTATGTATGCCATTTTTTATAAGGTATAAATATTTTGTCCATTTAATTTTTGATTGAAGTATTTGATGCATATACCATTTTAAACTTGTTTTAAATGGCAAGTTGGAATGAGAATTTTTAAATGATTTGCTTTTGTAATTTTTTTAATTTCATTAATTAAATCATTAAGGGTATTTTAGTCACTTCAAAAAAGGACACCACACCTCCTCCCTTGGCTTATGTAATAGAGATAATAGAGATAAGATGTGATATTCCAGATCACATGCTGATCTCTAGGATATGATACTAATAACTGGTATTTTATCTCCTGGTTATGCTAACAATATGTTCACAAAATCAACAACATATCTCAATAGGTTGACGTACAGTTCCGACACTTTGTTGAATATGAGTGTTTGTTACCTACTAAGTACATGGTTTTAACCCCTCAAAAAAAAAAAGTACATGGTTTTTATTTAATTTTTGAATGTAAATACATGAAATTCTGAATTAATCAAATACAAGAATAATTCATATATATATATTCCCATTTACTCCAGTGAATTAAGCCGCTTGAAATCAATCAACATTTTTTATAGGAAATTTTGGTCACTTTTTATTCTCAAAAATGGGAAAGTAAATGAGTCACTCCACAATTCACATGGCTCGAAGCCTCGAAGTGGGTCAAAATTAGAAATGGTTGCACTTACGTCGTTACCTAAGTGGGAAGATCGGAAATGTTAGATATAAATCAGCAAGAAGCCAAGACTTCAAGATCATTATGCAAATAACGTGACAAGGAAAGTGAAAATAATTAATATGTGAGTCATACATGTCAAGTTTCACGTGAAGATTCTGAATGTCAAAACATCCACATCAATCTATGTAATTCCGACAACTTCTTAATTGTTTCTTGCAATTTACCCCCTCTGTTTCAAAATATAAGACATTTACGCTTTACGAAAATTTGATTTGACCACAAATATCTCTTAAATACGAAAAATAAAAATTATAAAAGTTATACAGTTGGATTCGTCTTGAAAAATACTATAACATTATTATTTTTTAAAATTTTCTATTAATATAAATTGAGAGTAATTGATGGTCAAAGTTCGACCTCGAATATCGTGCGTGCCTTATATTGTGAAACGGAGGGAGTAATATCCTCCTATTATTATTGTCACTGATTTTAGAATAAATATACAATAAATTCAAATAATTTGGTTAAGGCTATGTTCAGTTTATCTTATTTTTGCTTATCTCATATCTAATCAGATCAGATCAGAAAAAATAAGTTCAGATCAGATCATGCTTATATTTAAAAATTCATTATTACTATTAAATATCTTTCATTACATATTAGTAAAAATTATAATAATTAAATATTAATAAAGTTTCATTGAGACGAATCAAATAAGACCATACATGACTATATTTTTTCTTATATATTGAGAAAAATCTAAAAGATTCTATCTTACGGTGAATAGTGTCAAGATTATTCTAAGTGAGAAAGATAAAAAAAAATACAAATAAAGTATTATTATTTACTAGTATATTTGTTCAAAAGGATTATTATTGTTGTTGTTGTACTTATTAATTATTAATATTAGTAATTATTATTAATCTTGTTGTTATCATTATAAATGTCATTGTTATCATTAATTTAAGTTATTTTGTTGCTATTAAATAATAGAAAATTAAAAGCCACGTGTTAAGAACATAAGATTGACGCAAAAATAAGAAATATATAAAATATGATAGCTCAAATTCATGAGAACGAAACTACTAAGTTGATAAGTCATATTTATATATAATTTTTAGGTGCATTTAGGTTGCATTTTAGAGCATTTAGTTTCATATTTAGGTTCATTGTTGCATTATATTCTTAAGTTATACTCCCTCTGTTTTTTTTTTAACTTTCTCACTTTTCATTTACACATCTTCCAATGCACATCTTTTAACTTAAATATCTTTCATCATATATTAGTAAAAATTATAACGATTGAATATTAATAATGTACTAACGGAGACGAATCAAACAAGATCACACATGACTATATTTTTTCTTATAAATTGAGAAAAATTGAGAAGATTCTCTCCAAGTATGAATAGTGTCAAGATTCTAAGTGAGAACGATAAAAAAAAAAAACAGAGGGAGTACTTTTCTATTCCTATTCGGTATGTTTTCTTGTTTTTGATGAAATTCAGGCATTGAAGACTTATTTGGAGTATGATTAGCTAAGCTTAAGGATTAGGAGCACTTGGAAAGAAGCTACAATGAATAAGGATCGTATGGATATGTCATAGTACGAGTTTGAGCAAAAACGAAGCGGAAAATCATTAGAAGAAATGTGAAAAAGAGTCACGTCTACTCTTCTGATCATAACTTTTGATGTGATTCTTAGAATCGAGTAATTCCACCAGATTTGGAAACTCGACTTGAATATCTTTCCAACGATAGGTGGCACGCCCCGAGGAGACTTCTATTCAAGGAGTTATGTCTTTCGGAAGATTGCACTGTTTCTGCAGGAATCTGCCACGCGTACGCGCGGATCACTAATCCGCCTATTAATGATTTAATTAAGACTTTCCTTATCTTGTAAATTACTTTCCAAGTCATATTAGGTTATTGAATATTTATTTAGATAGGTTTTCATTCTTTCTCTCTCCTCCTCCCTCTCACGTTATTCTTTTAGGTTTTAGTTTTCTCTTTTCTCTTTCTCTCTAGTTTTGAGTGTAAACCCTAGTTTTTATTAGTTTTCATTAATTCATGAGTTTTATTAGTTTCTTTTGTTGATTTCTTTGATTATGCTTTTCTTGGTAGATTTAGATTTCATTATTTTTTTCATGATAGAGTAGTTTCTTTTATCTATGGTTAAGTTGAACCCTAGTATGATTTAATTCATTTAAATTCTCATATTAATTGTTAATTGTTCTTGCTTAATTGATTGTGCATATTCCAATACTAGATTAGGGATAACTAGTATTGTTATGATTCCATTGTCTTGATCACAACGGGAGTTGGATTTTGACGGATTTGAGTATTTCAATTAAGGACATGAAGTTCTCCACGGGAGTAGGTAGAATGGATTGTTAGGAAGTTAAAGTGTCGTGTTTAATGTCTTTAATTTGCATGATTCCACGGGAGTAGGCTTGAATGCATATTAGAGAAGTCATAGATACTCGGGAGAGGTTTATGGTACTTTATAGGGTGTACTTTTCCTTGTGAACATTTAATCGATTAATTTGGGGTAGGAATTATTTTGTATTATTTCGTGCTAGTGGGGATACTTAACTGTAGAATCTTTTATTTATATATTGATTAGTATAGTTAATTCGACGATCATTGATATTAACCTCCTTTAGTCTTACCATTATTTAAGGACTAATCATAGAACAACTTTCTCTCTGTGGGATCGACTCTGACTTACCCTACTACATAGTTAGGAGGATTAGTTAGGTTATTTATTTTTGTTAGGTGCGCGACACGCCTATCAAAAGTCAGATTACATTTCAAAATAAGCTAAGTGCGAGATGCAAATTATAAATTTAGATTCGGTATACCTCTTCCTACCGAATTCCAAATCTCTCTAGGTATTTGAAGTTGCACACTATTTATTTTTTTCTTGCGCAAGTCATAGTTGTTTGTATATCTTATTTTATTTTATATGAAAAAAAAAGAGTTGAGTCTGCCGACTTCTCAATTGTGAAATTTTTTTTAAGGGAAAGTGTAAAACATCGTATAAGTGCTTTTATAAATTAATGACTTGGGTTATATAATCATTTTTAGTAATTATTATTATTATGATTATAATTATTGTAGTTGTTCTTATAATAATGATTATTATTATTATTATTATTATTATTATTATTATTAATAATAAAAGTTGTGTAAAAGTTGTAATAGAAATAAAATGATAATAATAGTAATACTATAAATAAGATCTTATATTGTATTGCATAATAATGAATTACAAAGTAATAATATATTTTATAAAAGATAAGATATTGTAAATCAGATCAGATCAGATCAGAAAAAATAAATTCAGATCAGATAAGTCCAGATCAGAAAATTTCAGGTGAACTAAACATAACCTAAGAGTTAGTAACAAATTCAGGTAAGTTGAACTCACAAGTCACAACCAATAAAGTCAGAGTCAATAAAAGCTACGTGCTCAAATTCAGAACACGGCTACAATAAGTAATTCCTCCGTTTCTTTTTAATTGTTACATTTGCACTTTCATATATCCAATGTATAACTTTGATGACATATATCTTTAGTTTTGTATTTATAAAAATTATATATTAATAAAATACATGTTTAGACGAATCCAACAATATCAAACATGACTATATTTTTATTCACGTATAAATCACAAACGATGGTCAAAATGAAATTTGTGAATAGTGTAAAATGTCAAAGTGTAACAATTATAAAGAAACGGAGGTAGTATTAAATACTTCCTCCTTTTTTTTTAGATCACTTTCCTAAAACAGAATGCTTCAAAATAGATGTTACACTTTTTTTATTTCCTAAAATGGAAAGTATTATGCTGCAAAATTACTCACTTACCCTTACTTATAACAATTAACCAAAATTAAACTAACTTAATTTAACCTCATTATATACTAATCTCTATTATATAAGGGAAGGGGGGGAGCAATGGTGTCCTTTTTTGAAACGCTTATTTTGCCCCCCTTCTCTTTCTAAATTACAAAAGGAATGTCAAAATCAAAATACCGAAAATAAATTTACAACACTCACTCACAAATCACTTAAAAGAAGAAACTTTATAAATCACCCATAAAATTGAGAAAATCATGTTATAAAAATCACGCAAATCACTAAAATAATCAGGAAACTTTATTAAAACTTTAAATTAATATACAAACTAAAACTAATAACATAGAACGTCAATACATACAAAAATTTACTTATAAATCACTATTCTCAAGAACCATTCACAATTAATGGTGGGTCATGATAAAAATTAGAGGTGTATTTGTAGTGAAATCAGAATTTAGAAATTAGACAAGGAAAAAAATTATTTACTTTTTTATACGGTTTTCTATATATAATGAAACTTTTACATATATTTGGACGTATTTTTTTCTATTATATAATAGCGATAAATTATCAAGGTAAAAAGGTTTATATAAAATATCATTCAAGAATTAAAGTACAACATATCTCTATTATATAAGGGAAGGGGGAAACTATGGTGTTCCCGAATGAAGAGACTATCTTATCCCCTTCCCATGCTAAATTACAAATTCACTTACAAATCAAAGGGGGCTTCAAATAAAAATATCAAAAATATAATTATAATAATCACTCACAAGTCAATTAAAATCATAAAATTGCATAATTTACGTTATGCAAATCACTAAAATGAGAAAACTTTAAAAAAATTCAAAAATTCACTTACAAACTACAAACTATGAAAAAATTGACTTGAAATCAAATTCTACTTTCTTTACAATTTATGAAGTATTGTACTTAATTCAAAAATCAACTAAAAAATTATAATATTAGAAATCATAAATAAATTCAAAAAAAATTCTATTTTATTCATAGAATTTAACTTTGAAAAGTAAAAAAAAAAAAAAAAAATGGTGAGAGACTTAAGTGACAGAAACTAAACCAATCAAATTTTGCAACTAATAATAATTATAATTCGTATGTCTAATGTTCAAATTTTGATTCTTATACCGAAGAAAATTGAGTTTCTGTTCGAAAAAATTCAAGCACGCATCGCGTGCAAAAAATTCTAGTCTAAATTAATTAAACCTCCTCCCTCTCTTCCACCACCCCTCCCCCACCACCTCAGCCGCCCAATCACTTCCCCCACCTTGCAGCCCCCTTCCCCACCACCACAGCAGCCTCACCCATGCAAATCCTCCCCCACCACCCCATCCACGAAAACCCCCCTCCTACCACCCCCAGCCTGCAGCCCCCTCCCCCACCCTTTCGAATCCCGCCGCCGCCGCAAAACCACCACAATCTCCGACCATTAAGTCGCACAACCACGACGCCGCAAAACCACGCCATTTTCGCGTTGGAGATCCGAAAACCACGCCATCTTCGCGCAAAACTTGCCATCTTCTTCGCGCAAAACCACGTAGGTCGGAGATTTCGACGGGTGGGGGGGTTTTCGGCGGTAGACGTGGGGTTTTCGAAACTGGATGGGGTTTTCGGCGCGTGGGTGGAGTTTTCAGGTGGGTGGGTTGGGATTTCGGCGGGTGGGGTGGAGTTTTTGGTGGGTGGGTGGGGATTTCGGTTGGGTGGGTGGGGATTTCGGCGGGTGGTGGGAGAGGGGTTTGCATTGGTGGGGGTGGTGGTGGGAGTTCACATGGGCGGGGTGGGGAAGGAGGTTGTTCCGGTGGTGGGGAGGGGGGCTAGGCGGGGGTGGGGGAAGGGATTGGGCTGTTGGGGTGGTGGTGGGGGAGGGGTGGGCTCACTTCCTTTAATCCCCATTATAACTTTGCTTAATCTTCAATCAAAATTTTGCCTAGATAAGCGGATTTTTCAAAAGTGTAACATCTAAAAAAAACGAAGGAAATATTAAGTTACAATATAAGTTTAGATAAGTAAAATATAATGAGGGGAAGAGAAAGAAGCCTTAATAATCTGAGTATCCAACACAATTGCGATATCGTCCTTCTTTCTGAGATATTATTAATTTGTACTCCCTTATGTTTGTAGAAACTAATCATCTCTTCCACAATATTAATTTAATATGCATCACCTCAAAAAAATATTGCATAGATTTTCAAATATCCTCCATTTAGGGTGATGGAGAAATAAAAGCAACACACAAAAGAGTAATTTGGTGGATACAAAAGCTCAAATAAGACGGTTTTATGGATAATGTCGTAAAACTGCTAATACTTAGAGTTTTGTATGAAATAATTAAAGGAAATTATAGAAATACTCAAAGTCAAAAGGGGAGTATAAAATAATTAAAATTTTGAATTGAAATAATATGAAATAGTTAAAGTTTAGCCCAGATAATTAGACTAAGTGGTCTAATTTTTAACAAAAATTAGACAAACTCAAGCCTATATTTTTCTAAAAGCTTATTCTATCAAACTCTAATTCAAAAATATCTCTAGACATCTCACCCTAACCTAGTCATCTCTTATCTTCTCATTCTTTGAATAAATTAACATTATTACTATATTTTGAAAAGTAGCATGTTATCTTCTTGATATTGGACTTAGACCGTGCCTAATTTTAAATTAAAAGTAGACGTTCTCTTATAAAACCAACCAAAAATTTAAAATGAAGCAATTGAAGGAAAATACTTCATGAAATACTTAAAGTCGTCTTATGCATAAAAAGGTCTTACGAGAAAGTTGTTTAGTTAATTCTAAAAAATGAATTTGGACCAATATGACTATTAATTTTTGATAGAGACAAACCACAAATTGAAACGAATGCACATATATTTTGATTTTAGGTCCCTTATTTCATCGTATCCCCAAGAAAGTTAACGTATGTACTCACTTGAACCGGATTATACATAATTCGACTCTGATCCTACAAGAAGTCGGATTTTAAATCTGAGTCTGACTACGACTCCGACCCGACTCAAAATTCGAACATCGACTCCGACTCCAATCCGACTTAAAACCCGAACATCCAACTCCGATCTCGATCTGACTTATTTTTCCGTCCATTTTTTTCTATTATACAATAATCTAATCAGTACAATTAATCTAATAATCATATGAAAATATTATATAGTACATGATAATCTGAATATTACTATTATTTTTAATAGCAATTTTTTCAATGGGAAACAATTAGCTGAAAGTCGAAGTAAGGTTATACATAAATAATACATTAACATAAATAAGAAAAAAAGATTTATTGATTTAAAGTCGGAGTTGGAATCGAACGTCGGATTATATGAGATCCGACTCCGACCCTCCTCTAATTCGAAGTCGGACTTTTTAAACAGAGTCGAATTCAATTTTTTTGTCGGAATCTGTTCGAATTTTTTCCTTCAAATCGAAGCGAATTAGGATCGAATCCGAACTGGATTACCACCCCTAACTTTATCATCATCCTCCTATAGTCTATCTTATTTCCACCATATCAAAATGTAGGCAACAACAGGTTTCCAGTTATGCATGACCCACCTTATTGGTCTTGTGCTAAAACGCAAAGATTATTTTTCCTCTAAGATAAGCCGAAGATATTCGATCCAAACACAAACAACAATTGGGCACTTTTCCCAAAGCTCTAAAGGGGAGACAAATGATAGGGTTGTGGACTTGTGGTTGACCCCATAAGCAACTTTAGCAATATATTTACTCTTGCGCACTAACAGATTCTTCTTTTTTTCTAAAAAAAGGAAGCTAAGAGTATTATTTCTCATGTATTATTATTATTGCAATATCACCTTTATTTAAATTTAAAAGTTAGAATTCATGTAATAGGAAAGAAATAAAGATTAGATATAATCGTCAACTAAAATAACATTGCAATTAATGTAAAACTTGAAATGTTGCAATTAAAAAAGAAAAGGGAAGTATATAACTAACCTTGTACCGATGATATTGATCCACAGAGACCTCAGCAGTTGCGTTATTAGCTATAATCCCTGTTAAATTCCATAAAGGCAATGTTAGTACTTATTTTAAGTATGGTTTTTTTTCCATCCCATAGTTATATCTTTGCTCCATTTTTCGTTTCAACTTGCTCTACAATTAAAACATTTTCCCCGTACTATTTTGGCTAACATATATATATATATATATATATATATATATATATATATATATATATATATTATATATATATATATATATATATATAGATTAGGCTTACATTCCTCTACAAGTTAACACAATATATTATCTCTAACTAGTGATTAAATTCGGTCTATACTCCAAATAAGAAAAAAATTTATTTATTAATATTGTACTTTAAATGATAATATCAAATACAACTTGATCTAATGGTTAAAACTTTAGTATATGAATCGTGAGGTCGTGGTATCAAAATCTATACTATGCAATTTATGATTTTTTTATTGTACATGGATCATTAAATGAACTAAAACTCTATAAGGAAAGTGCCACGTGGCACAGTTCCTTGTTTAGAAACGTCTTTTAATATATTTATATAAATGGTCCACTATTTTTAGATTCCATGTAGAAAGATAATGAAGCAAAGAATTCAAAATAGAAATAACAAATTACTATGTGATGTAAATCAAGTTATACAATTAAAGTGACAACTAAATGTGAATTTTGTGATCTGTTTGATTAGTAGTGTTGTAGCCTAAAAATCAAGGGCTACTAAGATGACATGTGGCATTCGCTTAGGCAAAGAAAAGTACAAAGGCCTGCAGGTTCTTTGGGCTAAAGTACACTTTTCTGAGGAAAAGGTGTACTGAAAAGCTCTCTTGTGGCCCTAAAATTGTACTTAGGCCCAATACAAGTGAAGCCTGATTCAGCTAAAGGGTAAATTGTATTGACAAATCAGCATTTGCCACGTGTCACCATATTATTGCTTAGCCAATCAGATGCTCCCAAATTAGGGTGACATCAAGGCACAGCAGTCATTCCAAACAGTATAAATAGTCATTGAAATCAGGGGAAAGGTACGTTTTTCAGAGCATAGCACTGTTACTCTGTCATAAATTCTTCTCTCTCTCTCTCTACTTTCTCTCTCTAAGAGTTCCTTTACATCCCTGACATCTGACTTAAGCTTCGGAGGGGGAAATACCACCCAAACCTCCAGGGTGGGTCCCTTTTGTGCAGGTTGCTGGTCAGGAGTTTGCTTCGGGATTTGGACCAATCATTGTTGCACAAGTCTCCAGTTCTAAGAACCCATCTTTGGGAGTTGTGATATAAATTGCTAGTTTTACACTACATAACATTTGGCGCCGTCTGTGGGGAGACGCAACAATGACGGACTGTCACTCTTCGAATGTGGCACGGAACAGAAGTTTTAGAGTTCAGGTGGATGATACCGTTGATGACGAGAGGCCACCTCGAGGCAGGGATCAGGGCCATGCTGCCGTTCACCTCGAGGGTAGGACTGTAACTCCAGTCATCCAAGAAAATCTTGACCGTCCAGTGACTGCTGGTCATTTGGAAAATGTGTTAAATGACTTCCAGGCCAGGATGGCCGCTGTTATGGAAGAGCAGATTAAGAACAACATGCTATTTTTTCAGAAGAGTCCGAGAGAAGAGGCAGCTGCGCCACTCAAAGGGCGATCCCAGGAAGGTCGTCCAGGACCTAGTCGGCCACCTCGGCCAGAATTGACTAGGCCGCCTTCCAAAGGAAAGCAGCCAGCAGTCAGTGATTCTAGGAGGAAGATGGACTGGAAACTGGTGGTCCGTCCAGCAGATAATATCCCTCCTACTGGTCACAAAATGGAGACGGATGCTAGGGAGTATCTGGAAGCCAAGAGAGTGGCAGCTCAGCAGCGTTCAGTCTCTGGTTCCACTCCTTATATGAAGGACCCGTCATTAAGGCTTCTGTCCAGAATAGCAGGACGAAGTCATGGACCTTCGGCTTTTCAGCCAAGGCAAGAAAAAACAGTTCTGCAGCCAATGGTGTATAGGCGTCAGACCTTAGCTAACACCTCTTCTAATCCGGTACTAAAGGAGTACCGCCGGGAGCACATACCCATTGAGGGTCAGGTTGGGGCACTCTAGATATATTGGCCAACTCCTTTCTCGGTCAGAATTATGGAGTCCCCTCCTTTCCCAAAGGTTAAGCTCCCGACGATCGAGCCTTTCGATGGAACAACAAATCCAGATGATCATTTGTCAGCCTACAAGCACCAGATGTACGTCCAAGGAGTTGACGACGCTACATGGTGTAAGAATTTTTCAGCCACATTGATGGGAGTGGCACAGAAGTGGTTCAAGAATTTACCTCCTAACTTAGTGAACAATTTCACTGAGCTTATTATCTTGTTTACCAGCCATTTTGTGGCAAACCGTCAAGAGCAGAAGACAAGCATGAAATTTGAGTGTGATGGTGGGAAAGTTGGGTCTTTGTATGGAGACCAGCAGGCGGCTAGAGAATGCTATCTTACTACTTTGAGACCATCATCATGAAAAGAGAAATCAGAGCGGCCAAAGGCCATGGAGGATGAGCCGGCCGAAAAGGTGAAAGGCCATATAAGTGAGTTGAAGCATGAGGTAAAGAAGGCTCAGGCAAAGCCCCTCCAAGAGGGCAAGCCGTCCATGCTCTTACCTAGCAAGAAAAGGAGATGTTTGTCTATTAAAGAAGAAAAATAAGCATCTGAAGAAGTAATGGCTATCATGAGCTTGGGACAGAACGTCCAGAGCTAGTGGATCGGAGAGCCCAGTGGAAATCTTTTTAAATCCAGAGCGTCCGGAGAGGACATTGAAGATTGGATCCGTCCTATGTTCTGAAACCAAGGACGTCTTAGTTGCCTCGACATGATACCTTGAGAAAGTGTAATCTTTTCTTAGTACCTCCAATGAAAAAAGTAGAAATGTATACATGTACCTTGGCTCTCCGTCAAGCAAAATTCATATAATACAGCTCTACTTCTCTCCTATGACTGTCCCTCTGTTTGATTTTGTTTGCTTGATTTAGTTAAAAATGCATACTATCGTTCAAGCTGACTAATAAAACAGAGCAGCAAGTAAAAACACCTTCTATTAGGAGATCGGCTAACATGTTATCATCCTTATAAGGACAAGTACATGGAATCGGCCTACACCTTGTTTACTTAAAGAGTAAACATCTCCTAAACAAGGTCGGCTGGAATTAGGACGCCTTAGTAAAGGTATCCTACTTTCCGTCCAAAGCCATACTTCGAAATAACAACCTTAGTAAAGGAACAAGTTATTTCACAATTTAACAAAGATGGACGGGTTACAATAACCTTCATAAAATGTCTAAGTTATTAAGCAAATTATGGTCTTTCTCCTTCTTGTAACAAAGAAAGGTCACTAAGATCTCTTCGTCCAAGAAGGGGGGCATATAGGGACCTAATTTATTGCAAATAACTAAATCTTTGTCCAATGACGAATAATAGCCAAAATTCAGGCCGAGCAAGTTATTAACTTAACAGTTCTTAAACTCACAAGGTTTCAATTTAGGCATCTGGTAAACGTCTTGATATATTCGGCCAAAAAGAGCCATTGGATCATATGAAGTGTGTTAGAACGAATTGCTTACATACTTGGGCATAAATATTTGATCATGGTCGGCAGCTTTGGTAGCGTCCGTAACAAGTTTTTGTTCTCTTTCCTCCGGTCTTCGGCAATAAAGTTGCGAGCAAAGAGCTGTCAAAGGAAAGACGAAAATTGTTAGGACGAATGCAAAATTGAAAAAATATATCCAAGTATAGAATTCAAAACGTCCAAGGAAAAAGTTACCTCAACAGCCAGTTAAGACATGTAGCCAACATGCCCTGATGAGGCTCCCCTCAAACCCTTGATGTGATACCCCTTGCCTTTTTAGGGGGTGGGGCATCGCTGGTAGTGGCCGGTCTTTTCTTGACGGCCGCCTTCTCCGCCAACACTTTGGACGTTGGGGCATTTTTCTGAAAAAAGTAAGTAAAAATGTTAGTCAAAAGCAATTAAAGGGAAAAGAGAAAGGAAGATGTCCAACACTAGCTCTAGACGTTTTGCTCTTCAAAGAAGGAGCTCGTCTAGAAGTTCATTCAGGACGTTCTGCTCCACAAAATAAGCAGCTCGTCCAGAGTCAATTCAGGACGTTTTGCTCTTCAAAGAAGGAGCTCGTCCAGAAGTTCTTTCAGGACGTTTTGCTCTTCGAAGAAGGAGCTCGTCCAGAAATTCATTCAGGACGTTATGCTCCACAAAAGAAGTACCTCGTCCAAAGTCAATTCAGGATGTTTTGCTCTTCGAAGAAGGAGCTCGTCCAGAAGTTCATTCAGGACGTTTTGCTCCACAAAGAAGGAGCTCGTCCAGAGCCAATTCAGGACGTTTTGCTCTTCAAAGAAGGGACTCGTCCAGAAGTTCATTCAGGACGTTTTGCTCTTCGAAGAAGGAGCTCGTCCAGAAATTCATTCAGGACGTTATGCTCCACAAAAGAAGTACCTCGTCCAGAGTCAATTCAGGACGTTTTGCTCTTCGAAGAAGGAGCTCATCCAGAAGTTCATTCAGGACGTTCTTCTCCAAAAAAGGAGCTCGTCCAGAGCCAATTCAGGACGTTTTGCTCTTCAAAGAAGGAGCTCGTCCAGAAGTTTATTCAGGACGTTTTGCTCTTCGAAGAAGGAGCTCGTCTAGAAGTTAAATCAGGACGTTCTGCTCCACAAAGAAGGAGCTCGTCCAGAGTCAATTCAGGACGTTTTTCGCCTCAAAGAAGGAGCTTGTCCAGAGTCAATTCAGGACGTTTTGCTCTTCAAACAAGGAGCTCGTCCAGAAGTTTATTCAGGACGTTTTGCTCTTCGAAGAAGGAGCTCGTCCAGAAGTTAAATCAGGACGTTCTGCTCCACAAAGAAGGAGCTCGTCCAGAAGTTAAATCAGGACGTTTTGCTCTTCAAAGAAGGAGCTCGTCCAGAGTCAATTCAAGACGTTTTGCTCTTCGAAGAAGGAGCTCGTCCAGAAGTTCATTCAGGACGTTCTGCTCTTCAAAGAAGGAGCTCGTCCAGAAGTTCATTCAGGACGTTCTGCCCCATAGAGAGAGAACTCGTCCAGAGTCAGTTCAGGACGTTTTGCTCTTTAAAGATGGGACTCGTCCAGCAAAAAAAAAAAAAAAAAAAAAAAAAAAAAAAGTAAAAGAAAGAGTAGGGCAGTTCCAGGTCGGTTAAAAGAGGAAATCAACCGTCTTAGCGCCTAAATGGTAACTTCCTCTTTTAAGGGGCAATGTTGTAGCCTAAAAATCAAGGGCTACTAAGATGACATGTGGCATTCGCTTAGGCAAAGAAAAGTACAAAGGCCTGCAGGTTCTTTGGGCTAAAGTACACTTTTCTGAGGAAAAGGTGTACTGAAAAGCTCTCTTGTGGCCCTAAAAATTGTACTTAGGCCCAATACAAGTGAAGCCTGATTCAGCTAAAGGGTAAATTGTATTGACAAATCAGCATTTGCCACGTGTCACCATATTATTGCTTAGCCAATCAGATGCTCCAAATTAGGGTGACATCAAGGCACAGCAGTCATTCCAAACAGTATAAATAGTCATTGAAATCAGGGGAAAGGTACGTTTTTCAGAGCATAGCACTGTTACTCTGTCATAAATTCTTCTCTCTCTCTCTCTACTTTCTCTCTCTAAGAGTTCCTTTACATTCCTGACATCTGACTTAAGCTTCGGAGGGGGAAATACCACCAAACCTCCAGGGTGGGTCCCTTTTGTGCAGGTTGCTGGTCAGGAGTTTGCTTCGGGATTTGGACCAATCATTGTTGCACAAGTCTCCAGTTCTAAGAACCCATCTTTGGGAGTTGTGATATAAATTGCTAGTTTTACACTACATAACAAGTAGTACTAAAGAGTGTTAATAGTAATGATTTTTAGTGTAAATTTGCGAAGACATTGCAATTTTAGCACCCCTGATAATGAAATTTCATGTTAAAACATTTGTTTTCCTTCATATATTTTCATTACCACTCAATACCACATTTCTCAAGTGGTAATGAATGATAATGTACTTTTAAGAAGAAAATAGGTGTTTTATAGTAAAGTAACTTTACGGTGAATATTAACATGGGAATGTTTTCACAAATTTACACTATAAACTATTAACATTAGTACTATTTAGTATTAAACTTACCATAAATGTCGTGGAAAGGGGAGTGAGCGAAGGAAACGTACCAGGCTTTTTGACGAATTCATCCCAAATGCTAGGGCCCCGGCCGTCCTTGTGAGCCATGCCTTCAACTTGGTAAGCTGACGTTGCGGTGCCGAAAACAAAACCCTTGGGGAAGCTCTTTCTGCTTAGCCCACCACTGTAAAATTTGGTAGCTAATGCAAGTGCTTTGCATTGTGTGAGCAGGAAACACAGGAGAAGTGTGCATAACAATGGTATTGGTATTGGTATTGGGATTCTTCCCCACATTGTAAAGCCTAAGGAATGGAGTACAAATGGATCTAATAAAAGATGATATTTTGATATGTGGGTGAGGTTAAGAATACAGTGGTCGGCAGGTGGGCATTATATAGGACTTGGAAGACTTGGAAGACTTGGAAAGATGTGCTAATAATGGACTAGAGATCAATCCTTGTAGAAGAGCCTCTTGATGAGGTAAGATTTTTTTTTTGTGTCAAATCAGATATGTCCCACCAAAGATATCAATTGGATGAGATCTTTTTTCTTTTTTTCTTGACATGCAATTTTAGATGATATCAATCGTCAATGCTATACCATGATTGATAGTGCACGCCTCAGTGTCTATAGAAAATTTTTTAATGGGCTTATGCGCACACAAGCTAAGCCCCATGTGTGACATACTGAGATGCAACTAGCTAGTTGGTCAATGGTACCGCACTAGTGCTAGAATTTCATGGGTTTTGCACATACAAGCTGGGTCGGATATGACCAAAAACACAAAATGAGCAAAAAGGGCAGCTTTTAGTTTAAGGTTAGTTTTCAGTGAATGTTCCCGATTAAATAAAAAAAAACATAAAAATGTTGCTCTTTCCAAAACTTTAAATGATATGTTAAGATTGAAATGCTGTGAACGATAGGTTATAGATTCGAATTCCCCTCCCCTTCTTTGTACTGCCTTCATGGCCTATATGGATAAAAAAAAAATGCAAAATATTGGTAGACAGAAACTCCTTCAGCTAAGCAGCATGTTCTCACGCCTTCGTAGACAAAAAGCCTGTCTGGTTCATGTCCTTGTCTATTATGCCGCTGCTTCACTATATCAGGCCTTCATAGAATTTGGGCTTATTCTTAACACGTTCAATTCCCGTTCTTTTCCAGTTATCTACTTGTGAGATTGTTTTTTTCTTTTGGCAGTTTAGCATAATGTTCATAGTGGCAACAAAAGAAATGAATAGCAAATTACTGCAACTTATAGTGGGCCTATTAGCAACGAGTACGTAGTTACCATATCATTACCTCTTCATCAATATTCAAGAGAGATGAACATCCAATACACAAGTCTGCATAATAATGACTCAATACTTTTGCCAGTACTACTCGTACAACAAACAGAAGCAACGGAAATTGCCTCAACTATATTGGGGGAAACACAAATTATGTATATAGGATAGCACATGGACTCCTTTATCATCTCAATGTGCTAGAACCCCTCCCCTCAACTTACCGGAGTGGATTCAACTTGTGCACCTTTGTGCTCAAATTTTTGCACAAAATGGAGACGCCATCTAGTTTATGTACAGGCTTTGGACTTAAAGTGTGTTGTAAAGTTTGTACAACTTCACCGAGTCTAAAGCCAAAACGGAGATGATATAGAGGACTGATAGTTAAAAAGAAATTTGCTGAATCAGAACTTTTATATCGAAAGATTTGGAGAAATTGATAGCCTTCGGCTCATGCAATCAAGGCGATGATAGGTGACTAGTGAGGCTCCTCAGCTGCAAATGGCCTCAACTGCTAGTTTTTTCATAACATTTGGACACGGATCTCCACCAAATAACCTAGGTTCAACTGTTATAGCACAACCTGGCTGACCAACACAATCCTGCCACAAAAAGAAGAGAAATTCTATCAGATAAAGAAAACACTGTTTTCCTACAGTATATTCACTATGTCTATACATCGGGTAAACCATGTGTACCATACACATGATACACCAAGATTGTTTCTTGCTTATTTTCTCATTTGGAGCTATCCTCATTCTGCTTACTTTGCTCATTTGGAGGAGCAAATGGCTTTGGGTGTATCATGTGCATGGTACCGGGATTTATGATAAAAATTGTAGTTTTCTACTTTTTCTTAGGTTTGTCACAAAGTATTCATGGATTGAAATGAATGGAATTTGAAGAAGTTTACTAATTGGAATTTGAAGAAGTTTACTAATTTTCAATAGGTTTTCTTAAAGTAGTATCTTACTTTCATGTGTTAAAATTTTCAACTCCATGTGAGGGTTTGATAAGAGGAACATTAAAAACAAAACAAAAAAAACTCCACGGGTTTGAGAAGGTAGTCAATGCAGTGTAAGCACTTATAAACTAGTACATATATACCTTTTGGAATATATCATATGAGTTGTGGGCATGACAGTTTCCTTGTTTGTAGTTTCCACAAGATCCTTCAGGAGTCCCAAAACTGGCAAACTTAATAGATGAAATCTTTTGGCCAGGTGCACACCATAGGTGGGCCTTTGGCCGCAATGGTTTGTCAATTCTCCCAGAAGACTTCAAATGCCAGTTCACTAGGGTTGGTTGCCACTCATTAATGTCAGCACAAATACTGCTTATTTCTTTTTTCATTAAAGAAATAAAGTTTGGTGCTCCACTCATTTCTTCAAATACAACCATCAAATTTCCTCTTGGCTTCAGCCAGGATCGAGGAACATGATACCTGGAATCATTTTATTCATCAGTCTAGCATAGAATTATTACCAATGACTAAGGGGGAGTTCTCTTCACCTGGAAAATAACTAAGTTTTAGGAAGAAAAGATAAGTTCAGATAAGTTCTTATAAGTATGAGCTTCAATAAGTTTAGATAAGTTTTATCTGGATAAGTTCAGCAAAATTCAGGTGAAGATTGAAGAGAACCCTAAGAGTATTCTGAGACTATTTTTAAGTGTTATACTCACCATCTCTGGGAAGCATCTCCACAGTAAGTTAAGCATTTCTTCTCAGAAAAATACCCCGCATAGCTACAGTCGCTGCATGAACCTTTTGCTGTATAAGCAGGCCAATATCGTCCAATGTTCTGTCCGTTAATCCATACTTGACCCTTGCCCATGGCACCCATATCTAAAGCGAGGGGTTCATTACCAGAAGGAGCATTGAAAGTCGTCTGGGAGCGTGAACAAGACACCATTGCTCAAATTAATATCATCATCACAGAAGTTTACATGAAAGTGAAAGGTTTGAAAATTTGAATACTTACCTTATACCATGTAAGTGGTTGCCGCTGTGCAAGAAATTTTCCCTCAACCCACTCAACATTGGAGACACCACTGAGTGAATGAAGACTCAAGGTTTCTCCTTTCATTCCAATCTGATAGGAGACCAAAGAATTAGAATATTTATTAAAAATAGAAGGGTTAACCTGATGCGAAAAGAGGGTTAACCTTGTATGACCATTTCTGCCAGGTCAAGTCTCTCCTCCCCTCATTCAGACCACTTAACGAAATAGGACCAAGAATCCCAGCATTCCACCGCTCAAAGTTAGGGCCTACATTCTGAACACAAAAATAGACTGATAATTAATTGGCAATCTGGAGTGCACCATCCAGGTAAACATAATTGTGACCTGCCCAATGTGCATGTGTAAGCTTTGAAATGGGCCTACGAAATAGAGCACACACCGGTAGCCCAACAGCAATGCTCAGAAGTGAGATCTTGTTTATTCCAGCTCTCATATTCACACCTTCACCAAATGATATCTTTGGATTTTCAAGACTTCCATACGCAGTACCTGGTGCAATAGGAAACAAAGAATGTGTTATCCATGATATAATAAGAATATTAAAGTCATATGAAGGTGGAAAAAAGTTTCTTACCGACTAGTTGACCATTAATGTAAACATGCAAAGCATGGCCAGCTGACATTACATTAAGAACTGGCTCCTTTCCTCCCTTCAAGAATCCCTCATTAGAATCAATCTTGACACTGTCAAGGGGAAGCATTCATAGGTAAGAGAAATTGCAACTAACAAATTGTAACAAATTCAAATATAAAAGAAATTATGGAGTGCGAAAGTACTCACTCAGTCATGTACCACAAGTAGTCAGTCATATCTCTAGTGGTATTTACTTGTTCCAATAATCCCAAAACTGTAAACGCACTGTCATCAGTTGAAGCTGTCTCTTCGTTGTATGATTGCCAAGAGAAGTGATTATAAACAGGGGTGAACTTCATTTGTGCACTCTGAGCACCAACCTGCCACGACATTATATTGTAAAATAGTTAAATATGCCGTATATATGAAATGATAATGATCCAAACAATCTACCTGGAATACATGTGGATGATCACTACATTAATAATTAATTAACTTTATGATACACAAGTGAATAATACTCTGCATATGTCAACACTTGGAGGATTTTTCTTCCCCTCACTTCTTTCAATTGAATGGTCTGTCTGCATTCCCAAGTTATAATTCTTTAATCCTAACTATTTAAACAAAAAAATTGACAGAAGCTTTTCTCACCCTTGCAGTGTTGTAGACAGTGTTCTTGCAATCAGGAAGAATGCTAATTGACCAGGGGGGTAAATTGTAGTGATTATTCCCATAAGCTACCTTGGCATAAGAACTTGGATTATAATTGGCAAGGAATGCAGCACAAGCTCCAGATTCTGACTTAAAAACATGAGCCTGCATGATAACAAACAAATAGTAATAGATTAAGAAGTCATCACAGAGTATCACACCAAGAAAAAGTCTATTATGAAGGCGTTAACTTTAGGTGCTTTGAAGGCTAACCTCTTGACTACTTCCCAACCGAACAACTGTTGGATCAGTGGAAACTAAAGCTGGCTCGCAAAGTTTGAGAGCTCTATGCAAATCCTTCAAGTGACCCCATTTTGGTTGCTTTAATAGTCCTAAAGATTGACAAGTCAAAATGCTATCATATACAGTATTAGTAGTGATTGCAATCCTATCAAATCTTAGCCCAAAGTATTGAGGACGATATATGATGATTATCTAACAAGACAGTCTACTAGCTAGTGCGTTAGCAAAGAAATACTACTATTTGAGCAAGGTGTGTTAAGTATCATAAACTAGCAAAATCGTGGGACTATTCTACATAGTAATATATATGTATTTATACAGATTCTAGCACAGACTAGTACACAAAAATTCTGAAGATTAAAGTGATCTACAATCGATCTCTGATTCTGGTGAACATGACCATTTATATTATGGAAATGAACTTTAGACAGAAATGAACTTCACTTAGGCTGAGAAGCATCATGATTGATTTGCTACATATTCATTTAGCAAAAGGGACCTATAAATTTTTGGAGCTAGATTGACTCGAGGCAACAATAAACAAACTACTCTTCATATACATGGGTAAAGTAAAATTACTGGGAGCACACTCTTCAATTCCTCCGGACCTAGTTGAGAAACTTGAACATAATAAATTCTGTAAGAGCATTAACCTACGTACCAAATTCATCCAAAGGAGCATCATAGTCGTAGCTAGTGGCAATGAAAGGACCACCAGCAGTTCTGTCAAAGTTGGTACCACCATGATACTGGATACACATATGTTAAATTGTAAGTGCAGAAAACAAAAGACATAAAAATTTCAGCTCGCATATGTGACACATAATTAGCTCACCATATAATAATTAACATAAGATCCCCCTTTTTGTATGAATCTAGCAATACCGAATGCCAAGTCTTCAGCTGGTCTAGTTGGAACTGGACCCCCAAATTCAGTATACCTAAAACCGAAATAAAAATATATACATGTCAACTCTAAGTCACTGCTTATTGATTAGCATCTTGAGTTCTTGATTTGTGTTGTATATCTCACCATCCAGTCCAGGCCTCTGTCCACATTTTTGGTTTATAAGCCTTATTGGGGGAGAAATAATCACAGTAGAAACCATTGCAAGTGTTAATCTGCAACAAACAATGCAAGTCAAGCCATGAAACTATGCATCATATTCAGAAAGTCAAACAACATACTCTCGCCAGAAATCGTTGTAAATCCAAGCATATAATATAAGCATGACGTAATGATTTCATTATACAATGATTAATAGAAAAAAAAAAAAGTATCCGTTCAATACCAAGAAAAAAGAAATCAGAGTATTTTACTCACTTTTGCTATATCCCAGATCGGACATAATACTAAACATTAGGAGGCAAGGTTCAATTTACAAGAGTCATGAATTTACTGAAATAATACTCTAAACAGGATTATAATAATAACAAGGCCAATGACAGATAAGGAAAGAACTGAGTTAAACCCATGTGCAATGCCACATAAACTCTAATACCATTTTCAAATAATAACTATGAAGTAGCAACTAAAGTAGCACCAAATTAGGAGGTATCAGAACAGATAACAAGAATACAGAACTCTAGATAAGCAATAGAATGCAAAGTAAATAAGTTTCAAGAGTTCTTACAACTGGGTCTGGAGCATCATCCTGCTTGCACATGACCCATGGGACTCCAGTTCTTAACCCCAAAGCCATGTTGGCTGCCCAATGAGTGTACGTTTTACCAGGAGCACCAAGTTCATACTCCATTGGCCCATATTCATTTTCAATCTGGCACAAAACAGTCGATAACAGCCAATAAAGCTCGAGTTTGATTCGATTAGTTCCGAGTTCAGACATCCCAGTTAAGTTCAATGAAATAAACAATGAGAGTGATATATTTTGGATAGTATACACATATATACCTGGGACAGAATAATTGGACCACCTTGAGTCTCATATAATTTTTCAGCTTTCATCATGTTAACAATCTTCTCTGTAAATCTTTGCATTGCAGCCTTGACAACAGTGTTCAAATTAAAATTGATCGAACAATAAATTACAACAATGGCAGCATAAGCTTTAAAAAAAACCACTTTTAAGACTGATTATCTGTTAAAAGAATACTAACCTTGAAAGGCCCATTATCTGTTCTGAAGCTGATGCCTGGAACATACTTCAGCCAAACAGGAAAACCCCTTTGAAAAGAACAGCATATTAATATAGAAGAATTACAAAGGGGCTAAAATATCTTTCTTGGATTTTATTTTTCCAACTCTTGAAAAAAAAAAACAAATTTCCAGCAGTTAAACAAGAGGAAAAAGGGTAACAAGAAATTACCCAAAATTCCACTCAGCACAAACATAAGGTCCAATCCTCAAATGAGCATAAAGACCAGCTTGTTGAACCAACTTGATGAATTTCACAAGGTCATACCTTTCTTCAAAGTAGTACTATCCACCCACAAAAAAAAATTACCAAAAAATTTCACAAAAATAAGGAACTTAAGAAAAAGGTAAATGTGAAAGAAATTATTACTTTTCCTTGTTGAGGTTCATGCCCATTCCAGAAAACATAGGTTTGAATTACATCCAAACCACCTTCTTTAGCCTTCTGAATAAGATCTGGCCACATCTGCATGAACCAACACCACACACGCACACACGCACACACAATTTCAGAATTTCAGCAAAAATCAAATATCCAGAATTGAAAACCTTTAGGATAGATGAATCAAAATGCACATGAACTAATTATACCAAAGATTAGACAAACACAAAAAAACCACATTAGCAGCATTATATATTTTTTCTGACCTCAGGAGTACTCCTGGGATAATGAATAGACCCAGAAATAAGAATCCTTCTTTGCCCATTGATGGTGATGGCTTTGTGATCATATCCTACACTTCCATTCACAAGTAATAAATTTGGGAGCAGAAAAACCCAGAAAATACAGAACAATGTAAAAAATGAGGGTTGTCTGAGCAACATTTCTTTCTTTTTTTTATATTTTTATTTTTTTGAGAGAAAGAGTTGCTCTTTGAGCAACTAAGCAAACACACTCTACTTCTCTCTCCTTTTTTTTGGGCAGCAGAAGCAGAAGCAGAAGCAGAAACAGAAAGCAATGGCCTTTTGCCTATTCCTTTGTCTTTATATCCAGCACTTTATTCTATACTTGTTTGGAGAGAGAAAGTGGAGTGAAACGAGTGAGACATTGGTCTATGAAACAGCTGTGAATGTTTTTCTCTCCTCTTTTTCCTTTTATTGTTTGTTTGAGATTTTTTAAGAAATTCTGTTTGCGTTGAAAAAACGGAGCCTAGAGGCTGGATTCCACAGATAATTAGAATTTAGAAATGAAAATTTTGAAGTGGATTATAAATTGAAGATCATTTGCAGCTGCTTTTTAAAACATACTCGAGGGTTTAAGTGTACTCTAAAACACTGTGGAAATGTGAAGATGGGAACTTTTTCTCTTCTTGCCTTCGGTCCCAGTTTGTGGGCCATACTTGATTACTTATGCTGTATGCAGAGCTTCGTCCAATATTTTACTCATTTGCTAAATCACGCCTTAGAATTTCCTGGTAACGCCCTGTATTTGTATAAAATACCGTATTTTTGTATTTTTCATTTTCTCCTCTTTCCTCACTTCTCCTTCTTCTTCCACACCACCATCACCTTCATGCCCCCTCCACCACCACCAACACCACCACTACCACCTTTCATAATGTTTTTTAAAAAAAAATAGGAAAAAAACCCAAACAAGTTGACAAAGCTCATTACCGCTGTCGCACCTCCACCGCCGCACCAACGCTGACGCCGCACCTCCGCCGCCACACCACTACACCACCACCGACACAGAACCATCGCCGTAGCCCCACAACCTCTTCTCCTATGTTTTATTCCTTTTCTGAATTTTTTTTTAAAAAAAAAAAAAGGTAGGCGTCCATAGCAGGCGCTCCACCACATGGTGAGGACCCTGCCATGGACGCCTACCTATTTTTTTTAAAAAAAAATTCAGAAAAAAGTGGGGCGCCCACCAAAGACGCCCCTCCACCGGTGGAGGCGTCCTTGGCAAGCGCTCCACCATTTTAAAAAAAAAATTAAAATGAAGAAGTACAATTTCATCTGAGTACCATGGTTGGTGGCCTGGCAATGGTTGTTTATTGAGGCTGAGATTTACTCGTGAAAACCATACTTGTCAACATGATTGTCATAAAAAGCAAACGCAGTGTCTTCTTATGGCTAGACATTTCAATCATTCTCTTCGTTTGTTGCCCCTTTCGTTCTACGATCTAGCTTTAGCCTTTATTTTTATCTTGTTTGGGCAATTGTTGCGAGGATACTGGTTATTATGAGGCTACATATATTGTTTTGGGAAGTTTTGATAATTTAGTTCTGGAACGGTGGTGGTGGTGTGTCGGGACACGGTGGCGGTTGTGATGGTGGTGGTGTGGTGGGAATTTTGAAATTGGAGAAGGTGAGGTTAGGGAAGTGAGTCAAAGGGGAGGAGAGAGAAAAAAAATGTAAAGGTATATATACGGTATAAAAATACCGTATTTAGGGCGTTTGTAGGAAATTTTAGGGCGTTGTTTAGCAAAGCCCATATTTTACAGTCTTTTCTTTTTCTGAAATTCTTTAAGTTTTATGAAAAATGCTTTTGATGTTCTCACAGTTTCAAAAACACACAATTGCTCCTGAGGTTTGGAAAATACTTTATTTGACTTCGTCGTCAAGTTTTTCGTTAACAATTATATTTTTAAAAATATATAATTGAAATTAACCTATATAGCCGGTAATCAATATATATATATATATATATATATATAAAAGAAGAACTTTTCGGGAGCATAGAGCGCGCCACCTAGGATTGCCACATCATCTTATTAATTTAGAGATAATAAAATTTAGAGTTGGAGAGATAATAAAATTTAGAGTTTGAGAGATAAGAGTTTATTCATCTACGGCTATGACAGAAACCAAAAAATATTATCTTTTAGGGATCTATTATAACTAGGAATCTATTATAAGTACTACTATACTGTATATTCACTCTACGGCTATGATACACATATAAAATCACTAAATAAAATAAAAAAACTTGATTCTTGAAATTTGCCTAAACCCATACGATAACATCAAATGAACTGCTTCCTGTCAAAAAAAAACATCTAATGAACTACTGCAAATCTACTAAAGTAGCCAACATTTTCAATGATAGCTTCTTTGCATTTGTGGCCACTCAATATCTACTTTATTTTACTTTTTAAACTTTTATCAGAGTGATATACTAATATGTTAGTCGACAATACCGGTCAACATGCCTTCACTTATTTAGAGATGGAAACAACCATTGCAATACTAACTTTATATCAACTTTTTATAAACTTTATTAATAGATAATTAAAGATATTAAAGATAATTTTAAAATAAGGGTATAATGACAAATATTTTATCAATTCTTTTTCTACTACAATAATGGGTTTGGGCATGATTTTTAAGAAAATAAAAAAAAGTGTAGTTTAGCATAGAGGTACTCCTTTAATTAACAAGTGTAGGGGATAAGTAAATCCTTACTAAAATAAGCGCAACTTTATGAGGCAATTTGATGAATAATTAATGATGATTTTATTAACATAAAGTAAAGGTAATATTGACAATTATAATTGCTTTTTTTTTACTAAAAGTTGATTGGTCTAAATAGATAGTTAACAGATGAAGTATGTAAATAAAATCGTGTTGAAAAATCTCATTTTACAGTAACACAAAATCAATAATGTTAACAAAAAATTACAAAAAATATATATAAAAAACAACCCGTGCAACGCACGGGCTTCAAAACTAGTTAATACTAATTGAATCCTAATTAATTCTACTTAAATCATAATAAATACTACTTAATTAAATCCTCACACCAACACACCCCTTTTAGACGCTTGTTTGGCTTTCATTTTTCCAGATAAGTCGTTTTGAAGGTAGAAATAGAGAGTGGACCAGAAGTGAATATCTTTTTATCAATCTAGGATACATGAATAGGGGTCCGTTTATAACCCAAAAAATAACTTATTGATATTCCTTTCAATCGGTTTCTTGAAATTTGTGCCCTTAAGGACGATTTGTGACGTTCAATTTTTTCAGTAAAAATCCTTTTGATGGTTAAAAGTACCATTTAAATTTTCTCGAAACTTGTACTTATTATTAGAGTATTGGTACTCATTTCGATCGGCTTCTTGAAATTTGCGCCCCTTAATAAGGACGCTTTGAGCCGTCCATTTTTCCAGTAGAAGGTGTTTTGAATGTCAAAAATGTCGTTTAAGATCGTCTCAAACCATGTGTCCAAAAATTAATGTATTGGTACTCCCTTGGACTGGCATCTGAAAATTTGTGCCATGAATGGCAACAGGTGGTGTTCATTTCTCCAAAAAAAAAATGTCGTTTTGAAGATAAAAAAGAAAGCGTGAAAGGCAAGTCAAACAAGAAAAGAGAAAATTAAAATTTTCAAGCTCCATAAATATTAGAATTAATTTTTCTTTAATTAGCTAGGTTTAGAGTTAATTACAATTTAATTAGCATTTATTAGGTCGGTTTGACCTTAATGACTAACGAAGTTGACGACCGTTAGTCAATAAGAGTATTCTAATGATTTTTCAAAACCTCGAATGCACGTTGTGCATTGTTGAAATTGCAAAGGCACCCGACACATTCTCGTGAAACTCAAGGGTATCTAGTGAAAAAATTGGATATAATGTACTAGACACCCTCAATAACTTGTTGGTGTTGATTCTATTAACTTAAATGACCTGAAATCACTTGAACCTCAACTTAATTCGCTAATTTCCAATGACCTTCCATGCCCCTAGGAGGCATCTCGTGGCATTAAGAGCTCGGACCCCGAGAAAGTTTGAACGCGTGCATTATAACACCTTCAATTTTGAGACATTTTTTAACCTTTTCGGGCCTGGTCATATTTTTTCCCGAAACGTTCCTAGGAATGAATACGTGACTTGTAACATTGCTTGGGTGCTTGGCACCATTTGTGTTGCCTCGAAAAGTCTCTAAACACCCAATTTGTTCATTTCTCGT
Source organism: Beta vulgaris subsp. vulgaris (assembly GCF_026745355.1). Lineage (NCBI taxonomy): Eukaryota > Viridiplantae > Streptophyta > Magnoliopsida > Caryophyllales > Amaranthaceae > Beta > Beta vulgaris. The sequence continues at coordinate 60,999,599 of NC_079208.1, read as the reverse complement.
GAAACCTAAAATTGCCTCAAAATGAACGTAAATGCATCCATATATTCGTTCCAAGGAATATGACTCCTTTCCAATGACCTTCCATGGCCCTATGAGGCCCCGTGGCGTTCGGAGCTCGGATTCCGAGAAAGTCTGAACTCGTGTGTATTATAACACTTTCAATGTTGGCTGTTTTTGGGACATTTTTGGACTTTTCCCGGCCTGGTCATATTTTCTCCCAAAACGTTCCTAGGAATGAAGACGTGACTTGTAATGTTGCGTGGGTGCTTGACACCATTTGATTTACCTCGAAAAGCCTCTAAAGACCCAGTTGTTCATTTCTCATGAAACCTAACAATGCCTCGAAATGAACATAAATGCATCCATATATTTGCTCCAAGCAACATGACTCTTTTCCAATGACCTTCCATGGACCTAGGAGGCATCCCGTGGCGTTCGGAGTTCGAACCCCGAGAAAATCCGAACGCGTGTATTATAACCTTCAATTTTGGCTGTTTTTGGTACATTTTTATATTTCTCCGGGCTTGGTCATATTTTTCTCCCGAAACATTCCTAGGAGTGCCGACGTGACTTATAACGTTGCGCAGGTGCTTGACATCATTCGAAAAGCCTCTGAACACCCCATTTATTCATTTCTCGTCAAACCCGAAATTGTCTCGAAATGAACGTAAAGGCAACCACATATTCGTTCCAAGCCACATGACTCCTTTCAATGACCTCCCAAGTCGCTAGGAGGCATCCTGTGGCGTCAGTAGCTCAGACCCCGGGAAAGTCCGAAAGCGTGTATTATAAACTTCAATTTTGGCTGTTTTCGGGACATTTTTCGACTTCTACGGGGTTGGTCACATTTTCTCCCGAAACGTTCCTAGGAAAGCTGACATGACTTGTAGCGTCGCGCGGGTGCTTGGCACCATTTTTGTTTCCTGGAAAAGCCTCTAAACACCCCATGTGTTCATTTCTTGTAAAACCCAATATTGTCATGAAATGAACATAAAGGCAACCACATATTCATTCTAAGCCACATGACTCCTTTCCAATGACCTCCCATGCATGTCTCTAGGAGGCATCCTTTGGCGTTCGGAGTTCAGGCCCCGGGAAAGTCTGAAAGCGTTATTATAACCTTCAATTTTGGTTGGTTTTCGAGACAATTTATGACTTATCCAGGCCTGGTCATATTCTCTCCGAAACGCACCTAGGAAAGCCAACGTGACTCATAATGTTGCGCAGGTACTTGGCCCCATTTGCGTTGCCTCGAGAAGCCTCTGAACACCGCATTTGTTCATTTCTCGTGAAACCCAAAATTGACTCAAAATGAACGTAAAGTCATCCATATATTCGATCCAAGCCACTTGAATCCTTTCTAATGACCTCCCATTTCCCTAGAAGGCACGCCGTGCTGTCCGGATCTCGGGCCACGGGAGAGTTCGAATGTGTGCAACCTTAATTTTGGCTTTTTTTGGGGTGTTTTTGGACTTCTCCAGGCCCGGTCATATTTTTCTCCCGAAAGTTTCCTAGGAGTGCCGACATCACTTGTAACATTGGTCGGGTGGTTGGCGTAATTTGCATTCCCTCAAAAAGCCTCTAACACCCCATTTGGTCATTTCTCGTGAAACCCAAAATCACCCCGAAATGAATGTAAAAACATCCTCATATTCGTTCCAAGCCACATGAATCCATCACAATGACCTCCCATGTCCCTAAGAAGCATCCCGTGGCGTCCGGAGCTCGGGCCTTGGAAAAGCCCGAGAGCATGTATTATATAACTTTCACTTTTGGTTGCTTTTTGGGAAATTATGGACTTCTCGAGGCCTAGTCATATTTTCTCCCGAAACATTCCTAGGAATGAAGACGTGACTTGTAACGTTGTGCGGGTGCTTGGCACCATTTGCATTGCCTCGAAAAGCCTTTGATTGAGCACCCCGTTTATTCACTTCTAGTGAAACCCAAATTTGCCTCAAAATGATCGTAAATGCATCCACATATTCGTTCAGAGCCACGTGACTCCTTTCCAATGACCTCCCATGTCCCAAGGAGGCATCCCGGGGGGTCCGTAGCTCGAGCCCTAGGAAACTCCGAAAGCGTGTATTATAACCTTATATTTTTGCTATTTTCGGACATTTTTGGACTTCTCCTGGCCTGGACATATTTTCTCCCGAAACATTCCTAGGAAAGTCGACATGACTTTTAACGTTGCGCGGGTTCTTGGCACCATTTGTGTTGCCTCGAAAAGCCTGTGAAAACCCCATTTGCTCATTTCTTGTATAACCCAAAATTACCTCACAATGAACGTAAACGCGTTCATATATTCGTTCCAAGCCACATGACTCCTTTCCAATGACCTCCCATGTCCCTAGAAGGCATAAGGTGACGTTCGGAGCTCCGGCCCTGAGAAAATCCGAAAGCGTGTATTATAACCTTCAATTTTGGTTGTTTTGGCGACATTTTTGGACTTCTCCTGGCATGGTCATATTTTCTCCCGAAACAATCCTAGGAGTATCGACATGACTTGTAACATTGCGCGGATCCTTGGCACAATTTGCATTGCCTCGAAAAGCCTCTAACACCCCCTTTGGTTCGTTCATTGTGAAACCCAAATTGTCTCGAAATGAACGTAAAAGCATCCACGTATTCGTTCCAAGCCACATGACTCCTTTTCAATGACCTTCCATGTCTCTAGGAGGAATCCCGTGGCGTTCGGAGCTCAGACCCTGGGAAAGCCCGAAAGCGTGTATTATAACCTTCAGTTTTGGTTGTTTTTGGGACATTTTTGAACTTTTCCGGACCTGGTCATATTTTCTCCCCAAACCTTCCTAGGAAGACAGACGTGACTTGTAACGTTGCCCGGGTGCTTGGCACCATTTGTGTTGCCTCGAAAAGCCTCTAAACACCCCATTCGTTCATTTCTCGTGAAACCTAAAATTTCCTCGAAATGAACGTAAAGGCATCCATATATTCGTTCCAAGCCACATGACTCCTTTCCAATAACCTCCCATAGCCCTAGGAGGCATCCTGTGGTGTTCGGAGCTCGGACCCTGAAAAAATGTCCGAAAGCGTGTATTAACCTTCAATTTTGGTTGTTTTTGGGACATTTCTAGACTTTTCCGGACTTGATCATATTTTCTCCCGAAACGTTCCTAGGAAGCAGCCGTGACTTGTAAAGTTGCGTGGGTGCTTGGCACCATTTGTGTTGTCTCGAAAATCCTCTAAATACCCAATTTGTTCATTTCTCGTAAAACCTAAAATTGCCTTGAAATGAATGTAAATGCATCCATATATTTGTTCCAAGACCCATGAATCCTTGCCAATGACCTCCCATGGCCTTCGGAGGCATCCTGTGGCGTTCGGAGCTATGACCCCCGAGATAGTTCGAAGCCTACAATTTTGATTGCTTTAAGCCTCCTTCGGGTCCCGGTCATATTTTTTGCCAAAAACCTTCCTATGGGGTGCGACACAACTTATAATGCATCCCAGGTGCTTCGCACCATCTAAATTGCCCCAGAATGCCATCAAACCACCCATTTTATGATTTTGCGAAGAAGCCACGGAATGAACCCGAAACGGTCGTAAAAGTTGTTTTTATGCCCTTCAAAATCGTGGAAGTCCTTAATATACCATCCCATGTATGTCCCCTCGAGGCCTCCCACGACATTAGGTACACGGGTCTAAGGGATGTCTAGAACCGTGACTTATAGCTTTCCATTTTGAACGATTTAGGGCTCCTCCGGCCCGGTCATATTTTTTGCCGAAAAACTTCTTATGGGGTGTGGCACGACTTATAATGCATCCCGGTTGTTTCGCACCATCTGAATTACCCCAGAATGCCATCAAACCACCCATTTATGATTTTGTGGTGTAGCCACGGAATGGCCCCGAAACAGTCGTGGAAGTCCTTAATATACCATCACATATCCCCTCGAGGCATCTCACGGCATTCAGTGCACGGGCCCAGGAACGTCTAAATCTGTGACTTATATACTTCAATTTTGACCGTTTTAGGGATACTTCGGGCCCAGTCATATTTTTTGACGAAAAGCTTCCTATGGGTGCAATAGTACTTGTAATGCATTACAGGTGTTTTGTACCATATGAATTGCTCCAGAATGCCACCAAACCACGCATTTACGATTTTGTGGTACCGCATTAGAATGGCTCCGAAACGGTCATAAAAGATGTTTTTATGCCCGTTCAAAGTCGTGGAAGTACTTAATATACCATCCAATGTCCCCTCGAGCCATACCACGTCATTCATTGCACGGTTGTCGGGGACGTCTAAAACCGTAACTTATAGCCTTCAATTTTGACCGTTTTACGACTGATTTGGTCCCGGTCATATTTTTCGCAAGAAACCTTCCTATGGGGTGCGGCAAGACTTATAATACATCCCAGGTCCTTTGTACCATATGAATTGCCCTAGAATGCCATCAAACAACCAACTTATTATTTTGTGTTTCACCAACAGAATAACTCTGAAACGGTGGTTAAGTTGTTCTTAAGCCCATTCAAAATCGTGGGAGTCCTTAATATACCATTCCATGTCCCCTTGAGGTATCCCACGACATTCAGTGCACGGAACCAAGAGACGTCTAAAAGCGTAACTTATAGCCTTCAATAATTATGACCGTTTTAGGGCTCCTCTAGTCCTGATCATATTTTTCGACGAAAAGCTTCCTATGGGTGCGATAGGACTTATAATGCATTCCGGGTGCTTCGTATATATGAATTGCTCCAGAATGCCACCAAACAACCCATTAACGATTTTGTGGTGCGACCATAGAATTTCCCCGAAACAATCGTAAAAGTTGTTCGTATGCCCGTTCAAAGTCGTGGAAGTCCTTAATATACCACCCCATATCCCCTTGAGGAATCCCACGACATTCGGTGCACAGTCCAAGGAACGTCTAAAACCGTGACTTATAGCCTTCAATTTTGACCGTTTTAGGGCTATTCTGGGTCAGGTCATATTTTTTGTCGAAAACATTGTTATAGGGGTGTGGCACGACTTATAATGCATCCTGGATGCTTCACACCATCTTAATTGCCCTAGAATTCCACCAAACGACCATTTTATTATTTTGTCGTGCATTCAAATAATAAGCTCGATGCAGTCGTAAATGGTTTTTTTATTCCCGATCAAAGTCGTGGCAGTCCTTAATATACCGTCCCATGTCCCCTCGAGAAATCCCACGGCATTCGGTGCACGGGTCCCGTGGACGTCTAAAAGCGTGACTTATAACCTTCAATTTTAACTGTTTAAGGGATCCTCCGGGCGCGGTCATATTTTTGGTCGAAAATCTTCCTATGGGGTGCGGCACGACTTATAATCCATCCCGAAATGTTCGCAGCATCTGAATATCCCAAAAATGTCACCAAACCACCAATTTATTATTTTGTCGTGTCGCCACGGAATGACCCCAAAATGGTTGTCAAAGCTGTTCTAATGCCCGTTCAAAGTCGTGGAAGTCCTTAATATACCATTATATGACCATGAAGGCTTTCCACGGCATTCGGTGCACGATTTCCGGGGTCGTCTAAAACCGTGACTTATAGCCTTCAATTTTGACCCTTTAGGGCTCCTCCGGGCACAACTATAGTTTTCACCGAAAACCTTTCTTTGCGGTGCGGCACGACTTATAATGCATCCCGGGTGATTCGCACCATCTGAATTCCCCCAGAATGCCATCAAACCACCCATTTTATGATTTTGTGGTGCAGCACATAATGAACCCGAAACGATCGTAAAAGTTATTCATATGTTCGTTCAAAGTCTTGGATGTCCTTAATGTACCATCCCATGTCCCATCGAGGCCTCCCACGACATTCGGTAAATGGGTCCAAAGGACGTCTAAAACAGTGACTTATAACCTTCAATTTTGACTGTTTTAAGCCTTCTCCAGGCCCGATCATATTTTTCGCCCAAAGCTTTCCTATGGGGTGCGACACGACTTATAATGCATACCAGCTCCTTCGCACTATTTGAATTTCTCCTGAATGCCACCAAACGTCCAACTTATGGTTTTGTCGTGCACCTACGGAATAACCCCGAAACGGTCGTAAAATTTTATTCTTATACCCGTTCAAAGTCGTGAAAGTCCCTAATATATACCATTACATGACCCCTCGAGGCTTCCCACGACATTTGGTGCAAGCTTCCTGGGGACGTCTAAAACTATGATTCATAGCCTTCAAATTTGACCGTTTTAGGGATTCGGGTCTCGATCATATTTTTCGCTGAAAACCTTCCTATGGGGTGCGGCACGACTTATAATGCATCTTAGATGCTTCGCACAATCTGAATTTCCCCAGAATGTTATCAAACCGCCCATTTATGATTTTGTGGTGCAACCACGGAATGGCCCCGAAACGATTGTAAAAGTTGTTCTTATTCCCGTTCAAAGTCGTGAAAGTCCTAAATATACCATGCAATGTCCCCTCGAGGATTCACATGGCATTCGATGCACGGGTCCCGGTTATATCTAATACCGTGATTTATAGCCTTCAATTTTGACCGTTTTAGGGTTCCTCTGGGTCCGATCATATTTTTTGCCGAAAACCTTTATATGGGATGCGGCACGACTTATAATGCATCTCGGGTGTTTCGTACCATATGAATTGCTCCTAAATTCCACCAAACCATTCATTTACGATTTTGTGGTGCCGCCACGGAATGGCCCCCGAAACGGTCGTAAAAGTTGTTCTCATGTCCGTTTAAAGTCGTGGAAGTCCTTAATATACCATCCCACGTCCCCTCGAGCCATACCTCGTCATTCGGTGCACGATTGACGGGGACGTCTAAAACCGTGACTTATAGCCTTCAATTTTGACCGTTTTAGTACTGCTCCAGGTCCGGTCATATTTTTTGCCGGAAACCTTCCTATGGGGTGCTGCACGACTTATAATTCATTCCAGGTCCTTAGTACCATCTGAATTTCCCTAGAATGCCACTTAACGACCAACTTATTATTTTGTCGTGTACCAACAAAATAACCCTGAAACGATGGTAAAAGTTGTTCTTAAGCCTGTTCAAAATCATGGGACTCCTTAATATACCATCCCATGTCCCCTCGAGGTATCCCACGGAATTCAGTGCATGAAACCAGGGAACGTCCAAAAGCGTGACTTATAACCTTCAATTTTGACCGTTTTGGGGCTCCTCTAGGCCCGATCATATTTTTCGACGAAAAGCTTCCTATGGGTGTGATAGGTTTTATAATGCATTCCGGGTGTTTTGTACTATATGAATTGCTCAACAATGCCACCAAACCACCCATTTACGATTTTGTGGTGCCACCACGGAATGACTCCGAAACGGTCAGAAAAGTTTTTTATATCCTCGTTGAAAGTTGTAGAAGTCCTTAATATACCATCCCATGTCCCCACGAGGCATACTACGACATTCTGTGCACCGTTGCCGGGGACGTCTAAAACCGTGACTTCTCCGAGCCCGATCATATTTTTTTACCAAAAACCATCCTATGGGGTGCGGCGCGACTTAAAATGCATCCCGGGTGATTCACACCATCCGAATTTCCCAAGAATGCCATCAAACGTCCAATTTTGCCGTACAACTACGGAATAACCTCAAAATGGTCTTAAAACTTGTTCTTATGCCCGTTCAAAGTCGTAGAATTCCTTAATATACCATCGATGTCCCCTCGAGGCATCCCACGACATTCGGTGCACGGCTCCCGCGAACGTCTAAACCCGTGACTGCCTTCAATTTCGACGTTTGAGAGCTCCTCTAGGCCTGGTTATATATTTTGCCAAAAACCTTCGTATGGTTACGTCACAACTTATAATGCATCCCAGGTGCTTCGCACCATATGAATTGCCCCATAATGCCACCAAACCACCCATTTACTATTTTGTGGTGCAGCTAGGAAATGGCCCCGAAATGGTCGTAAAAGTTGTTCGTATGTCTGTTTAAAGTTGTGGAAGTCCTAAATATACCATCCCATGTCCCCTCGAGGCATCCCACGACATTCAGTGCACGGGTCCCGGGGACGTCTCAAACCGTGATTTATAACCTTCAATTTTGACCGTTTTAGGGCTCTCTCGGGTTAGGTCATATTTTTCACCGAAAACCTTCCTATAGGGTGCAGCACGACTTATATTGCATCATGGATGCTTCGCACCATCTGAATATATAGCCCCAGAATGTCACCAAACGATTAATTTATTATTTGGTCGTGCACTCACGGAATAAGCCCAATACGGTCGTAAATGGTTTTTTTATTCCTGTTTAAAGTAGTGGGAGTCCTTAATATACCATCCCATGTCCCCTCGAGACATCCCACGGCATTCGGTACACGGGTCCCGTGGACGTATAAACGCGTGACTTATAGCCTTCAATTTAACCATTTTAAGGCTTCTTCGGGCTCGATCATATTTTTCGACGAAAACCTTCCTATGGGGTGCGACACGACTTTTAATGCGTTTCGGATGCTTCACGCCATCTGAATATCCCCAGAATGCCACCAAACCACCAATTTATTATTTTGTCGTGCAACCACGGAATGACCCCGAAACGATCGTAAAAGCTGTTCTTATCCTCGTTCAAAGTCGTGGAAGTACTTAATATACCATTATATTACCCCTTGAGGCTTCCCACAAAATTCGGTGCACGGTTTCGGGACGTCTACCGTGACTTATAGCCTTCAATTTTGACTGTTTTAGGGCTCCTCCGGGTGCCGATCATATTTTTCGCTGAAAACCTCTTCCTATGGGGTGCGACACGACTTACAATGCGTCCCGGGTGTTTCGCACAATCTAAATTGCCCCCAAAATGTCATCAAACCACCCATTTATGATTTTGTGGTGCAACCATGGAATGTCCCCGAAACGGTCGTAAAACTTGTTCTTATGCCCGTTCAAAGTCGTAGAAGTCCTTAATATACCATCCAATGTCCTCTCGAGTCATCCCAAGACATTCGGTGCACGGGTCTCAGGGAAACGTGATTTATAGCCTTAAATGTTGACCGTTTTAGGGCTCCTCCGGGCTTGGTGATATTTTTCGCGAAAAGTTTCCTATTGTAGTTCCACTTCTATAGTTCTGTAAGTGAGGTTTTCTTTTTTCATAATGCGAAGCGAGGGCCTCCGGGTTTATTTTTACCAAGAGGGTTGATTCTCTTGTGGCTTCTTATTGTATTATGTCTTTTCCTAGATGGTAATTAAAATTTTTATTGTGGACAGTTAAAGCATGATTCAAAGTTGGTTGAGATGGTAATTGTATTATGTTATAAAGCAAGAGGTCACGGGTTCAAATTCTGTTGCAAGCTAATTTTACTTTTGTTAATCGACATGACTTATGTACACATTGGACAATTCTATAGTGAAGTAACAGAGGTGACACGTGGCGTGTATATATTGTCATATACGCCTTTTAATATATTTATATAGATGGTAGTGTATATATAGAGGTATTTAATTAAGTGTATGTACGATAAATTAAAGCGAGATATATATTTGAAAATCGAAATGAGTCTATAAATGTCTTGACTTCAATTATCATGTAGTTAGACCAAACAAATTAAAAAAGAACGCCATATGTTTGGACATTTGGTGATTAATTGCATTATATGCGGTAGTATATGAATATGATGAGCTTTCAACGTCCATACAGTTACTATAGGACATTTGTACTCCAACACATGCATGTGAATATGTGATGAATCATCAGTGCAAGCTTTCCTACCACTGGAATTTGGAAGCGATAGGATATTTGCATTATCTATCACTAGATGTACGTGAATGAGTTGTTGCACAAAAAAAGAAATGTACGTGAGTAGATCGATGGTGCAATATTGATGATGATGATGAGAAGGTCACAAATGCATAGTGTGTGGCACTGGTAGACCGTAGATAGCAATTTTTTTCTTTGGTTAGTGAATCATTGTGCCTGGAGTTTTTTTTTTCTATAAACGAAAAGGTAGTAATCTTCACTGTTAACTTTCATAGCCGGTTTGATATTGATTATAAAATGTGGTAATGAAAATTAATTTGTGTCTAAATTTATGAAAAATACTATTGTATATTCTCATGGTATTTGGTAATGCTAATGTGGTAATTTGTGTGTAAATATGTAAAAAATATCATTTTTTCGATCTGCAGATCTGGTGGTACTTATGGTAATTAATTAATTTAATTGGCACCTATCATCGACCACCTAATTAAACAAATTATGTAGATAAATAAAATTATTAAAAAGGAATAATTGTTGGCGGCATGGTGATTGCTCAAACCCTCCGTTTTGTAATAGGGACACCGACGTTGCCCCGGGTTGGTATTGTTCTCCGAATTTGATATGTTTTTTTTTTTCCATTCTCATTAAAATATATTAAGGAAAACTCAACATTTAAAAGGTACAAATATAATAATGTAGACACTTAAGCATGATCAAAGTTGGTTGAGATGGTAATTGTGTCATGTATAATAGCAAGAGGTCATGGGTTCAAATCTTGTTGCAAGGTAATTTTATTTTTGTTAATTGACACAACTTATGTACACATTGGACAATTCTAGTGGAGTAAGAGAGGTGCCACGTGACGTAAATACATAGTCACGCACGCCTTTTAATATATCTGTATAGATTTGTTTTTTTATCTGAACTAAGGAAAAACTAAAGAAAAAAAGGCACTAATATATCATAAGTGATATTTTACAATTTTTGTAATAAATAAGATCTTGTACAAATGATTCTTGCTTGACTACTACAGACTACAGTAATTCCAAAATCTTACAATAATTTCCATCATTTCAAGCTGTCATGAAAAAGAGGTCACCTACAGCTTCTCGTGTGTAAGATGATCGTATCAAATTAAAGCCTCTTAATGTGAAGATGAAATTTAAAGCCTTTTAAGATACTATGAATCTATGATCACCTGCTTATTATGATCTTATCTCTATATCTAAATTAGATAAGCTATAGCTATCATGCAACTTGGCTAGCGACCCTGGCTTACAATGCTTTTCTTTTAGCAGTTGACAGTTATTTGTATTGTGTTGATTATGGGAAGAGAAATGATAGTTGATAATGATGCTTTATCAACTGCAAATTCTGGATTTTTCGTCTCTAATCACTAGAGATAGACATTAATAATAAGTAGACTCTATTAACTCATTAGAGTTTAATGACCCTGTTTAGCAATTAGCGAGTAGCTGTTAGTTGTTAGCTGATTGTATTAGTTGATAGTTGCTAACTGATTGTATTAGCTGTTTGTAGAAAAATGTTTGGTGAGTAGCTGATAGTTGATTGCTACATTATTGTGTAAAATGGTCAATAAAGACATGTGCATAATCCATTATTGTACCTTTTATTATTCTAAGATTAGAACTTTACATGTAATTTCTCCACTCGTTCACAAGTCTCTCAAATTAAGTTTAGCATTACTCGCTTTATCAAGTTTCAAACTAGTATTTTGGTCCGGATAATGCCCCGGTCAGTTATAATCATCAAATGTATTAAATTTCATAATTGATACTATTAACCTTTTGCAATATTCTGTCTAGTGCGAGATTAGAAAATAGACGTTATGGATCGGAATGATAAGTTGTTCAAAAAAACTTCTAAAGAATTGGGATAGTAATAACAATTTCAATGAAATTCGGGTAAGAGAATGTTATTACTTAATAAAAGGTTTAAAGATCAAAAAACTTGTCTACATGTTTTTATAATAACATATAATTATAAGACTTGATTATGTTTTACTTTAAAATATTAAGCATTGATATTGTAGTGGATTAGTGGTTAAACTCTCACATTTCATTTCAAAAGTTGTGTGTTCGAATCCTATTAACTACATGTTTTTATTGAGATTATAAACATGTGTATTAGAAGTTTGAGAAGAGTGCAATATGTTACCGTTCCTTTGGTAGGAACATTTTTAAATATACTTGCTAGTATTTTGGTCCGTGCGATGCTCTAGGTCAGTTACACTTATCAAATTTATTATTATTCAAAAATTTTCATTATTGATTTTATTAGCTTTTCGTACTTTTTCAATAATATTATGACCTTAATAAAAGTGTTAGAGATCAATAAGCAAAAAACTTGTTTATTTTTTATACTTACATATAATTATAAGGCTTTATTATGTTTTACTTTGAAACATTTAACATTGAGATTATGATGGGTTACTTTGAATCTTATAAGATGCATTTTCTATTATTTTTTTTATTGAATGCGTGTTTACATAAAGTAAAACACTGTAAGGGATAGCACCACGTGGCGTAGTTCCTTGGTTAGGTTCGCCTTTTAATATGTTAATATAGATTTGTATAGATATTGGACTAAATTATGATGTTTTTTGAATAGATATATTTCATCTATTATTTTTCTATCAAAATATTATTTTTATGGTCAAACTTGACAAATCTGACCGTATTCAAATATAATTAAAATTAATTATCAAGTGTAATATTATTTAATTTCTCTCAATGTCCATTTTTCAAATATCAATTTTCTATAGTGTTTACTTATATGTAATAATTAATGATAAAGTTTTTATTTGAGTCCGTTAAAAAGATATATTGCAGTGACTAAAGACTAGAAGAAATACTAACAAATCTAGTTGACTTTTCATTAATCTATACAAATATATTAAAAGGCGTGCGAAAACAAGAAACTATGCCACGTGGCGCTCTCCGTAGGGAGTTTTAGTTCATGTAATTCATGTACACTAAAAAAATTAAGGAATTGCATAGTATAGAGTTTGATCCCGAGACCTCAAGTACATATACTAAAGTTCTAACCACTAGGCTAAGTTGTATTTAGTGCTATTATCTAAAGTATTATATTAATAAATGAAATTTTTTCTTACCTGGAGCATAGCCCGAACCTAATAACTAGTTGAAGTTAAAAAAAAGGACTTGGAAATCCCTGAAAAATAAAAATTTAGGATTTGCACTATATAGTACTCCTACGAGCTTGGCTAGGCGTCCAACCGTTTGAGTCTCTTAGCGGACTCAAACGGGGGGAATTTGGTCATTTTATGTGTTGGAAATTTCACGCGCGTGTGGCAAGGGTTTGCTTGGTACCAATGCTAGGTTATAATGGTACCATTGTTCGAACATATTGATAACAAAGTAAGGTTTGCTTGGTACCAGTCCTGATAACAATTAGATACCAATACCAGGTTATAATAGTACAATTGTATTTTTTTGGGTATTTGAGTCTCTTTTGGACTCAAACAGTTGGTTACCAAGGCTTTCTCGTACTCCTACTCCTAACACTTTTAGATAAACATGTCGAAGATGTAGTTCCTACTTCCTAGACATCAATCACAACAAAGGTATTCCCTAATCCCTATAATTCAACTTCAAATCAATGACAGCTTTAATCATGCAGAATAACTAAAACAAGTAACGCTACAAGCATCAGTATTAACATAATACTAATATAGAGTGCTAAAGATAATGCAATGATAACTTTTGATGGAGATAATTTTTTAAAAAAATTGTGAGTGGAAATTTAGAATTTAAAATCTTAAAATTTTGAGAATGCATACTTATCCAAAATTCCTGGCCCAGTTGGATCCATATTTCTCAAAAAATAGTATAGCACATCTCAAATGGTTTGTCATTATCCCCACAAGTATCTTATATCTCAAATTGTGTTAAGCTATTTAATGGGAGGGGTTGAGGTTAAGTTATTATGCACCGAAAATCATATAATATAACTAGTTTTTATTTGATGAATCACTTATTATATAGTCAGTTTTTGTAGGATATAGTCAATTTTTTTTCGGATATTGCGGGATTTGATCCAAAATAGGTGAAGCCTCTTGGCTGCTCAGGCTTATATCACCCGTAAAAAGGGGCACTCAGCCACGCATGAAGATCGTCGTATGTATGCTCGACTTCGGTTGTCGTTAGTCAGTTTTTCGTATGATATAGTTGGTTTTTTCCTAATATAATCACATCAGTTTCTTTTTAATAGTTACACTTTGTTATTTTACACTATTCACGAATTGCACTTTGACCCTCATTGTGATTTATACGTGAAGAAAAACATAGTCATTGTTACCGATACACTTCTTTGACCTTAAATAACTTTAACTACTCGATGTCAAAAAAAAAAAAAAAACTTTAACTACTAAGAATTATAAAGATTAATAAACTACTCATGGAGACAAATTAAATAAAATCTTACATGATTATATCTTTATCTTATAGTTGAGAAGAATTTAGAAGATTTTCTCTAAATAAAAATAGTTTAAGAATTCAAATGAGAAAGATAGAAGATACAGAGATATTTTGTCCATGACAGATTTTTCTAAGTTGTATCCATACATAATTCATTCTTAATCTTAGATGGTATATATACTAAATTTTCTGCTATGTGAAGTTTAGAGCATAAATCATTAATATGCAGATCTATTGGCCAACTAAAACTGTTTCTTTATCTTAAAATAATTCCAAAATGAGCTTATACAGCACCCCATCTATAGAGACAATATCCTAATTACATCATCAACTGATTTTCTCTGCCATTATACCGACTCTTTCTTTCCATTACCACTGACAGACAAGGTTCTTGATCGGCTTAGTGGTGAAATCATTTTTACTTGGAACTCTTTTGCTTCATGATCTGTAATTCCACTGTCAACAAGTGTTAACATTATTAAAACAAGCCTAGAAGGCTAGAAAGCTTCATAAAATGAGAAGGAGACGAGGAAAGAACAAAAAGGATGAACACTTGACTGAATAAGTCTGTTAAAAGCAATGAAATGAATTCTTACCGTTTACAATCTCAAGAACTGGTTGGTTAGAAACACCAACCGAGAATCCTAATATTGACATCATATCCTCCAAGCGCTTCGAGTTCGTGAGATAGAGGTAACCAATCTACAAAAAAATTAACAATAGGTTAAAATCATAACCATCAGAAGGAAACTTGTTCTCGACTTTCATTCTTTTTAGCTATTGATTTTCGGCTACTTTGATAGTTTAGTTAACAAAATTTTCACTTAATGGAGTGGTGGAGAGAGGATTGAAACTAGATAGCTATTGTAAAGACTAATCTAGTATAGTGATGATGAATGCTTAATTTTTAAGTATGGGAAAACGTGACAATTCTTCCAGATGGAGGGAGAAGATGTTAGTAGGTCGCAGGAAGTATTTTTTTCAACCACTGATAAATTTTCACATGGATAATTTATCAGAAATCAATTCACATGACAGAAAAATTCAACAGCTTCCAGATTAATAAACCTGCTAACAGTTCACTCTCATATGAAACTCTGTTCCTATTAGTTATGGGACTATGAGAAATTTAGAGCATGCATCATTAATATGCAGGTCTACTGCCTCTTAACTCTTGAATACACATTTTGACCCTAGAAAGAAGTAAAAGATCAAATTTGAATATACAGAATTTTGTAACTTACAAGTGTTTCCAGAGAAGAAGCTCTATTATAAACTGCTACACCAGCACGTTTTGTAGTTCGTGTTTTAGCTGAAGTAATGTTCTTTCCCCATCGTAGAACATCCCTATCAATTTCAGATAGTTAAATGCAATATTAGTACATGACTGTATATATAACACTTAAATGGTACCTAAAGACAAAATAATTCAATCCATCTGTGACGTAGATCCATCAAGCATTTAATCTATAATGTGCTGCAGGAATGAGATCGAAGGCTGTGTATCATTGGCCTGTCCCTGCCAAATTTCCTTGCTAACGGAGGTGGAATCACAGAGTTGGACTTCTACAAGGGATACATTTCTAGAGCCCATTCACACTTAACATTCTGGAGGTGTTAGGCTAGCTCATGAGTCATGACTTCACAATAAACCAGCACAAAACATAATGGCCATTCTCAAAGGCATGGTAGAGGAGGATTTAGGAAGGTAAATACCTTTCTTCTGCTGACAGGAAATTCTCGGTATTAAGTTTCTGAAGCAGTGCATCCTGACATTAGCAAACAACGATAAGAAACATCAGATCTTGACCATGCAGCAGCACAAAAGATTTAGCATATGAGCCAGTAAATTATATTGACTGCATCTCAAATATTATCCGCACCCAAGAAAGACGAGATGTGTTAGCACATGCATTACATTATGAAACAAGATGATTTTTCACTATCGGATATTGATTTGCTAGCGGACAGACTATTATGGAAGTATAGGCAGCACACACAAAATCGGTTAATTTTTCTTCCCTTACTACAGCTCCCACAATACCTCCCATAGGGGAAAGAATTAGTAAAATCTCACATTTTGCAACTAATGCATCATTTATGTGTAGTTCAGAGCGGTACAGCAGATACAGTATGGTAAAATCTAATTCCTTGATAGTCCTTGCAAAGTAAAATACCCCTCCAGAGCATAAGAAAATTACATATTAGGTTTTATATCCTCTATATTTGTCATGTGGCCATGTAGGAGGATTGACTTATTAAACACGCAGGACCGAATGATAACACTCATCAACGTTTTAAGAGTGTAAAACAATTCCCGTGGAGACAAGCTCTTAGTCTTGAGCTGAAAGAAATCTAGATAGGATTAAGTGATTAACCACAGCTCCCGGCCTCATTACAGTTCACTCCAGAGGCCAATTAACAAACACCACGATTTCTCAAGGCGTTCAGCAGAAGCAAGACATAAATGGAGAAATAGTGCATGGGCGGAGTGGGACATGATCTTTCCCCAACACTCAGGTTACTATATTTCAACAGAGTATCTCTATCTGGGATTGATTTATATGACACCATTGGCATCATCAAGCGTCCATCCTCGAATCTTCATATTGCATAAGTTTGAAACAAGAAAAAGTCGAAATTGTCAAATCCAAACAAAAAGTTGATTAAACTCCCTAGTCCCCATATGATAAAATAGATCCACTCTTACAATACAAGAAAGAGAAGCAGTATTTTCCTTATCCATATGAGCCAAACACCCATAACTTTGAGATTCAGATTCAAAATGCATCAATCACAGACCTGTGCCTCACAACGTACCACCGCCATCACACGGTCATTGTATTCTTCAATATTTAGTGCAGGTGCTAAAAAGTGCCTCCGGGCATATAACTGCATATCTCAAAGGAAAATAATAGTGAGAACATATAAGTGCAAACATAATTTTAATTTATAAATTACAGCAACAAACAG
Organism: Beta vulgaris subsp. vulgaris; assembly: GCF_026745355.1. Taxonomy (NCBI): domain Eukaryota; kingdom Viridiplantae; phylum Streptophyta; class Magnoliopsida; order Caryophyllales; family Amaranthaceae; genus Beta; species Beta vulgaris. The sequence goes on along the minus strand of NC_079208.1, from coordinate 60,982,487 downwards.
CCCGAAGTAGGTAGTAATGTGGAAGGCAACCCATGCATATATGGCCATCAAAAGTACCAGAGGTTAGACCTGACGCCTGACCAATTAGCTATCCTCCACAAAGTCTTCCTCTGAGAAAAGGGACACACATTTATACATCAACACCTTTCTTACACCATGATTGATCAAAACTCGCAAAGTGATCTAAGAACCATTGATCTTTCATACAGGCTAGGCAAAGGTTGTTTGTGTGCATTTAAAATTGGGCGAAGTGAAGCCCCAAAACACTATCTCAAAACCCACACAAAACTCTCCAAGGCCTCGTCTAATAGTCTGAAGCCCTCATCCAAAACTAGGCCACCCCCCTACAAGGGAAAGCATGTTTTCCGAGTGGAGCTATATAAAAGAAGCAGATCCTTTACCTCCCGAAGGAAAGTTGATATTTGAGAAGTTCCAGATCATTGTAATGGCTTGCACTCCCACAACAGGGAAAAACAGAAAGATTAATTACAACAGAATTATAGCAAGTATTCTAGGCAATTCAGCAACCCAGATTTACTATATTGATGATAAAAGCAACAAGCTACAGATAATGGTGAGCTTTCGAGAGGCCCCCTTCTCTCCAAAAGAACTTCCTTACACCTTTTTCTGAATGCCTTTCTACTGAACCCAAACCCCTTATATATACAGTTTCTCTCTCCATAACTAACTTCTGATAACTCTCCTTATTTCAGCATAATAACAAAATATTCCATTCTTCCACTACCCCCTTAATAATTAATATCTCTTTTACCCTTTCTTGTTGCGCTTTGCATATGTCAGCAGTGGTTTAGTGGCCTGAGGTGTCACAATACCTCCCCCCCAAAGATTCACCTTGTCCTCAAGGTGGAACCAAGGAAACCTGTGATGGGTTGCAGCAACATCCTCCCAAGTAGCTTCAAAAACTGGTAGACCTTTCCACTGAATTAAGGCCTCCAAGTGGTTGTGTTGACCCCTCGTGACCCGTTTCACCTCCAGTAACTTTTCCGGTTCTGTATGGAGTTCCATGTCAGCTGATAAGTGGGGTGGAAGGGTAGATAGGGCTGGAGCAGTGCCAATAGCTTTCTTCAGTTGAGACACGTGAAAAACAGGATGGATTTTGCTGTGCAGAGGCAGTTGGAGCTTATAAGCAACAGCCCCAATGCGTTGGAGGATAGGAAAAGGGCCATAGTAACGTGCAGCTAGCTTCTCATAGGGGCGTTTAGCCAATGACTTCTGGCGATATGGTTGAAGCTTGAGAAAAACCAAATCCCCCACATTGTGCTGGACATCTTGGCGCTTCCCATCAGCTGCCCATTTCATTTTCTGCTGGGCACGCATGAGATTAAAGTGCAAATCATCCAGTATATAATGTCCCTTTCTTGGAGCATGACCTCCAGACTATCCACTGAGGTGCGTCCCCTGTTCGCCCGAAGGACGTGGGGTGGGTCGCGACCATACAACACCTTAAAAGGAGACATTTTTGTGGACAGATGAGGAGAGGTGTTGTATGAGAACTCTGCCCACGGCAGCCATTTAGCCCAAGTCTTAGGGTGCCCTCCAACAAAGCAGCGAAGATAAGTTTCTAACCTCTGGTTCACAATCTCCGATTGACCATCCGTTTGAGGATGATAGGCCGTGCTATGCTTCAGGGACGTCCCATGAACCGAAAAAGTTCCCGCCAAAATATACTCATGAAGATGCGATCCCTATCAGATACAATAGAAGATGGGAACCCATGTAAGCGCACTATCTCCTTGATGAACAGCTCTGCCACAGTCACAACAGTAAAGGGGTGGCGAAGGGTGAGAAAGTGGCCATATTTTGAGAGACGATCTACCACCACCAGTATGGTATCTACCCCCCGAGAAAGAGGCAATCCTTCAATAAAATCCATCGTCAAATCATCCCACACCAATGATGGAAGTGGTAAGGGTTGGAGAAGTCCACTAGGGTGCTGATGAGAAACCTTGCAAATGAGACAATGCTGAACATAAGTGGTGATGTCACGACGCATGCCCTGCCAATACCAATCTGCTGCCACCCTCAAATATGTTTTAAATTCCCCGGTATGGCCTCCCATAGGTGAGTCATGGTACTCACGAAGTATTATTGGAACCAGAGAAGAAGTAGAGGGGAGGACATATCACCCTTTGTACAGCAACCTGTACCTGTGTTCTAGCAGAGAAAAGTGGGTGTGCTCTTTAGTTCCAGAGATGAGATCCTGCTGAATTCGGGATAGTAAGGGGTCTTGAGACACCTCCTGCTCCAATTGGTGCCAGCCAATAGTATGGGTAGAAATCATCGCCCCCAATTCGACCTCCCCAACAGATTTACGAGATAACGCATCCGCCACCCGATTAGCACACCCGGGCTTATACTGAATTTCAAAATCGTAGCCCATCAATTTACTCACCCACTTCTAAAATTCCGCCCCTACCTCCCGTTGTTGCATGATGTAACAGAGGCTTTGTTGGTCCGTACGAATCACAAAGTGGTGCCCCAGTAGGTAATGGCGCCACTTTTGTACAGCAAGACAAACTGCCATGAGTTCCTTTTCATACACGGATTTCAACTGAGCCCGAGGCCCCAAAAATTTACTGTAAAAGGCTAGTGGTTGCTGCCCCTGCATCAACACGGCCTCCAGACCGAACCCCGAAGCGTCCGTCTCAATTACAAAGGGCTGCTGAAAGTTTGGCATAGCGAGTACCGGTGCCGTTACCATTGCTTGTTTGAGCGCCTCAAAGGCCTTAGTGGCATCATCAGACCACCCAAAACAGTCCTTCTTTAATTGTTCTGTCAAGGGCTTTGCAATCTGGGCATAACGAGAAATGAACTTGCGGTAATAGCCCGTAAGGCCTAAGAACCCTCTAAGTTCCCGCAGGTTCTTAGGTTGTTCCCCCTCCAGCATAGCCTCTACTTTCTCCATATCTACAGCCACCCCACCACTAGAAATTACATGCCCCAAATATGCTATCTCCATTCTACCAAATTCGCATTTTTTAATGTTCACAACCAAGCTGTTAGTTGCCAGAGCTTGTAAAAGCAATCGCAAATGGCCCACATGATCCTCCTCAGATTTACTATAAATCAATATATCATAAAAAAAAACAAGACAAAGCGACGCAAGAATGGTCGGAATACCTCATTCATCAAAGACTGAAAAGTGGCCGGAGCGTTTGTGAGCCCAAACGGCATCACCAAAAACTCGTAGTGACCCTCATGTGTCCTGAAAGCAGTTTTATGCGTGTCCTCTGGTTTCACCAAAATTTGATGGTATCCCGCCTTTAAATCCAACTTGGAAAAAATGGTAGCCCCATGAAGCTCATCAAGTAATTCATCAATCACCGGGATAGGATATTTATCCGGCACCATTTCTTTATTTAATGCCCGATAATCCACACAAAAACGCCATGAACCATCTTTTTTCTTCACCAAAATGACGGGGCTAGAAAACGGACTTGTGGATGGTTTAATAATTCCGGCTGCCAACATCTCCTTAATTAACCGTTCGATTTCATCTTTCTAGAATTGGGGATATCGATACGGTCGAACACTCACTGGGTCACTGCCATCCTTGAGGATGATGGCATGTTCATGCCCTCTAGGAGGGGGTAATCCTTTGGGGCTATCAAAAACTTCCACAAACTCCCCCATCACGCCTTTCAAGAAAGCCGGTACCTCCTGGGTCTCTTGTGTCACCGCGTTCTCTTCCTCCAGTAGGTTAAACTCCAGCCATAGACCCCCACCTTCCTTGCGCAAGGTCTTTAACATGGCCTTCAAAGTGATCTGGGAACGTCCTAATGAAGGATCCCCTCTAATGGTATGCTGCTCCCCATTCACCACAAAACTCATCTCCTGAGTTTTCCAGTTGCTCACCACCGTTCCCAGTCTCTAACCACACACCTAAAATTACATCTTAGTTACCCAGTTCCAAGGGTAAAAAATCTGCTATAACCTCCACGCCACCCATTAATTGTAACCTCACCTCATTGCATATTCCGGTGCCGCGGACAGCCTGCCCATCTCCGAGAGAAACCCCAAACTCCGCCGACTCGGTCACCGGCACTTGCACCTTCTCAATGGTAGTCAAGCAGAGAAAATTATGGGTTGCCCCTGGATCTACCATTACCACCACCTCGTGATCGTTAATGCGGCTCAGAAGTTTCATGGTTTTTGGGTTTGTCAGCCCGATCACCGAATTAAGTGAAAAACTGAAAATTCCGGTGGTGTTTCCTCCGTAGGAGAAAGCGGTGGTTCGCTGAAGTTGAAATCGCCATCGGAAACTTCCTCCGCCGCGTCGTCTATAAGCAAGACGCTCAACTCCCGTCGCCGGCAACGGTGGCCGGCGTGCCACTTTTCGTCGCATCGGTAACAGAGTCCCCTGGCTCTCTTCTCTTGAAGCTCTTTTTCTGTTAGTCGACGCATTTCACCAAAAGGCTTTACCGAAGTTAGAGAAGACTTTGGGGTATTCACTGAAGCCTGTGATTCGCTGGATCCCAAGGCCCAACTCTTCCCATTAGTTACATTAGTCTGGCCAGAAGAACTAGAGCTAGGAGTCCTGTTATATAAGGAATACCCACTTCTATAAGACCCAGGCTCATGAACCTTCCGCAGCCCAATCACTTTATTCTTCTCCTCAATTTTCAACGCCAAGTCCATGGCCTGCTCCAGGTTTAGTGGGCTTAAAACCCTCATCTCTGTTTGAATTTCCTCCTTCAACCCATGGATGAATTTCCCCAACAGTATCGCCTCAGGTATACTCTCCAAGGGAGCGGCCATGTCGACGAATTTCCGCCGGTAATCTTGCACCGTGGTGGTTTGACTGGTGGCCAACCACTGTTCATATAATGACCCACCATTGGTCGGCCGGAATTGGAGGAGTATAAACTCCTTCAATGATTCCCACGAGACAATTGGATTTCTCTTGTTTTCCCATTGATACCACCTCAGCGCATCCCCCTCCATAGCTACCACCGCAGCCTCCATTTTCTCTGACTCCGACAACCCATAGAAGGAAAAAAACTTCTCGGCTCGCAAGAACCAACCATCTGGATCCGTCCCTTCAAATCCCGGCATATCCAACTTCTTATGCCTCCAATTACCACCGCCTCTACTTCCACCATCTCTTCCCCACAAATTTCCCGGACCACCGCCAGACCCCCCTCGTCCAAATTCGCCACCATTTCTCGAAAAATGTTCTGATTCGCCACCATTTCTGCCTCCTCTGTTTTCACCCTCTTCATTGCCAAGGATCCCCTGGCCAACGGCGGCTGCGTCCAGATCTCGCGGTTCCCTACTGGGATTGCGTTGGGTTCGTAGAGATTCAAGTGTTTCCCGTCGAAACTTCTCCTGTTCTCGACGGATGACCGACATGGCTCCTTCTATATTTTCACGAGTCCGGTCGATTCGTCCCCCCAACTGGAAACTCGCAATCTCCAATTCCTCCTTACTCTTCTTCACTGCTTCCTCCCTTTTCTCAGAGATTTGCTCAGCTATAGAATGTTTAACAGCTTCCATAGCCAAGCTTACTGATGAAGTGATCTGCTCAGCAATGGAGTTTTGCAAGCTAGTCATCTGTCCTTCCAAATTACCCAGCCTCTGCGCTGACGTTGAGGGTGCCATTTCCTCCTCCAGGATGTGCCGCTCTGATACCAAGTTGTAATGGCTTGCACTCCCAAACACGGAAAAACAGAATGATTAATTACAACAGAATTATAGCAAGTATTCTAGACAATTCAGCAACCCAGATTTACTATATTGATGATAAAAGCAACAAGCTACAGATAATGGTGAGCTTTCGAGAGGCCCCCTTCTCTCCAAAAGAACTTCCTTACACCTTTTTCGCCTTTCTACTGAACCCAAACCCCTTATATATACAGTTTCTCTCTATATAACTAACTTCTGACAACTCTCCTTATTTCAGCATAATAACAAAATATTCCATTCTTCCACTACCCCCTTAATGATTAATATCTCTTTTACCCTTTCTTGTTGCGCCTTGCATATGTCAGCAGTGGTTTAGTGGCCTGAGGTGTCACAATCATTTAATCACTAATATTGAACTTAAAGAAAAGATCAATATCCTTCATAGCAATATGCAAAACTATTCTTGTTCCAAGCTACCAAAGCTGTATTGCATAATGTTTTTAGATTAGTAAACAGCATAGCATCCTTTATTGCCACTTGTCATCATGTGCCACTGATTAGGAATAGGAACATTTGAGTTTGTGGAAAAAGATACGCGCACATAGTATACACAGCAATATCTAAAAGTTGATTATAGTCAGGTTTCAGGACAATTTGGTAGGGGAGAAAACACATATACCTCATATATACAGTCTCCAATATATGCCAAGGCTGCCGCATTGTGTGAAGATCGGGGATTCTCTACCTTCGGTGGGCTTGGCAACCATCTCTCATAACCCAAGTGTGTTGTTGACTCCTCCAAATTTACAGTTTCTTTCGTTATTTCAAAATCAGAGATATGCAAAATCAGTTCATCAATAGTACTTATAATTCAATATAAAGGATGACTTCAACAAACACAGTCTACCCTATAGGCCTATACCCACATATTCCCTAACACAATACTCATAGTAAAAGTAACATACTTTTGCCAACGTAAATATAACCCCAAATTCCCCAATGCCTTCAGAAAGGCTCCCACTATGCAATGCTGAATGCTGGTTTTATCTTCACAATAGATAAGACTGTGTAAGGCCACTATTAATCCAGAGTCCATAAATCGAAGAAAGATTAATCTTTTAATTAACAACAAATTAATCCAAAATAAAAGAGGAGCAACGTACTCTTGTCATCATTCATCAATATCAATCTAATTTCTAAAACATACACCAAATTACCAAAATAACACATACCAAGATTGAAAAATCACTCTATCATTGGAGACCATCATTATATCTAGACACAAATTAACAAAAAACCCATTACAATTTACAGCAGCATTTTGTTACCTTTACGAGGGGGCGTAGGATTGAACTTGAGAAGCTCATCAACATCAATCTGTAATTTGGGGGTCTGCTTTTTTTGAGAGGTTGAAGTTGAAGTTGAGAAGAGAGAAGAAAGTTCTAATTTCTTGATTTTGCGAGGAGCATTGCGATTATAAGGAAGCATTTCTTGAGTGTCCCATGACGCTCTCACCACCGCCACTCTGGAGCTTGCTAACGCCATTTTTTATGGGCCGTGCTTCTTTTGGCTTTCTTTTCCTGCTCTCGCCTTTCTGTTTTCGTTTGTTCTGTTTTATCTTCTGTTAGGGGCTTGGGGCTTGCCCCTCTCTTGCACTAGAAAAAACTAGAATTTTTTGCACGCGATGCGTGCTTGAATTTTTCTCGAACAGAAACTCAATTTTCTTCGGCATAAGAGTTAAAATTTGAACATTAGACATACGAAGTATTATTGGTTTTAGTTGCAAAATTTGATTGGTTTAGTTTCTGTCACTTAAGTCTCTCACCATTCTTTTTGTTTTGTTTTTTTTTTTTACTTTTCAAAGTTAAATTCTATGAATAAAATAGATTTTTTTTTGAATTCTTTATGATTTCTAATATTATAATTTTTTTGTGATTTTTGAATTAAGTATAGTACTTCATAAATTGTAAAGAAAGTAGACACTTTGATTTCAAGTCAATTTTTTCATAGGTTGTAGTTTATAAGTGAATTTTTAAGTTTTTGTAAAGTTTCTCATTCTAGTGATTTGCATAACGTAAATTATGCAATTTTATGATTTTAGTTGACTTGTGAGTGATTTATAATTATATTTTTGTATTTTTGTTTGAAGCCCCTTTGATTTGTAAGTGAATTTGTAATTTAGAATGGGAAGGGGTAAGATAGTCTCTTCATTCGGGGACACCATACTCCCCCTTCCCTTATATAATAGAGATATGTTGTACTTTAATTCTTGAATGATATTTTATATAAACCTTTTTACCTTGATAATTTTATATAAAAAATACGTCCAAATAATGTAAAAGTTTCATTATATATAGGAAACACTATAAAAAAGTAAATAATTTTTTTCCTTGTCTAATTTCTAAATTCTGATTTCACTACAAATACACCTCTATTTTTTATCATGACCCACCATTAATTGTGAATGGTTCTTGAAAATAGTGATTTGTAAGTAAATTTTTGTAAATGTTTTTGTATGTATTGACGTTCTAGGTTATTAGTTTTAGTTTGTATATTAATTTTAAGTTTTAATAAAGTTTCCTGATTATTTGAGTGATTTGCTGTTTTTTATAACGTGATTTTCTCAATTGTATAGGTGATTTGTAAAGTTTCATCTTTTAAGTGATTTGTGAGTGAGTGTTGTAAATTTATTTTCGGTGTTTTAATTTTGACATTCCTTTTGTAATTTAGAATGAGAAGGGGGGTAAAATAGACGTTTCAAAAGAGGACACAATTGCTCCCCCCTTCCCTTATATAATAGAGATGATCAGACAGGAGTACAGGACAAGGGAAGCTGGCTCGCATCCTCGATTAGGGCTATCAATCGTAGACACCACTTGATAACATGATATAAATTCTATTTGAAATTATCGAGGAATGACATGAAGTCAACCCAATTAGTTGCATATTATATTATGCAATTGATTTATTTTTGTCTTTTTATATCATTTTTAATACATTTGGAGGCCAAATCGAAATTGACATTAACACGATCCACTGACACGAATTGCTAGCCTAATTGTCGTGCATGTGCCTCACTCGTGTTGTCATGTTGTAACTTTATCGTAATAGGCTTTAAAATCATGACTTTATCATGCTTTTGTGATTCATGTCTCATATCTTACTTTTCCATCCAAAGATATGGTCCAGCACGTACAATCTCTCAACCTATCATGTGTGCCTACCTTATTCCCATGTTATATGATACTTTATTCTTCTAATATACTTTCTAAACCCATCAATTATATTACAAAACAAAAACTTTTTGGGCTATTTTGCTTTTAGTCCAAAGCCCAACAAAATCCAAAGCCCATGGACTTGTATAACAGTATTTTGTAGGTTTGTGTTTGAACTATGGAAAAATGAGTAAGTTATACTTGGTGGTAAAAAAAAACAGGCCGAGTCAAAATGAACAGCTCAATATATTTTATCATAGGGCCATCCGGATTCCCAACAACTCAAACTCTTTCGTCTATCCTATCTCCATTCGAAGAGAGCTCGAATTCTCAACCTATGACACTGAAGGAGCTCTAGCCACTTGAACCTATAATCATGTATGGATGTACCTCATTATAATCATAAGTGACTAAATGCTCTTTTTTTAACATCTAAATTTGTCCCTAAAATTACTTAAGTGACAATGTTGCCGTATTCTTGAAAGATTCAACATTATTAGGAAAAAATTTCACCATATAATTGTCGAGAAAATGCCAATTCATCTCGAAGGTATACAAATTTTATAATCAAGTGGAATTTTCGTAAATAACATGTTATTGATATTAAGTCATTGAAGTTAAATATTAAGTCGTAATTTTTTTCTTATTTTAAAAAATTAAAAAAATAAAATTATAATTTAATATCTAAGCCAAACAATACAACTTAATAATACTAGTAATAGTTATTTACGAAAATGCCAGTTGATATATTAAGTTTGTACATTTTCAATATAACACCAATTATTAAAAGAGATGGTCTAATTTTAATATAAAAGTATACCTAATCACCAAATGGATTAAACTAGTTATTGAATGAAATCAAACTAGTTGCTATTGGCCTAAATCTGTTTTTAATATAAGGATTGTTATTATCTAATTTTAATTTAAAAGTAGGTAGTCTCTTACAAAACTAACTCTCAATATAAACTAGCGCTCGCTCTTGTAAATTGTAATGGCCACCTAAGCTTGGAAATCAGGTGAAAAACAAAATATTCATAAACATTTGAACAACAAAAAAAAAGTGAAGTTTGAAAATATAGTGTTAGGGGGGAACAAATCCGTATCGTGTTGGATCAATGATATCCCAAAAAAAGGGAGTTGAGTGTATTGGCAGAGGAGTAATGGCATTGTCAGTGTTGCTTGGCGTTCCTTCACTTTACTACTAGTATAAGAGGAGCCAAAAAAATAGAACTTGTTACGTAAACTTGGAAGAGGTGCATTAAAGGCCATATTAAAGAGGAGAGAGAAAGTTTTTAGTTGTGAAGAAGCAATTTTACACAAGTTAGCTAAGACATAGACACTATTGAGTATTGACTACCTCAACAAGATTGTAAACATATATAATACTTTGGGGTGGGTGGGAAATCTATAATCTATATGATCTGAAGATAATAATCATGCCTACAATTTCAAGTGTTTTATCAAGCTTTCCATTAACGAAGGCCAAGGCTCAGGCTCAGGCTCAGGCTCAGGCTCAGGCTCAGGCTCCTTGGAAGTTATTACTGATGAGAAGAGGATTAGTCGACAACACCACAAATTTTGGAGCCATTTCAGCTTCCCAAATATCAAGATTGCAAGTTAAGGTAGATAATTTCCAAGACCCTTTCAAGATCAACGATTTTGGGAAGGTATGGACTGTGGAGTAGTACTATTCCTTTATATATATATTTTTGCAATTTCAAGTCAAGGTTTATATATTTGCAATTTGTATTTAGAATGAAAATATAATTGTGGTTAATGAGCTAGAAAATAAAGGCAAGATAGAGAAAATAATAATGTATGTATTGTTAATATTGCAGAGCGTGGATGTGGATGATATTGATGAATTGGGCAAAAGGAGGTATAATGAAGATGAGCATGTGGTGGGACAAAATTTCTTGGTTAGACTGTATGAGCTTGATATCCATCAAAAGGCATCCTTGGAGGCTTTGTTAAACTATACACAGGTATTAGTAACACTTACCTTAACAGCTTTGATAGATAGATAGATGTCTCTTCTTCTTGTATGTTAATCTACCTTACCTTGTTGCATTGCATTGCCTTGTTTATTCTAACCTTAGCTCCAAATTACAAGCTAAGTTGTATTGGTAGTATAAATAATCGATCTTATTTTATTAATATAATATAATTAATTGCAGGAAACTGGTTTGAACCTATTTCAAAGTTCAGGACTAGTGGTAGAAGGGTTTGGTGTGTCAAAGGAGATGACTAGTCGAAACCTAATCTGGGTCATTGGAAGAATGCAAGTTCAAGTCAATTCTTATCCTTCATGGTATGTCTATGTCTTAGGTTAATAAATTAGCCTCAACATATTTAATCTTATGTCTATCCGTATTAGAAAAAGTAAGGCTAATTGGCTGTAATTACCTAATAAGTAACAATTGATAAATTATCAAATTTTCTAATATATATTTTCTTATGTAAGTAAACCTATGCTTCTTTCAAAAAAAAAAAAAAGAAGTTAACCTATGCTTACTTCTACTAATTAGAAAACTGTTTGGTCCCTTCCTTTTTTTATAAAAAAGAAAATATTTACTTGACCTTATAGATCCGGGTGGTCCTCATGAGTCATGCGAGATAGAGAGAAAGCAATAACTATCCCGATCTCTATAATATACACAATACAAATGCCATCAAATAATTTACTGTTTTATTGTCTCAAAATGTAATTTTAAAATATTAATATTTTATAAGTTTCACTAATTAATTATTAAAGATATTAACAATCAAATTAGTGCATTGACATATGTAAAAATTAATGTATTTTGGAACAAAAGAAATCTATTAAGTTCAATATTATTTAAAAGAGAGAAAATGTCACAATAAATTGCATTTATGTATTTATTATGTTTTTTCTTTATGTCTTTCATGAATGTTGCTTACTAGTACTTCTATATGTATCTTTTTTTTTTGACAATGCTTCTATATGTATCATTGTTGTCTTTCTAATACGTGTTTCAAAAGTTTCTTTTATAAATCTAATTAGGTGGTTATTATTTGGAAAATTTTGAACTATCATTATTCTACATTATTATACCATAAGTAATCTATCCAGAAGAAGAAGATTTTCCATTTTACTTTTTTTGAAAGTTCCAAATGGTTACAATATCTTCTTTATTTTTGGCAATATAGGTGGGTTTAATTTATTATATAGCTTCCACCAAGTACCAACCATGTAATTAATGAAAAAGGCATTTGGTCATGCAACTTGTCATTGGTGGTCCTAGACTTATAGTAGTGTTATTTTCTCATTGTTCTTATTAATATTTATTAAAAATAATAAATGATCAAAGTTCTACCTCAAATATTATGCGTACTTTAAGAAAAGTGCATGCGTATATGAAATGAGTATGGAGTATTGGCAGGGGAGACATTGTTGAAGTGGAGACATGGTGCTCAGGCTTATCAAAACATAGTCTGACTTGTAGCTCCAACCTAACAAATGCAAATACTGGAAAGAAGATCATGCGAGTTGACAGGTTCTCTCCAAACTTGAAACTTTTATAAAGTTATAATTAGACTCAGTAGTAATTAAGTATAAGTTAAATAACTGATGTATGTTTTGATAAATAAAACTAGTAATTATAACTAGTTATTTTCTTTCATGCATGTATATGCAAATAAAAAACAGTGAATTTGTGATGATTAATGAGAAAACAAGGCGGCTATCAAAAATTCCAGAGGAGATCAAAGCTAAAGGAGATCCTTATGTGAGAGATTATCTTCATCCCCTCCTAACTGTTAATAAGCATGACAAGCTTAGGAGATTACATAAACTTGATGAAGATAAAGCGGATTATATTCTAAGAGGAATTAAGGTGCGTCTTTTTCTTCTCTATATCCTTCTTACTCCTATAACAAATTATTTTATTAGCCATGTTTAACCCAATTCTTATCATTGTTTTTTTTAATGGGAATTCTTATCATTGTTAAAGTGATTAAAATTTGTAACGGATGGAGTGATTTATTTGCTGATATTAATTGTGTCTGTTTTATTTTTTTTTCTCATGTCGTTATTAATTATGATCAAAATCTTCATTCATTGCAGCCTTTATGGTTCGACTTGGACCCCAATCAGCATGTGAATAATGTCAAGTATATAAGCTGGATTCTTGAGGTATATCTATTAGTAACCTAATACTATTTTGACATCGAGCAGTACAAAGAAGGGGAAGGGGGAATTCGAACCTATAACCTCAATCTTAATCACTCGACCAAGACATCCTTGGTTCACATGAAAAGGGGTATTTGGTGAAATAACCATTAAATATATTCTTTAAGGGAGAATTTTTGGACATTATCATTGCAAAGTTTTAGTCACGTTGGTTTACTAATGTTAGGCATGCTTATATATATTACTGACGCAGGGAACCCCAGAAGAAGTGAGGGAAAACTATGAACTAGCGGCGATAACATTGGAGTATAGAAGAGAATGTGGGAGAGAAAGTGTGCTACAATCACTCTCAGGTGCATCCAATGAAGTTCCTCATGAATTTCATCATTTACTTCGTCTCGAAAATGGGAGTGAAGTTGCAAGGGCTAGAACCTTATGGAGGAGCTCCAATGAATATTGTTAGTGGATAATACTTCCTTGGTTTTAGGTACTAGTTTGCTAGTTTTAGTGTGGGCAGTGGAGAGATATCTATCCACGTTATTATTAGTAGCAGTTGCTTATTTTCTAGGATTTTAGTTTTATTGAGTTAACTTGCTACCTCTAGTTAAGGCTAGTTGTAATCATCTTATGAATTGAATTGAATTGAATTGAATTGAACACGAGCATGTTCTTGTTTCCGCTCTCTCATCTCTATATATTAATATCACCTAATGCTACGTTTGTGAAACAATCGGAGCATTTGACAAGTTGCAAAAGAAATTTTTTCCACTAGAGAAGTTCTTTGATTTCAGATTTAAAATTGTATTGGGAGTTTATCTTTTTATCTATCCTATTTTCCTAGTTTTCTTGCATTGTATCTCACTAGTTTTAGTTGTTCTCTGCATTAAGGTTTTGTATTTCTAGTCTTAGTCTTCTACTAAGAGGGTGTTGGTGTATTCCCTAACTACTGTTTGCTTGTTAGTGGATTAGTGGGCTTAGTATTTAGTCTTATGTGGTTCTAATAGTTTGATCCAAATGGTTGGTCACCTGGTTAATCCTTTTGGTATCTTTGAGTATGTTCGAAGTCTGAAAGATGAGGATAACACTTTTTACAGAAAATATGTTTTTAGCTTAGCAATTACAAGCTATTTTCAAGCCATCAAGATCTTGATCAATTTGAACTTGTCAATTACCTTGAGGTGGGAGGCTGCGAAAATTCGAGGGGAGGGGGGTGCGGGCTGCCGGTCACTGGGGTGGGGGAGAGGATGGTCATGACTCATCACTCATGCTTGATAAGGATGGTCGGTAGGTCAAAAATGCATTTTTGTTCATCTCGGGATGTTAACCGTGATAGTTGGCAGGTTGGTACTTGTTTTGACCGGATTCTCGTGATTCGTGTCCTATACGAGTGGTCAGTGGAGTCTGTTTTCGAATAAAACGTAGATTTCAAGGTAATAACAGATTTTTTGTCCGTCTCGGGATGTTTCCCTAAAAGTTGGCATATTGGTATTCGTTTCAACTTGATTCTCGTCATTCCTGCTCCTTAAGGATGGTCAAAAGAGTTCATTTTCTTAAAAAAAAATGTAGCTTTCTTCCTAAAAAAAACGTAGGTTTCGGGGTCAAAAAGACATTTTGTTATGAATCCGGAATATTGTCATTAAAGTTATCCTAGAAGTACTTTTTCGGTAGGATTCTTATTACTCGTGCCCCATAAAGGTGGTCAATGGAGTCCATTTTCGAGAAAAAACATTATTGTTTAGGTTAAAAGACAATTTCCTTTTAACTCGTACTCCAAGGTTTGTTCTGTCGACTCCACTGTTGGTGGAGTACACGTGTTGTATATTAATAAAATGGGAAAAAATGACCTATTGATCAAAAGTGATCAGTGCAAGAAAAATCACTTCAAGGTTGGATTATTTAAAAAAATAGATAGGTTGAATTATATTTAGCGAACCGGTTAAAAGTTGGATTACTAGAATATATTTTTCCTTTTAACTTTGATTGATTGACATGTTAACGATTTTCTTATGGGAATGTCAAACTATTTTTATTATGATATTAACATAATGATTATACTGAATTTGATTTCAAGAATGTCTACAAGTTTAATAAGGTTTTGAAAGCTGAATTTGTATTTGACAAGATTATATTAGGTTACTTGTGTATTTAAATTATAAATATATACTCCGGCCAAAGTTAGTTGTTTGTATTGTGTATTTCATGTTTGCTATTACTTTAGATGGCAATATGACGACTCATTTGGTCTTGTCAGATATGGTGAGCAGGTCTCATGTACCAATTGAGAAGATAATCCATTCGATTATACTAAGGCCTAAGGGATATTGGACTTATTAGTAATTTTTTTATGGTCGATTAACTTGTTTTTGATCAAAGCGGAACAAAGAAGCCCTAGCTAGATTATTTGCTCATTTCTGTTAATTTATACTTTCTGCTGTGACCTTGTAAACTGAATGATACAGAAAGATCTTGATAGTATTAACTATTAACTCAGTGATGGAAGTAAAAAAATCTGGACTAATTCCAAAAAGCAGTTACCTGAAAAACAATAATTACGGAAACAGGAGAAATAACTAAGGTATAAATGAAAAGCCAAAACATCATAAAAGTTAACGGTGCTGGCACAATCAACGAACTTGCAAACTTGTTTGTTTTTGTTGATGAACCTTCTTAAGTGCCATAAACTTGGCTGCTATCTCATCATAATCTGGCAACTTTGGGTGTACATGCTTTGGAGAAGCTGAATTCTTACCACTATGAACGTCCTCCTCTACCGGCAGATCAGAATTCGATCTATAAATTGTTTGATCTACTCTACTCTTCATTATCTCCATTTCCTGAGTCGCAGGCAATGCTACAGCTGCCTTAACATAGGGCACGACAGCCCAACAATTCGTAGGCGAAAAGCTATCCATATAATCATCAAAGGATGTTCGAGGCACATCAGGACTAGTAGTAGTTAATCCCATTTCTAGGATTTCCTCCCCTTCAACTTGGTACTCGGACACTTTTTCGACTCCTTGCTTTCCCTTGTGAAACATAATTGCATTGCTGTTATTGGTGTAAAAATAGCATGGTTGGTCTAAGCTACAATCACTTGATGCAACCTTTATACCATTCTGATCAACTACTTCTTTCTGATACTTCCTCCGACTATTGTTGGGCCTATGACTGTAATAAATCTCAGGTTGAAGGTCGTCTAAACTCTGTTTCTCCTTAGATACTGATCTCCTACTAGAAAACGATGAAGTTGATCCGAACATGAAAAATCTTTGATCCTGATCCACACAGTGCATGCCTTTCCCTTGTTTGGTAGGTGATTTGAACTCTTGCACATCATCCAGGTAGATAAATGAATCCTGATCAGAGTAGTACTGACCACTTGAGCTTTCTGAAGAACAGCCAGCTATTTCAACTCTCCTTACATCAGTAGCACTCATTTCATACTCATAATAAGGATTACTGATCAGTTGCGCACACTTGTGCACTTCTGCTAGTTTCGAAGTCACAGCAGTGGAGGGGGAAGATTGCAGCACAACAGAACAGCTACTGGAAGTGCTAATATTTTCCTTGACAGATGTTTCTTGCCCTTCAATCTCATATAATTCAGTAACCTGCAGCAAAATATAGCTCAGCTTGGTGATCACATGAGGAACTCTGACTTGTCCCTATCTAGGATTAGATTAAAAAGTCTAATTCCAGGTTTTTTTGAGTCTAACCTCCTATAGGCGTGTGTTCACTTCAACTTGCAAAAATAATAGTAAAAATGAGCTTTAATCAGCCAAATTGATCATATCAATAATTATGGGAATTGATACCTTTGGGGATTGCTCTTGAGAATCTGGCTTGTAGTCAAGTGCTAACTGCATTGGTTTATAGAAGAAATCTTTCACTATTTCATTCAACAATCTGTTCTTTTTTTCTTCGGAAACTGATAGTAGGGTTAACTTGTCTTTCATCTGCAATTTTAGCAGTATACTAAGCTCAAATACCAGTACTCAAACGCCAAGCAATTAGCAAATTCAAAGATTGATTAACAGACCTGACAGTTAACATGGTTTTCAGGGTGCAATTCAAGTACGGAGGTGGTAAACTTGTGACCATAACACTTGTTGAAGAGGTCCCTGACGCGCCTAAGTTCTGGAAGATCGCTGCATCTTGCTGAGGCGAAGATGAGGGTCGAAATAGCCTCGTTCACATCTTTTGGAAGGTTTCTTCAAAGTGTAATGAAATGGTAAAATGCATGCCATGTTAGAGGTGCAAGTAGAGCATGAGAAAGTAAGGCGGGAATTCAAGCTACATTTACTTACTTGTGTCTACGAATAAAGGAAAGGTTTAGTATTATGAACTCCGAGAATTGATCCAACAAGTCGTAAACAAAAATCATCTCTTCATCCATGTATAATTGTTCAATCTGAATAAAATTATATTGAGGTAATAAGTTAGCTTATAGAAAATCGTAAAGAAATAATGGTGGTGGTGGGTATAGTGGTATAACAATTAACAAGACGATTCAGAGTTTGACACTGACACACCCTCCTTAACAAGGTGAATTGTGATACCCACAGGCCACAGCCACAGGCCACAAGTACATACATACTAAGGCCTAAGTAGTAAGATGGTAGTGAAAGAATCTGAAATACTTGTACGATGGTTAAGTTAGGTAAATACTACTATTAGATATGCATAATGCATGTTACATGTAGTAGAGGATTTAAATACCCTGTTGAAAGCAATCTGTCGGTATCCATATTTGAAAAGCTGAGCAATGTCTTCTCTTAGTTGCTGAGCAATAACAATTCTTTTGTTCTTGAGAATCTTCAAACGACATTGAACTCTCTTGATCAATTTCTTGCTGGTGAATCAAAAATGGTAAAAATTAACTTAATGATAAATATATGTAACTTACATTAAACAAAAATTAATGTCGAGTACCAAAAAAATGATATACCACTTGGAAGCTTTTCTCCATCCAAATAAGACGTCAAACATGTTTCTAATCTGCAGAGAGAGATGCCTATTTCCTTGTAATCGTCAAATTTCGTACGGTTACAAACTTCTTCATCGAGCTCCTTATTACTAAGAAAGAAGAGGAACGAGCTTTTTTACAATGATAACTAACATGTAACATCCCACTACTCCACTACCATTAGGCACTAGTCCCAGTAGTTTAACCGTTTTCCTTCTCTCTCATTTCCTCCACACCCCTTGCCCCTTACCTCCCACTAACTCTCCAAACTCCAATTTTATTTAATTCATAATTACAAAAATATCACCAATATATATTTTCAAACTTGTTGTAATCTTATATCATGTTTACTCATATTTATTATTTGTATCATCATTTCGTACAAGCCTCAAGCCTTCCCCTTTCTTCCCTCATAGTCATCACTCATCACACTCCAAAAATTGCAAAATTTATCAACTTATTTTTCAGTTGCTCCAATATATATATACATGTTTTTTTTTCCCTGTATTATATGCTCTTATTTAAAATTGTGGGGAGGAAGAAAGTTTTAAAAGGGTAATGAAGATTGAAGGTAAAACGAATTGAATTAGTTTTTCGGGGAAGTAACAATTTTATTTTCAATTAGCCTATATTGTTATAGATGATTTTACTCCCTGAATATTCCAAAAACAGAGAGATAATAAAATGTGCAACTCATACGCTGATATGCACTATGTTCTTTTCATTTGTTTTGTTTTTCATGGTCAAAGTGTATAAGTTTTGACTGTTTTTTTATTTCAAAAAAAAAAACTTAGAAAGATATTAGTTAAAATGTATATGATCAAAGTACTAGTAAGTCTTACATAACGTTGTCTTTTAATAAAATTATGATAAAACCACCTTAATTTGTGCCCTAAAAGAATCACGTTATAAGCGGATACTTTATAAAGGGTCACTTTTGACTAATAGGTCACCTTGTAGCTCAAAAAGGTCGCCTCTACTACAACTGACTCTTTTAAGGCAACAAGTTAACCTCATATTATCATAAGTTATGGTAAGGCAGTCTTATACTACCTCTTTTTTTTAGATGCAATATATACTATTTAAGTAAATAAATTAAAATAATCAAATATTATATCTAATAAAAACACAAAGGTAGTATGAATTTAACTTTCATAGTATAGTATGTGAGCAGTATAAAAGTTTAAAGTAACACAACTACTAAAATACAGATGGGGTAATTAGTAAAGTAGCGATATAAGTCAAGTTCGAACAAAAGCTCCGCACGTCCTTCGAATCTTCGATTACATACCCAAAAGATTAAAGAACCATACTTTGAAATCACAAAGTAATTACTCGTCGCTGGGGTGAGATTGGTGCTGATATAATAAATTTGCATTAATTTAACACTTGCATCCACTGATAGATATCAGCTACAGTTTAATTGGTGCAGATAAATGCATCATACAACCGTATTATGCACCAGGAGCCTCTGAGACACACAATTTATACAAAGACCCTATTAGAAAACTCCACAACCTAATTGAACAGCATCTGAAACTGTCATTCCTAGTCAAAACCCAGCATTTGGTTACAGAAGCAAATTACTAATGTAAGTAAAGGGGTATTAACAGCATATGTTCATTCGGGTGACCTCTATTAGCTCCATGACCGACCCGTATTGTAGCGGCTCCTCCTTTCAGGGTAACCACCTGAGGCAGAAAAACGTGTTCAAAGTGTGAGCTCTACAATGTATGAATAGTATTGGGAATTTCAGAAATTTCCATTAAAATAAGTAAGCATATTATGCTTCCTAAAATGTATTTGTTCTAACCATATGAAAAATGTATTTGTACTTACCATATGAATCTCCCAAATGTCACGCCTCAGTATAATATCCATTACTAAGTTGAACTTCCTCTGGTTTTTTTTACTTGCAATGTTTTGACATTTGCACCACTTACACTTACTTTGACCAAAAATTTGTAAATAATATAGAACACAAATTTTAGCATGTTAGGTGGTGTTTGGATTTATCTCAATATATATTTACAAGCGTTCAAATTTTTTATAATTTTTACAAATATATAATTGGAGATATTAATGGCCAGTGTTATATATCGGCAAGCATAAAAGTCAAAACGAATAGAAAAAAAAAAAAAAAAAAAGGGAGGAAGTATGTATGTAACCACAAACACTACTACTGTTGATTCACTCGTCAGACTACCAGAAAATTCTTACCAAAACCACAAACACTACTACTGTGGATTTATCTCATGCTACTGTTGTATCTAATTTCTAAAATGCAATATAGCACAATAAAAATTAGTTTGAGGGATTGCTGGAAAGAGAACTGGACTAACTGAACTTATTGAGATGGCAAAAAGAATGAGCAGTGAAGCCACCACAATCAACTTACCAGCTAAAGGAGTTGGGGCACCTTTGCCCATAGCAGCCAGCTCAGGATTAACCTTCTGTCCAGCTTCCTCGAGAATGGCAATAAGTTCCTTCGCAAATCGAGCATTTGCAGCGGTGAAAAAAGTGTATGCTGTTCCAGTGGCCCCAGCTCTCCCTGTTCTACCAATACGGTGAACATAGTCTTCAAGTGAACCAGGGAAATCATAGTTTATCACAAATTTTACGTCTTTCACATCTGCCACAGACCGTTTAAATACATCGTAAGGAAACAAGGATACAACGAAAAGGTGTAAGCTATTGAGATAATTAGATGAAAAATAAAAGATGAACTGCACTTTCGAAACAAAAGCCAAGTTCATTGAGCATAGCAGCATAAATAACTTCATCTGACAAACTCTTGTTACTGTAGAACAATTTAGACAGTGCCTGAGCCCCTTGATCATTATTTTAATTTGAAGGCGTGCAGAACTCATGACAAGGCAAGAACTCATCAAGGATCAAGTGGACCATGTAGCTTGTATACTCCCTCCGTCCCATAATATAGTGCATATTTCATTTTTGGTGGGTCAAACTTTAAAATCTTTGACCGAATATTCTCATTTGTATATATATAAAAACATATTCATGTGAGATCTTGTTAGATTCGTCTCAATGTGTAGTTTCATAATATCAACTTTTTATATTTTTTATTAATATGGAATTGAAGATATTAAAGGTCAAAGTTACGTCTTGGAGACCGTGTAAAAAAGAAACAAGCACTATATTATGGGACGGAGGGAGTATCTATATATAAAAGACGATCACAATGTGATGCCCTATGCCCCCTGGCCTGGAGTTTGTTAAGCATGGTATTTAACACATGTAGCATGCTGAAAGAAAAGTAGTAGTACCAGCTAATACCGAGACCCATTTGATTAGAATAAATTCATATAGACTCTAATAGGTCTGTGTACCAGCTCAGATTATGTTTGTTGAGATTATAAAGAGATTATGTAACTCAGATCTGAATTTTCTTGTAAACTTCTATACAATACCCCTCCATCCCAGATTGGTTTAAGAACTTCCCCAAAATAATTTGAAAACTTCCTTTTTGGTATCGTCTGACCACTTTTTGTTATTCTTACCTCATTTTTGGGGCCTACTATCTCATTCACATCTACTTTACCAAAAAATATAATACATAATCCAGAAATATCACATCACACCATACTTACTTTTGTATTAGAATGAGTGAATGACAATAGATAATACAACTTATCTCCTAAAATTTGTTCTCTATTAAGTGCTCAAAACTTAAATTATTTCAGGATGAGGAGTAGCAGTATGATGGTATTATGGTAATCATATATTTACTTATTCAGAAGTGTTTAACTTCAACCCTTCAGTCAAGAATATAGCCTATCAGAGCTGTAGTGCAACAACAGTGCTCAGACGTTAGATGATTGATATGGTCTAACATATAATAGCATATGCATGAAAGAAACATACCTAGGCCACGAGCTGCAACATCTGTAGCAGTCATTATAGGACTCTTGCCAGATTTAAACTCTGACAGCACCCAATCCCTTTCTGCTTGGCTCTTATCCCCGTGAATTGAAAGAGCAGGCCAACCATCCATGCGAAGCTGCCGAGTAATCTGATCACATCCCTTTTTAGTGTCCATAAATACCAAAATTCGACTTCCATCCATTATATCCTCCAGCAGATCCACCAGTCTAGAACAAATTACAAGTTAGTCCCACACAGCTGGCATTATTAAAAAGCACAAGTACTTGGACAAAATAAATGCTTTAAGCTGAGTATTTAGAAGACCGAAATTAAAAATATGTCTCCTTACTTCTTATACTTCTGATTCTCAGAGACAATCTCCACAATCTGACGGATCGCGTGGTTAGCTTTTAAGTCTGGAGAGCCAATGATCACCTACAGATGATAATCAAAAAGCTAAACAATAGTCTTTGTGTTTCTAACATTCTTATAATGCTCTATCATGACAACACATAGTACGAAATCCAAAACAAGGGACTCTGAAAAGAATTCACTCCATCAAATCACTTAATAGCTACAACAAACAAACTATAATTCAATCTCTAACCTTCATATAACATCGTCAAATATATAACAACTCCAGAAACAATTGCAGCATTTTTCAACAGATAATAAGGCAATCTTCTAAATCTTAAAATTAAAAAAAGAGCTTCCTTTTCTTGAAGAGTGGAAAGGCAGAGGGTGGAGGCTTTGAAGAGCACCCACGATCCACTGTTGGTACCAAAAGACCATCTCCCTTACAAGTTACAGTCATCTAAAGTTTAACCTTTCCTTTGCAACAACTCACCAGATTTAAATGTGCAGAAATCATTACTTTCAACTAACCAAAGAATTTCAAGTGGTTTCAGAGTTCAGACCCAAAATTCATACCCTTCCGTCCCTAATGAATGCAACATGTTGACTGGCACGATTGTATAACCAAAGAGCACAAAGAAGTGTCAACACAAGCAAAAGTTACCAAAACAAGACAAGTCTCATTTAGTCGTTTATGTTGTGATGTACAGAAAAAGTAAGTGATATTTGGCACAAAGGGAGTTTATCATTGAAAGTCGAGTATTACCTTATATGCATTATGTAGAAACTGCCTAGCAAGTTGCTCAACTTCCTTTGGCCAAGTGGCACTCCAGTATAGCGTTTGACGATCTGGTCGAATCTGCATTGAGAAGCACACACCACGATGTCAAAATTATGTCTGCCAAATGCATTTTAGCCCACCACTTCTCGTCGAGTTCAACTAGACAAGTCAACTTGTATCAGGATATATGATTAAAAACAATATTTTCTTAGATACAAGTACTAATTGTAATTTGTACATGCACTGCAAAACATGTATCCATGAAACTTTATCATCTTTAACTGTCCCAAGAGCCAAATGCCTAGTTGGAATAAGTAAATAATCCTAAAGTCATGTGCTGACTACCTATAAATGTAAATACTTAATGATTAGTAAATGTCAAACTGAATAAACACTATCAATGTGATTGATTGCATGTATGCAGATCACATTTGTATGGAACATATGCTCTACATATTACCCACCATATGTTAAGAAACAAACGGCTCAATACGATATGAATGTCGAGGTAAATTATAGGAAGATCTTTTAACTCATGAGGTTTACTCCCGAGAACGTCCCGATCAAGAAGCTAAAAGCATAAGAATTTTAAACATGGGTTAACCTTGGACTTGCAAAATTGCCTAGTTGGTGATACTTTTGACTCCTTAGAGGCTTAGAGAGACAATTTGAGAAAACAGCTCACCCTGGCAAGACCACCAGTCCCGCAGAGGCGAACTTCGGAGGGGAAAATAGAGAGCAAAACCCAGACCACCAGGTATCAGAGGTTCGACAAGAAAAAGAAGCAAAACAGGGGATTCAAGGAAATAACATAAGGTGAAACCGTAATTTCAATGGTGTGAACCGAAACCCGGACAATGGGAAAGCTGAGAAAGTTTACCACATACCACACTACAAAAAATTGCTCTGACAACCACACAAGGAAAGACTCTTTAGGAACCTTGTAGAATGCCGCAACCGCACTAAATTGGGTCACCAGGCTCACCAGTGTTACTCAAAGGGGAGGGGTGACCAAAATGCGAATAATATAGACCCAAAGGAGGTCACTAAAACCAGATTGCATCTACAATGTAGGCAGCCATACATGGGTAATGGGAAGAATAATCAGAACCGTGTGATATGAGAGTTTGGATGAGGGAGCCCAAGGTTAGCTTCCTAGCAGGGGAGGGTTGTATATATCATGAGATGAGGACGTGTAAGTTGATAAGTGGCATAGCATAGCAAGGACGTTGCGATCTGCATGTAATACCCATAATTGCATAAAAAAAAAATTTGATGGTATATCCTATACCAGCAAGGTGCGCCTTTAATCTCGGGAACACTTATGATAAGATATTTCACATATAAACACGCATGAATTGATCTTGGGATGGAATGATAGATGACATTCTAGGAAGCTTAACATGTATTGGTATGTGGAATCAATAGTCGGTCCTAGATAACTCTGTCAGTCTCTTCCCAAGATAAGAGAGATCGAAAGAAGAACACACCAAAAGGACTATATATAGTTCTATAGCCTTTTTTATGTTTTGGGATTGGGTGCATTTGATGATAGATTGCCGCTACGAAAGGTATTTTGAGATTAAGGTAAACCCTCGTTTTTTGCTATCAGAGATAACCCAAAGCTTAAGACACATCAGGAAACAAGAATATCACCAAGAAACTACGATGTAGGTTTGTACCACAGACCACCGTAAATCTGAGCTAAAGCCAATAATGACTACAACTTAATGTAGATATAAGTTAGTCTCCACAAAACCTATTAAAAAATCTCTCTTTCTTCTCCTTCCCCTAATATGCACTAATCTGCAAGGAGCCATCCTGGAAGGTTCCTCATCAGCAGCCAGAGGTGACTCAGCAGCCAGAGGTGACTCAGCAGGATGGCTGATTATTCTCCTAGTACTAATGATTAGGCACCAGAGTAGTGGAAGAGAGAATTGTACTGAAGAATAGTACTAGAGTAGTGGAGAGAAAGAAAGTGATATGCGCACTGTAGACAGCAGTAGTTGGTAGTATAAATAAGAGAAGAATAGGAGAGAAGCTCATCATGAAAATTATATTGTAATAGCGTGCCTTTGGGAGAGATTCTCACCTCTCGAAAGTGAGTTAGTTTGTATTAGTTGGTTTTCCTCCATTAATACATCCATATCCTTGAGTTGGTCTAAGAAAACTTTTTTGGTTTCTAGCATACTCCACCTCTAATTGTGAAAATCTTATGGTTTTAATCTCTATGCATATGAAACTAAGTTGCCAGCTTAGCCAACATACGAGAAAACAAATCACACAATTAAATATTGAGGAATTTCAAGTAATATCTTTGATTGATTTTTGAGCATTGAGGCAAATACTGGTTTCCCCCACACAATATACTGACCTTTTCAAGGATTACCCTCTATTGCATTACTTACCACCCCCAACCCCCAAGGGGGGGGGGGAGGAGAGGGAGAGGAGAGGAATAAATATAGTCCAACAACCATCATTCAGATTAGACGTCCAACAAGAAAAACAAGTACAACCTTACTGTCAAGAGGTTTGAAAGGGAGGTGAGATACAGTTAGTTCGGTAATGACATTGCAAGATACCTATAGATGTAAACATAGCCTACAATATGTTATTAATATATTTATGTCATTTTCTTCCTGAAACATAAAGTTAGATGTACTGACTGGGTTTCATCATAAGAGTAACAGCATAACATGATACAGAATGAAATATGAAGAATGATAATGTGGAGTGGCTGGAACCTGAGACACAATTTTGCGAATTTGAGGTTCAAAGCCCATGTCGAGCATTCGATCTGCCTCATCCAAGACAAGGTAGGTGACCCTACGCAAATTAGTGTGGTTGGATTCCAACATATCAATCAACCTTCCAGGTGTTGCAATTACTATCTCAACACCTGCAGAGAAAGAATATATCTGGTAAGGGTAAGAGACCTGTATCAACTCAAGTGGATGAACAGATATCTTAATAGGAATAGGAAGAGGAAAAAGGAAAAAATAAATGAGTAGCACCTAAAAGAAGAAGCGGAGATGACGAAAGTGGCAATATGATAGGAAAGCATCTGAAAAATCGTTGTCCCGTTTGGTACTTGATGGACAAAATGATGGTGAAAGTGAAGCAGGCAAGCAGCACCTACCTTTATTGAGATCACGAACTTGAGGTCCCTTAGGAACCCCGCCATAGATGCAGGTATTCTTAATCCTTGATGAAGCACCAAACTTAGTGGCTTCTTGTTGAATTTGTACAGCAAGTTCCCTAGTGGGAGCGAGAACTAATACAATGGGACCGTCACCATGAGCTAAGAAAAAGAAAAAGGAAAAGGCATGGGAAGTAAAGTTAATGGCAATTGGCTGATTGAGTTAGCAAAGAAAAAAGAGTAATTGGGGAAAACGAAAGTGAATACATAGAATGGGCTGAGCATTGACATGGACAATAGCAGGTAGCAAGTAGGCAAGCGTTTTCCCTGATCCAGTTTCAGCAAGACCAATAAGATCTCGACCCTTTAGGGCCATCGGCCATCCTTGAGCTTGAATAGCTGTGGGTTCAACGAATCCAGCCTTCTTAACCTCTTCTAAAACATACTCTGAAGTTGAAGTTGAAGTTGAAGTTGAAGTTGCAGTTAAGAACAATTAGGTCATGGAAACAATTTTTACAATAAAATACAATACGATACAATACAATATACATGTAAGTAGTAACCCTAGCAGGAGAATACCTGGGAAGCCGACATCGGAGAAGGTTTTAACAGGCTTGGGGACGTCACGGCCCTCGATTGTGATATCCCTAACTCTCCTATACTGAGCAACCTCTTCGTCAGTCATGGCAGCGATAGAGGGTGTTTCCACGTAGAAATTCTTCTCAAAAGGCGTCAATCCGTCTAAATCCAATTTCCTTTGAGGCGAGGAATCTCTTCTCGGCGCCGGAGCTCCAATTCGACCTCCGCCGCCATATTCACTACCTGTCGATGCTCCGTAATCACTGCAATAAAATAACCATTACAATTAATTTAGGGTTAGGAATTTAATTTGGTAAACAAACAGAGTAGAGAGAATAACCAACCTGCGACGGTCGCGGTAGGAAGTAGGATCAGTAGACCGAGAATCGTAGCGACTCATTATTTCTTCAACACCACTCCTGAGTCCGCACAAAGCTTCTATGGATTTTATTTCTTCCTAATTCCCAGCAATTAGCAAACTCAATAAACTAGGGCTGCGCACTTACACCACTCTATTCATCTCCCATTCTGTATTCTCAGTTTCTCGCCTTTTTGTTTTTGTCTTTACCTCACATTTCCCTAACTCATAACCATTTTATGCAAAATTTATTCAGATCACAACATATAAAAAGAGCATAGTATGTTACAATCAAAAATATCAATCTAAATAGATACTTATAATCCGGTCATATATAATCTGGTCATATGTTCAATTTTTATCTAGTATTGTAGCTTTTCCATATTTGAAATCAACCAAATATTTTTCTAGGATTCCTTGGTAAGTAAATATATGTGTTGTGGTTTGGTTGGAAAAAATAAGGGAAATAGACATTTTCAAGAAATTTTATTTTCTACAAAATTGAGAAAATAACTTACCTAGGTCCTTCTAAGTAAGTGGAACTTCCCTTGGGAAATAGAACTTCCTTTGGGAAAATATAACTTCCCATGTTCAACTAAACAAAAAAATGTACTTTTTAGAAAATAAAATTTCATGGACAATGCAAATTCATGAGAAGTCATTTCCCAACTTCAACCAAACGAGCCTTTGGTGTATTAGATTCAATTCATTCAAGTATACCCAATTAAGTTATAAAAATATGTACAATAGGCATCAAATTGTAAAATATTTTGTAGAAAATAAAGGACATTTAAAATATTTTAAGTTTGGAATGTTAAACACTCCCCCCCTCCCCCCCAAAAAAAAACTTCTTAAAATCGCCCCAAGAAAGATTGAAAATTATTATACTCAAGCACGCCTTCAAGTCCATGTCTCCGGATTTCCATGAATAAGAACAAGACTTATTATATCTTTCACCAAAGCAAAAAAATTTTACAATCCATACTATACTAGCCTTGACACAAAAAAATTAATATATTTAATTTCACATCGACTCCTTTTGTTCTAATACTCCCACAATCTTCAACCCGATAATAGCAAAGGAAAAAAACAAACTCATAATATAATTGAGATTAAGTACCCCCACTAAGAGAGAAATAAACTTACACCGGCAAGTAGAAAATTATTATACGAAAAAGATAAAAGCATTGTAATAATAAAGAAAATCTATTAAAATAGGACTTATTATCAACTAATTAGTAACTTCAATGGCAGCTCATAGAAGAAAATAAAGGTTTGAGAGAAGAGACGAGACACAAATGAAGAGGCTATACTTCACAAACAATGAGGTTGAACATAGTTTATGGTTTGCTTTGCAACTAGGAACATATCCTTCAAAAATGGCATCGTTATATCAATCTGGCATGGCTAATATAGGAGTCCAACAAATATAAATTGAAGAAAAGGAACACGACCAAATATTAATATCGAATACTACAATTTAACAATTATTAAAGTACAAAAATATGCTTTTACATAAAGTCTAGTCTTGTTCAGGTGGAGTAGTTGTGACTTGTGAATTATACTAGCCTTACATGTACGTAATGCGTGCGAAAGCATATAAAAAATTAAATTTATTGTATAAAAGAATTGTCTTTACATTTTGTTTTTTCAAAAAAACTGTTGTTCAGTTTATTTGTGGTACTTTACTCATTTTCACTAAAATAAAGCAGTTATCTCTTAATTCATGTAAATGCGACAATAACTATCTGTTAATTCATGTGCTTTTATCATACATTTTATTATTGTTCAGGAGGAAATGGAGTGATGGTGGTGGTCTTAGATCTTAATGGGCTTTGTTCCAAGATTCCACAGATTGAGAATAGTAAAATACGACACCGTCTCTAATATCTTCGCAGTAAATACGTCACCGTTTCTAGTGATTCTGCTTAAACGTACTATGTGAACGCAACAATAACTCAATAACTTTTATACCCAAAAAAAAAACACAGAGAGAATTTCTGATAATTTTTTTTCGCAGCAAACCATCTTCACTATCATTCAATTTCAATCAGTCGTCATCCTCAGAGGCTCAGAGCTCATTTTTATTTCTCCTGGTGCTCATCAGACACCAGTTCACCAGTAGAAAGTGAAAACCAAAATAAGAAGATAAAAAAATGAGCGAAGCTCCCAAGCTATACGTTAACAAACCCAAGAAAGGTATATTACTTACTTACTAATACTAATTAATAATCTTTTTTTTAAGTGATTGATTGCAATAAATGAATGAATGAATGGTGAAAACAGCACAGTTGAAGCAATCAACAGTGATGGAAACTCAATCATCGTCTTCTTCGTCAATGGGGGAGACTCCTACTCCTACTCCCACTTCCGATGTAAATGTTCCCAAGGGCAAGGACTCTTTTGTGCGCCGCTACAAATTCTTCTTGCCTCTCATCTTGTCTGTCAATCTAGCCGTTGGAGGTTCCTTTCTCTCTCTTTAGACTTTTTTTTTTTTTTTTACCTGATGATTCATTCATTTCATGGAGTTTTCATTTGATGAAATTTGCCACGTTGATTTAGGTTTTGCCTTGGTATCATTATGGAATTTGCTACAAATTGGTTATAATTTATATGAAGCTTAGAAGTGGGAATGCTGTGATTAAAACACTTTTATCTGTCATACTTAGTTTATGTCTACCAATTTAGTGATTTACTAGACAAGTCACCTTCCCCCACTCTAAGGAGTAAGGAGTTTAGGTTCGTCAGGATCAGGAATCGGCTAAAAAATTACTTCATTTCACTTCTCGCATTTCTTGCTTGTTGCTACTTGTACCTATTTTTCACCAATATTCCATGAAAATGCTCTTCATTTGGCACTCTTATTTTGTTGCATTTTGAAATAAAATGTGATAAAGATGTGTTTTATTAGTTTCTTGTGGGTGTCAAAAGACGTGATTCATAGCTTGCCATTGCCAATGATCTTTTGGGGTTAAAAATAGGGGAATAAGATGACGACAAGTGGTTGTGAATTTCGATGGAAGTGTGAAGCTGCTTTTTATATTCAGTTTAGAAATGGTACTTGAGAGATCTTAAAAAGTTGAGAGATAACAGAATAAGATGCCCTAATTATTTGGATTCAGTTTCGGTATAGAATGAGTAGGTTGTGATGGAACTGCTGTTTCATAATTAAGGTGGAAAAATACTTGCGGATTCTTTAAAAAGTCAGATATAACAGGATGCTTAAGACAAATTGATGTTGAACTTTTGGTCTCCCAAAGAGGCCATCTCCAAATATTTCTTTGTTCTTATGAAAATAATAGTTGTCTCCATTATTTTGGCATTGTTTAGGAAAATAAACATTAATTTCTTAAAATTATTTTAGGTTATAATTGGATTTTTTGTAGCTCCTCCTACTACAATTGAATAATAGAAAGAAGATTAAGATAATAAAGTTGTTATGAACTCCCTTGATGGAACTATGTTGAGTTCCTAGTTGGGGATGTGAGACGTGTTATTATTACTTTCCTTGGGGAGGGTAGTTCCTAATCCTGCTTCCTTCTGAAGCATTTACTTTGCTGATCCTGGTGTTTTCGCTCTTGATTAATGTTTATACCTGATTTGGTGTGATTTGCCTCCAAAAAACATCTTCAAACTCGTAGGACCTGCTTGGTATAGGGAAGAGGAAAAACTTCCTTGTCTGTTCTACGGTAACATCAAAGCTGTATCAATGTTTTTGCCCATTGCCTTTTGTAGCTCTGTTTGGTGGACCAAATTAGATTGTATATCTTTCTTTGCCCATGCTTCAGCTTCAGTGTTGAGAAGAGGCTAAGTTCAATGTCAAATCAGTGTTGTTATGCAGGTTACATTCTTATCGCACCTTCCTTTACCTTGCAATAGCATACTGTTGAGGTGTATCGAGCTTGTTTGTTATTATCCATTTGCTTTCACTGAGCTGTATTTTGTCAACAAATATTTTTGTATTTGAACTTTTTAATAGTGTGCTAAGTGGAGGAACTTTTTAAGCTGTTAACTGCTAAGTATGTTTCCGCTGAAAATTGTGTTCCTCAAAAATAAATTGATTGTCATAATGGTGTCTTAAGTAGACTTTCATGGAACTGATGGCATGTATCACAATAAGGTGGCAAGTGAAGTTTGTCTTCTTTGGGGAAGTGGTGGGACTTGGAGCGGGGATCAATTGTAAAACCATTTCCAGGACTGGTCATAGATTTGAAATTAAGGATAATGATTGTTCATCTCTGTGCCTTATCTCCCTTGCACAGCCATCCCTCCCTTCAACTTCTCTAGTTCGTGCCCTTGTTCCTGTTTCTGTTTTCTCTCTCCGGTCATTAGGTCTTTTTACATCAGCTCCTGTCGCAATGAACAGGCGTAAGGGGTATATTTCAGTTAGTAGTGTTTGAAGGGGAAAGAAAAGAGAGTTGGTTAGACAAGAGTGAGGGAGAAGAGACTCAGATCTTATCCTCCATAAAAAGAGCAGATTGGAGAGAGATAGAAGGATGCTAAATATTGTGAGAGTCTCCTTTTAGAATTCGGTTCTTGTTATTGGTGAAGAGGAGAGGGGGTGCTTATTTAACAGAAAAGATGGAAAGGGTATGCTCACCCCTTAGATCTGTACTATATACGATAGTTCCTGATATCCGTCTGTTTGTCTTACAGCATACCTGTTTATGAGGACAAAGAAGAAAGATATAGCTGTTGATGAAGAAACTACTGATGCTGCACCCATTCCCCCAAGCTCAACTTCAGGTGCAACACCAACAACTATTGCTGTCACCGAGAGCCTGCCTATAGCCCGATTTACAAGAGCACAAGAACCGATTTCTGAGCAGCAGCAAAGGGAATTATTCAAGTGGATGCTAGAAGACAAGAGGAAGATCAAGACAGTA
Source organism: Beta vulgaris subsp. vulgaris (assembly GCF_026745355.1). NCBI lineage: Eukaryota > Viridiplantae > Streptophyta > Magnoliopsida > Caryophyllales > Amaranthaceae > Beta > Beta vulgaris. The sequence goes on along the minus strand of NC_079208.1, from coordinate 60,950,525 downwards.
GACCCTGAAGAGAAGAAGCGCATTGATGAAGAAAAAGCTATCCTCAAGCAGTTTCTCCGAGCCAAATCCATCCCAAGCATCTGAACCTTTTTGCAAAAACAGATATGAGAAGAATCGGGTGGTGTGATTGGGCTTTCTGACAACCAGGTTCAACACTTTTACTTCTATAAGGTGCGCTAGAGAATTTCACAAGTCCTAAAATTGTATCTTCTGTTTAAAGGAATGTATAAATTTTATAGTATACATTGACCAAATTTAATTTTTGATGCACTAGACACTTTTACCACAAAATTTTTCCACTGCCCGGGTTACATATACATCTTGTGTACACAGTATGACAGTATACTCGATGTCCTCTTACAAGCATATAAGCATAAAATCCATCCTGCATGCTTGTTGGCATGCCCGCATGACAGTGTTTCCTCTGTATAGGAGGATGTGCGGTAGGTTAGTGGCTTTCCGGCTTTTGTTCACGAACGTGGAGGAGTCACTCTCTCGCCTTATGTGAAGGAAAGATGGTAGTGTATAAACTACACAGTAGTGTTATTGTAAGTTTGAAACCATCTTATATCTGGAAATTTATATGTGCTGATAGACTAATCTCTAATGGGACAAGATGAGTGGACTAGCTATGGCTTCGAAAAAGGGATAGATTTCATTCAATTAAGTTCAATTTAGAGCCGATAGTTGTGGATTGAACTTAGGCAGTCCTTATTGATAGCTCTGATTGCTCTTCAAATATTAGTGAAATTAAAGTGAGGCGTGCAGTCGTGCAGAGCCTTAGTCCTTGCATTTACTAACATAAATTGCTTTAAAGATAAGTTTTTCTTTAAGATATTGATCCTACAATTCATGCTAATTTGAGGTTGTAACTTGTAAGTACTAAATCTAATAAAATGGAGGTTAAGACATTGTTCTCCTCATCTTATATTACTTTCGTTTAGGATGACTTAGTAAAGAAAGTTTAAATAATGTTACATAAGTTTAGATAAAATAAAATAAGGTCTAATTAATTCGAATGAGTTAAAATTCAGGCTTAAATAAGGTGTAATTAGTTCATATAAGACTAATAAGTTTGATAAATAAAATCAAGGTGAAGTAAACACACTTTCTCTATTTGGGAGAGCATTTAGTTACCTTAAATAATAAGGTGGTAACATATTTTAGGTGTTAAAATGATAAGTAGTATTTGAGAAGTACCTAAAATAAAATTTCATGTAATTACAATGAGTTAAATGATAAGTTAAAATTTTTAATTTTTCAAATTCAGGTGACTAAAATTTTGGAATATTTTTTGAAATTTTTGATAACAACTAATTTTGCAAATATAATTTTATCAACTTAAGCAACTAATCTTGCTAAACAGTTAACCTAATCAATCACCTTATCAATTTTAGTTAGCTTATTAGCTTTAATTTATTTTCAGCTAGTGTTAGCCATATAGAACCCTTATCTAAATATTGGATAAAGCATCACATTATCTAGACTTCTCAAATAACTACTTCAAGGTCATTAGTAAACGAATTCCCAAGTATGAGTACCATTTAATGTTTTGGCCTAGTCAAGTATGAGTTAAATTGTGCTTGATTTAGTGAAATTATATTTAGTTGAGTGTTGAATGAATTAAACTTTATGCTGACTTTTTACCAAGTCGGCTTACACGATCATTTATACTCCTCATTTAAATCATCTCTAGCAAAGAGAAAGCGTAATGGGTTGAGAAGATAGCTAGAAACAAAGTTTAAAATAGTGTTTATATTTATCCTTTCCATTCTTATCATTAGTCTACTAGTTAATTTTTATTAGAAGTGTTTAAACTAACTAAATTATCGTGTATCAAACTATTTTTTTTTTCTATTCAATACCTCAATTTAAATTTAAAGACGTTATAAATTGGAAGTCATTAAGCTGCTCATCAACTTATTAATTTGAATTGAGGTTTGCTTAACTCTAATCGTTAAGGTATTGAGTAAAAACAACCTTAGTCAAGTTTTCACCAAGTCAAGTTGATGTGTAAAAACGCTAGATTAGTATCCCTAGAGTCTAGACTATAGTACTAGAGGTGCAAACTTGAACTATGCGCAAAGGAGAGTACTATAGTATTTTGAGGTGCAAACTTCCCTATATATATATATATTTTTTTTTTTTTTTTTGATAAGGAAAGAAAACTTAGGAAAACCCCCTAATCTGGAGGCCAACCTAAAACATCCTTACGAATGCACAAGGAAAGATCAAAATCAAAAGGCGGAAAATCCAGCTGAAGCTCCTCCCTGAAGTGACCCCTACTAGCCATCATATCAGCAACCTTGTTAGCCTCTCGGAAGCAATGCCGCACCTGAAAGGAAACAAACCGCGAAAGCATATTACTAATATCAACTATTATGTTATTGATCTCCCAGGGAATCTTCCACAATTTTCTAACAGAATTAATAACAGCCAAATTATCCCCTTCAATGCTCAGATGAGAGATATTAAGAGCTAAAGCCGCCGAAATACCCTCCTTAAGAGCCCAAGCTTCCGCTTGAAGAATAGAAACATTCGACCCCAGGGCTCTAGCCCCAGTAAGCAAAGCCTCTCCAGAGGAATTTCTAAGGACAAAACCCAGCGCAGAGGCACCCGAAGCTAATTTAGAACCATCAAAATTGAGCTTGACCCACTCCCTAGCGGGGGCACACACCGTCCCCGGACCAGACTAGGAGCAGAAAAAACAGGCTGGGAAACCGGGGAAGAAGACGGGCCAAGAGAGTCAGGCAGATGCGCTTTCGACCAATCAGAAACAAAATGACTGATAATAGCACTAGCCTTTCTAGACGAAACCACTTCATCATTAAAAATTAATTTATTACGAAAGAACCAAACAAACCACCAGACAAAGGCAAATTGGGAGATGTCAGACCTAGACGAAATAGACAAACAAGATTCTAGCACCGCCCTAAACGAGGACAGATCAATAGAAGATAAGCAAGAAGGAGGAATCGGCCAACCAAAACTAGCTTGGAGATGAGAAAAAACATCCGCAGTAAAGGGGCAAGCGAAACAAAGGTGACCAATAGATTCAGTAGCATTAGAGCAAAACACACATTGTTGCGGAAGAAAAACATGACTTTTTTCAAGCCGAGCTTTAGTCGGCAGACCATCATTACAAGCTTTCCACAAAAAATTTTTAATTTTAGGCGGAACATTGAGAAGCCAAATCCACTTATATTCAACAGTTTCTAGCTCAGAAGGAGAAAGCCCCTGAGCCAGCAGAGCCCCACTCTTAACAGAATACTCACCATCTGGCGTAAGACCCCAAACAAGGTTGTCCGATTGAGGAGAAGACGGGATAAAAATAAAACATATATGAGACACAATGTGGGGGGGGACAAGCGAAAGAAGCAGGGAGGAATTCCAAAGAGAGTTATCTGAAATACAATCTTTGACAAGCAGATTCTCCGAACCCGGAGTTGGAGTAATAATTGAACTAAGAGGGTATTGAAACGCCCAATTGTCCGACCAAAAACTAATACTCCGACCATCACCAACCTGCCATCTTAGACCTTGCTTGAAAATGTCCCTCAATTGTAACAAATTTCGCCATTGCCACGACGCAGACTTGGAAATTTTAACAGTAAAAAGAGAATGATTTTTAAGATAGCGCTTACGGACAAGGTTAACCCACAAGTTATTATCCTGTTTGATGATACGCCACAAAAGCTTCATTTGAAGAGCATGGTTATTGATTTCCGCTTTACGAAAGCCTAACCCTCCTACCGATTTAGGCCTACAAATTTTATCCCATCCAATGAGATTAGGAGCCTTTGAATCAGGGTTCTTGTTCCAGAAGAAATTCCTATAAGTTTTATCAAGCCGTGAAAGAATAGATTTAGGAAGGAGAAAACTCTGCATTTGGTAACTAGCTTTAGACGCTAGATTAGCCTGAATAAGGACCGCTCGCCCTGCCTGGGAAAGAGAATTAGCTTTCCACTTGGGAAGTTGATTAATAGTTTTACACACAACAGAGTTAAAAGTTTCTTTCGTGACTTTAGAATGAATAATTGGGCAACCCAAATATTCCCCTAAGTCAAAAGTTTCTTGCATTTGTAAAATCGACCCAAAATTAGCTTTGTCCTCCTCTGAAACATTTGCAGTACATTGGAAGGAGGATTTATGATAGTTGACTAACTGGCCCGACATAGAGCAATACTTATCAAGAATCTGGCGAATAACGAGGCAGCTATAATTATTAGCTTTGGCAAATATCATGGTATCATCCGCAAAAGTAAGGAAAGGAACCCTCATTCCTGATTTACCAATGGGCACCCCTATAGGTTTAGTAGGTCCAGAAGCTGCAGAAGACAAAAGCCGGGCAAGTAGCTCAGCACAAAGAATAAAAAGATATGGGGACAGCGGATCTCCTTGCCTAATGCCACGAGAAGGGGAAAATTTACTCCCTGGAATACCATTAACAAGAACTGAAAATGAGGTAGAAGTGATGCAAGCCTTAACCCAATCCACCCAAGTGGCACTAAAACCCAGTTTCTCAAGAGTGGTAAAAATATAACTCCATTCAAGACGATCATACGCCTTTTCCATGTCTAACTTGATAGCTATCCAACCCGAAGACCCAGATTTAGTCTTAAAGGATTGAAATATTTCATGAGCTATGAGGATATTATCTTGAATAAGTCTATCTGGGACAAAGGCACCCTGAAGAGGGTGGATGATTTGGCCCATGACTTCTTTAAGTCTGGAAGTTAGAATTTTTGAGATAATTTTATAAATGGTCGAGCACAGACTAATAGGCCGAAAGTGATTAGCAGAGGAAGGGTTAACAATCTTTGGGATTAAGGCTAAAAAAGTATGATTGATTTCTTTTAAAATTCGACCAGAGTAGAAAAAGGCTTGGACCGCTCGGATCACATTATTTCCAACTAGAGTCCAATACTTCTGAAAAAAGAAGGGGGGAAACCCATCAGGCCCCGGGGATTTATCAGGGGCAAGACTAAACGTAGCGTTCTTAATTTCCTCGGCAGAAACAACGGACGTAAGGAAAATGTTATTGTCTTCAGATATGATAGAAGCAAGAAGCGAGAAATCATAATGAGATCGAAATGAAATATTCGGATCCGACGTGAAACGGGCTCTAAATGAATTAGTTAATTCAAGAGCGATATCATCGGGATTTGTAAGTTGCTCATTCGAAGTTGTAATAAGTGCCTTAATGGCATTTCTATTGCGTCTAATAGTAGCGTGGGTATGATAATAAGAAGAGTTAGTATCTCCAAGAAGCAGATACTTCTCTTTAGATTTTTGTTTCCAATATTCTCTGCTAAAAGTAAGAAGTTTTGTTCGTTTTTCCAGCAGAAGCTCTTGTTTATTAATGACAAAATTATTAATAGGGTCTGAAAGAAGAATATGTTGGAGACTTTGGAGTTTCTCATCAACAATCCTGAACTGTCTAAAGATATTACCAAATTGGCTTTGGTTCCATATTTTAGATTTACTTTTGAGTAATTTACACTTTTGAGTAAGTCTAAACATATGTGACCCAATGAAATGAGTACCCCAAGTTTTCTTAATTAAAATATCATAATCCTTTCGGAGACACCACATTTTTTCCAATCTAAAGGGGGGAGCTTTGAGGTTATGGGCAGGGAGATAATTAAGGGAGACAGGACAATGGTCCGACGAGGTAAAAACATGATGATTAAGTTGGGCTTGGGGAAAAACATTTAACCATGTCATTGAGACCACCGCTCTATCCAGCCGTTCATGAAGATTATTTGCACCTCCCTTTTTTTTACGCCAAGTATACCGAACTCCAGAAAATGGGAGTTCAAGACAAGGAAGGCTACTAAGAAGCTGTTGCATGGTGGTGAACCGAGATAAAGTAGCAGCAGCACCACCCAATTTATCCTCCAAACTTGAGATCTCATTAAAATCCCCCATAATGACAAAAGGAAGAGAAAGAGATAGTACATACTCAATTAATTCAGCCCAAAATTCATGCTTAAAAGCTTGTTGGGCAGGGGCATATATAAAAATAAGAACATAAGAAAAATTTGTGCTATTAAGTTGAACTAAGCAGGAAATAAACCTTGAAGCTTTATATATAACCGAAAGATCAAAAGGGTGAATATTACAATTTTTCCACATAATCCATAATCCACCAGAAAATCCAATAGTTGGAATGAAGTCAAAAAACTGGAAGCCACACTGGATAGCAGTAGCTTGAGTAGGGGGAGATTGGGATTTTACTTCACAAAGCATTAAAATTTTAACATGATTAACTAAACAAAAGTCCCTTGTTTCTACTAAAGCATTTTTTCTAACACTTCCACGAATATTCCAACTAGCAATGATCATTATTAAGCTTCACAAAAAAGTAGCAAAGAGACTACCATGATTATAGTAGAAAGGCTTAATTCCTCTTCCTCTTCAGGGCAGATGAAGCATCATCTTCATCCTCCTTGTCTTCAATTCTCCTCTTTATGGACCCAGATTGAGAAGAGAGCTCAACTGGTTTAGAAGCATCAACACCCATTCTTAGCAGCTGGTTAATAATAGAGTTATCAGAATGGAGAGAGTGAAAAGAATTCTCAGGCAGAGAATTGACACCATCACCAGAGATGTTATCCTGATCCTCAATGCAAAAAGTTGCATTTTCATCATCACCCAATAATTCATCATTTTCAGAAGGATCAACAGAGGGATCCAAAGTAGCAAATTGATTGTCATCAAACAAATCAGAAGGGCTGAACACTTGGATAGGAGGGGGAGGCAGAATGAGTGGTGCAAGCCCAGTTGCACCTACCATCTTTCTCGTACCCAGGTCATGAGGAGAAGAGACTAGAGGTTTATGAACTTACACCTCATCATCAGAGGAGTCCTCGGAACAAAAAACTTGAGACACCACCAACTTACCTTTACCTTTACCTGGAACATCACTGGCCTTATTAGACAGCTTAGGGCCTGACTGAGCAACATCATGAATAACCACTCCTTTCACAGCAGGAGTGGGGAGGAGACCAGCAGCAGCAACTTTAGAAGCAAATTTCTTTGGCAAGGGCTTAGGACCAACAGCCTTGCCAAGATGCTTAGGCTTCACATGAACCACATGAGCTAGCTGAGCTGTGGTTACATGAATATCTTGCCCAGCAACCTTGGCAAGAGTGTCATACAAAGCTTTCCGTTTAGGATTCTTAACCAACTGAATAGTTAATTCCTTTTTAGGGGAATTAAGCAAAGGACAAACATCAATAGTATGGTCATATTCACCACAGAAAGAGCAGCTTGAGGAAAAATCCTCATACCAGATCACATACCCATGAATAAGATCACCAATTCTACTCACCTCAGCAAACTCCAACAAAGGACCCTGAATGTCAACCCTAACACAGGCACGAGCAAATCGAATTTTGTTACGCAACAAAGATCTTTGATCAAGTTTAATAAGTGCACCAATGTCATTAGCAGCTAACATATTAGCAATTGAATCAAAGTTAAGTAACTCAGTAGGAAGTCTGGGGATCCTTACCCAGAGATCAACCCACTTTATCTCTTCCAGGTAAGGATCAAAATTAGGCTTCCAGGGAGCAAGCACAAATAGGTCACCTTGAATATGCCAAGGTCTTTCACTCCATACGAGTGAGAGATCCTGGGGGTTAGCAAAACGCAAAAGAATCCACCCATTTCCCATTTCTAAATAATTAACTTCACCTTTAACAACTCGCCAATCAGCCTTAGTTCGAGCAATGATAGTGCGCAGATCAAGAGGAGCAGAAAGCAATTTGCCTAGAAGGCAAGATTTGGATAATTCATCAATGTCCTTTTGGACTTGAGGAAGATTATCCAAAATAATAGCCTCTGGAAAAGAGGGGGGGAAGGGGGGGTCATTCTGAGAGGGAGGAGGGGAAACATTCACAGCATCAGAAACTAAGAGAGGGGACACATTAACATCAGAAGAATATTTTACTTCAGAAGTAGGGTTAGGGTTCGAAAGAAGAGCATCTTTGAAATTACTAGAGGACGCCATAATAAATGAAAACAGACTAGCAGGCAAATTTAATTCAAGAAAACAAGGGAATGAAAAGGAAAGAGAATGAGGAAGTGGAGTAGAAGAAAAAACCTGGGAGTTCCTTAAATAGGAACTCAAAGTCGGAAATTCCAGGGAGTTAGAACTCCTGTCATCAGAAGGAGGAATGCAAAATTCCATCACATTAAATGCTGGCTCAGAGAAATGCAGGCCATGAACACCAAAACTTGCACGCGTATCTTTACCCAAATGAAAACAAGTAGGGACGGAAGCTAAACAGCCTCCTTCAACCACTCTAAGCTGACACCACTCATCAGAACACCAGAGATAACTCTCACTCACCATTAATGCTACCAACCGAGAAGCCCTAAAACAGCCAGCTGGATCCGATTTTAAGGGAGGATAAACAAACCCTTTAACCCAATAAAAGTTAGCTTGGGAAGTTTTATAGACAAAATCAGTCTTTTTAGCAGAGATTTTAATAGGATTTGGGTTAAAAAAGGACGAATGCCATGATTTCGCTACATCGTAGGTATGGCTTTCGAATTGATTTGGGGAAAAGTTACTGAACTCATAATTAATGCTCAAAAAATAGATAATCCAACTCAAAAGGGAACGAAAGAAAGTGAGAGAAGATTTTCGAGTTTTTTCTGGAGCAAATCTCCTGCGAATTGCTGGGAATTTGGGGAAAATTGAATTGGGGGATTTTTTAGGGTTTGAATTAGTATTGTTGGCTGGGTTGCAAACTTCCCTATATATTTATATCTAATGATGCTTGTGGTCTGTGGACTCTACCTTCATCAAAATAGTTGTGAAATATAATATTTTAATAAATGAAGAGAAATTAAACTACTCACTTTATATAAAACAAAAGCTAAGAAATACACATCTAATAGATTCTAATACCATAAACTATGATAGACGGAAATGGAAAATGGATACGAACACGACACGAAAATGAGAAAAGTCATTTTGTGATTTCATATAAAAAGGGAAATGACTAGGAAACGTCGAACAAATATTACATACAAAAACTATATGGCAATCAAACGAATCAACTTAACAAATAATTAATTAGTATTCCCTACAAATTTGATTTTTATGATAAATAGATAAGAACACATATATAGTATTTAGCCAAATAGTGTTGTGAAGAGAGAGCCTATTGAATTGTTGGGGATAGAGAGATGGGACTTGGGAGGACTGGGTTGGCATGGGGTGTCGACATTACTATTTACATGTTATTCTTTTTTTTTCTCATTATTAAACAAAAGGGAAACTTCATATCTCCTTTATTTGTGAATCTCACAAATTTTCAAAATCAAGAAACATTTCCAAGGCGTGTCACACGTGTCTCATGTTAGTTCTGGTATCGGAAACTTGAAATGTTAGTTTGGGGACGTATCCATGCTCCATAAACCATGACTAAGAAAAGCTTCACGCATATATATTTCTTTCTGCATCATTTTCAAAACACTTTACTCAAATCCGATCCTAGTTTTAATATTAAACATAGAACTAGAGCCGATACACATACACCGATTTGATATTTATCAGAATAATATAGTTGGTGTTTGGCGCAGGTATTGCTTTGCGCCCAAAAACCATGCACGAAAATATTATATACTTGAAAGCAAGTTATACTTTTATTGTAAAGTGAAGAATGAATGAAAGAGGAAGTATCTTAATGTAATGAAATGATTGCATTTGATTACAAGTGGCTCTTCATTACCTAAAGTATGTATTATTAAAGATAATAGTATGAATTAGGTACGAAATAAGGCAAAGAAGAGCTAGATATGCATGAAAGTTATATAATTCTTGTTAATTGACAGTCAAAAGAGAGATTTTCGAACTAAGAAAGACGGCTTTTCTAATATTTATTCCCCCTCAAAAAGGAGTTTAGCCTTAGACAAATTATTTCTCAATGGATTTGAGCACCCTTTTATCCAAATTGAATCTTGGCCTTAGCCCTTAGGGTACTAGGAAGAACAATAATGTTAAGGCCAGTTGATCTTTGTCTTATACTATATATATATATATGTGAATGTGACTCTTAACACGGAAGCTTCGCTATGGGCAACTTGTGTCTTGTAAGGCATAAAGATTGATTCAAAAATTGTCTACTTCGATCTTCTTTCTTTTTAACTTTGTGAACCATCAGTTTTACTTTTACGTATGCCCTCATTTGACGGTAATATAGATTCTACATTTATGAGTAAAGTGTTGCATTATACTCTCGAAACTGCAGAGAAGCGAAAGTGAAAGTATATGGAGTTCATAATAAAAGAACTCATCTTGTTTTCATTCAAAAAAGAACATACAATTCATAATAAGGACAATCAGTAACAAAATAATATAATATGATCGATAAAAGAAAGCATACACATATAACGTAAAGAACATTAATCAAGAGCATGACAGATATCATACTCTTGGGTGTATAATCTAACAATAGATTACTTGATCCTCTTAGAGAAAAAAAAAAGTTCCTTGAATTTCATCCCATATCATATATATTTAAGATATTAAGAAAATTGTATATCTTCCTAATAAGTCTATAAAAATAATACTTTCTCCATCCTGAAATAAATGGAATGCTTCTTTCTTATATGTGAGAGTTTTTTAATGAAAGCATTTCATTTATATAATTGGAGGAAGTATTATTTCAGATTTATAATTGTGTTGACAAATGCTAGGTTACCGACTTAAGAGGGTGTTTGGTATGAAAACTTTTGATATAGGAAACAGATTCAAATAAGCGTTTTCATTTTTAATTGTTTGGTATGAGTGTTAAGTAACAAATACCGTTACCGGAGGGAAACATAATCTCCCCCCCCCCCCCAATTTGTTACCCTTATCAAACTAGTGGAAACAAATCACGTTTCCTTCCTCAATCATAAACCTCTCAATTGTTTCCATTCCACTAGGATACCAAACAACTATCAAAGGTAACGGTTATTATTTTCATTTCTCCTCCTTATCAAAATCCTTTCCATTCCGTTTCCATTAATCTTACCACACCCCCTAAATATATATTCTCTATCATAAATCTATTACAATGAAATATTAGATATACACAATAACCAGTTGACCACGTCATATATTCTTATTTAAATGCATAATCATCAGTGTCTATAAAAAATTAATCATCTAATTAAGATTAAATCCTATAAGATTTGAATTAAGATATTACTATAGATTTATACGTATAGAAGTAATTTAAATGATAAGAATTATGGTTCAAAATGACCACCACCTAATAATTAGTCTCCAGGGAAATACGTGTGGAAGTGCATATAATTATGCTTACATAAAATTATGACAACAATGGGGATTGGGGGATCCATTATCCAAGTAACCTCTTCAAAGTTTCGTCTGTCAATATGTGGATTTTATGGAGAGAATTCAGAATTGTTGGTTTGAAATGATGGGGAAATGTGGGTTGTGGGGGCGAATATCAAGTTAATTATCGCATGGCCGCACGAGGGGAAGGGGAAATTATCCCATTGTGTTTGTGTCCACAAAATAATCATGGTTTGTAGGGTCGTTTACCACATAAGTCATAACTCTATATCATATATAAAAACAAGGGAAATAAACTAATTTTTCCATCTAATTTTTGATGGCTAGCTATATACTTATATATGAGAAAAACAAATGGTGAGTTACCTATATATATATTATATTACTAATCCTTATTCCTTATAATATGATGTTAGATGTTTAATAACCCTTCTTCAGGATTTCAACCTGTTTTCGATGTCAAAAAAAAAACTTCAACCTGCAAATTTTGGTGATTTGCTGGATTTTGTTAACCTGTAGTATTGAGCCAATCAACATTCTTTTATCCCAATACATATACCACTTGTATACCACTTATGTGACAAAAGCAATCTCTAATTTATAGTTAATAAATATAAAAATTAGCTAGATATAATTGAGAGGTATTATATCATCCGTGCTAAAATGTTCCTATTTTTCCTTTCAAATACGGTGGACTATGAATTCTTATTTTGTTCAAGTCTTGATCCATGCAATAGTGAAGCCTTCACCATTGACCATATGTTGAGGGAACCCTTGCATGATTTAGTACTCAAAGGAAAATGATAAGACTTTACATCTACTATACCTACTAACTATTAGTTATAAGTCGACCCGATAAAGGAAGAGGATTATCGCAATAAGCGATAATCAATTAAGAACTTTACCGGCCACAACATAAACATGAGCCAATATAGTATTTTGTGGAAAATTCTCTACTCAAGAACACGTTGCGTGCACTTCTTAGTCCTTAGACTCGGTCGTGATGATAAGTATGCATAAGTTGATAGGTACGAGGTCGTTGCCCAGATAGCAATGGCTTCTTAAGCAAAGGAGACGAAAAAAGAACATGAGAATAATTGCGTATAAATCCTCGTACATAAAATCCCTTACAATAAAGCTAGTATAAATCTACCAAAAAATTTGAGGGAAGAATGAATATGACATGATCGACACTCCAAAGTACATTTTTTGGAATACGCACTCGGCAGTCGACACTAGTATATGTTGGGCCACCGACCGTGCTTGAGAACAACCATTCTCAAGTACTGTAACCACCAAGGCCTTTGGAATTAAAAGGGTTCAATCAAACAAAACCCGGAATATACGTATACTCCTGGAGTATATATATTTGCATACTTCCTCCGTGTTTTTATTCTTGCTACATAGAGAAAGTGGGGTTTTTTTAAGAAAGGTAGAGAGAGAAAGTAGGGGACCACTACTTTTTGAATAAAAAAACATTTGTTAAGGAAAAAGTATGAGTATATTAAAAGAGAAGGTGGGGGACCACCAACTTTTTGATAGTATTTTAAGATTTTTATGGTGAAAAGAAATCCATTTATGGTATATATTTCTGTGGTAAAAGCAAATTTGACTAGTTCTCAACTCTCAAGAGTCAAGACAAACAAACCCCAATAGAAAAGCATAGGATCCGCTGAGCATCATTCAAAGGTGATCAAGACCTCCTGTAGCTCTAGGTACTACTATATACTAAATTGTCAATGTTTGGTTAATTTGTTTTAGATAATTACTAGAAGATTATCCAGAGTTAATATTCCTTTTGCACCCTTGACCCTACCTACTACATTAATATTCATCCCACCCCTATGATAATATAAAATCTTATCTTTCACGCCAAAAACCAATACAAAAATTACTCCATAATACGTTTATATTGACGATAGAGGATCATTGTTGGCTACTTGCCTTCTAGCCTTGTAATTCTAATGCAACCAATCATCGGCATCCATTTCCTACTAGTCTACTAAGAGTCTAAGATGATAACATAATCCGTTTCTACTTGATTTAATGTTTTTTAAAAACTCAATCTTTTTGTAGTTATGATAAGGTTGTGTGTGCCACGTAGCATACTCTGTATGCATAATCTTCTTATTTAGGGTGTTGTTCAACAATAGTCTTGAAGTAATCTTTTGGATTTGAACTAAATCAAAACTTTAATAATGATGAAAATTAGTGTTTAATGAAGTAGTATTGGAAGTAGTTTCTGGTGTTTGAGCTAATGTTTTGAAAAAGTTATAAAAATTAGCTTATGAGGTTGAGGTAATTTTGGAGTAGCTTTTGAAGATTGAATATTGTTTATTTTTGTAAACTAACAACTAGTTTTGCTGAATACTAATTATCATAAAGCAGTTTTTATGGTCAAACTCTAATGAGTAGTTAATACTCCCTTTGGATGTTTACCTTTCAAGTAGAGAGAATGTCATATGTAAATATAAGATTGTAAAGCAAAGAGGGAGAATGTCATGCTATGGACAATTCTGTGGGCCATATATGTGCAAATATTAAAGAGAACGTATTGTGTCGGACTCGTCCGACCATAATCTTTGGTCGGACGACTTTCAGGTGGTTCCAATTTTTTTTCAGTTAGTCTTAATTTTTTTTCAGGTAGTCTTCATTTTTTTTTCAGGTAGTCTTCATTTTTTTTCAGGTAGTCTTCATTTTTTTTCAGGTAGTCTTCATTTTTTTTCAGTTAGTCCATTATTTCTTTCAGTTGGCCCATTATTTCTTTCAGTTGGTCCATTTTTTGTTTCAGTTGGTCTATTATTTGTTTCAGTTGGTATACATATTACGAAACAAAGTCCAACTGAAACAAAACAAAGTCCAACTGAAAGAAAACAAAGTCCAACTGAAAGAAAACAAAGTCCAACTGAAAATAAAACAAAACACTAACCTCTGCTTTCTCTCACTTTCTCCTTCTTCTTCATTGAGTGATTATGGATATGGATACGGATACGGGTATGGAAATGGGATTGCTTATTCTTCAATTACACCAACTAATTATCCTGCATTGCCGTACTACTATCCTCCTGTTAGTTACTTTGATGATGGAGAAGCTTCGGTTTCCGGTGTTTCCGGTGGTGGTGATGGTGGTGGTTGTGGTGGTGGTGGTGGGTTTTATGTGGGAATGGTGGAGAATCCTTCGAAATTTTCACGAGCATATTTAGCGTAGTAAGACCGCGTATCTTTTGGAAGATGCTTAATAAGTCTTATAACTTCAGCGTATGCTCTAAGTGTTTTCTGCATTTGCGCTAAAACTACCATTGAAATCAACTTTTTGATGCTTTCAATTTTGTTGTTCTTCACTTTCTTTCTCCTCTTAAGTCTTAACCTTGAGAATTCAGATCAAAGTTTGAGCATATTTAGCGTAGTAAGACCGTCGTCGTTGCTGTATATTATAGTACTGGGCTCAGCCCGTCTGACGAGAATATTGGGTCAGACGGTCTGACCCAATACTTTCACAATATTAAATTACTATAAACTTGCCAAATATAGAATAAAGTAAAGAGAAACTCTATGGTACACCCTTAAACGGAAAGTAGGAAGAACTTTATAAAACGGGGGGATATATGACAGCTAACAAGTAACAACTAGTATAATAGTTGTCATTTGCCGCTATAACTAAACTAGTATAACGTAACATTAACGCCTAACAGCTACCGCTACAACTAACAGCTTAGGCTATGTTCAGTTCACATTATTTTTGCTTATTTCATATCTAATCAGATCAGATCAGTTCAGATCATGCTTATATTTAAAAGTCATTATTACTATTAAATATCTTTCATTACATATTAGTAAAAATTATAATAATTGAATATTAATAAAGTACTCATCGAGACGAATCAAACAAGACCCCACATGACTATATTTTTTCTTATATATTGAGAAAAATCTAAAAGATAAGATCTTGTAAATCAATTCAGATCAGAAAAAATAAGTTCAGATCAAATCAGATAAGTTCATATCAGAAAATTTCAGATGAACTACACAGCCTAAGATATGGAGAGGAATGGTTTAGATTAGTATGTATATAAATAATTAACGGTCTAAAGACTCTAAACAAGTCAATAGCATTCAACATTATCAAGATCTCTCAGTTCGGCGCCCGTGCGCATATCCATGCAAACTCATAAGTACCGCAGGTTTTATATGATTATTATGCTTAGTTTCATTATTTGGCCCCCCCTCTACTAAACTCCAAAACATAGGTTAATATGAAACCATATACTGCTATAAAAAAGCTCTTAACTTGTGCAGAAAGTGCAACCTAACCAAACCCCAGAAATGGACATTCTCTGCTTGAATTGCTTTGCTTTTGTCATAGCAACAGCAATTTCTGTGTCTTACATTTTCCATATTTTTAGGAAAATTGCCAGACTGAAAATCTTATCATCAAAAAGATGCCCCAAAACTACAAATATTGATACTCCAATACTTCCTTTAGGCACTCTTGGGTGGCCACTTCTTGGTGAAACCATGGAGTTCATCTCTTGTGCCTATTCAGATTATCCTGAGAGATTCATGGACAAACGACGTCGTTTGTAAGTCCTAGTTAAAATTTATCCATTTCTTTTTAAAGATTTAGATACCCTTTGAACCTAAATTTTCTGGGTGTGTTTTGTTTTGAAGGTATGGTAAGGTATTCAAGTCTCACATCTTTGGAAAACAAACCATCATATCAACAGATGCAGAGGTGAACAGGTTTATACTACAGAGTGATGCAAAATTATTTGTGCCATCTTACCCAAAATCTTTAACAGAATTAATGGGGAAGTCTTCAATTCTTCTCATTAATGGAAGTTTACAAAAAAGAATCCATGGACTTGTTGGTTCCTTCTTTAAATCATCACATCTCAAAGCTCAAATCACTAGAGACATGCAGATTTATGTCCAACAAGCTATGGATAAATGGGCTGATAATACTCACTTTCCCATATTCATTCAAGATGAAGCCAAAAATGTGAGTCTCCCTCTTTTCCACTTGTAACTTATAAGCTTATCGAAAGGGAAGGGGGAATTCGAACTTGTGATCTATCGTTTAGAGCACTTCAATCTTAACCACTAGGCCAAAACATCCTTGGTACGGCTTAGGTTGCATGTAAGTGTATAGAATTCATGATTTGGTTTAAGTCAATTACGCAACATAGAAGTGAGAAAAAGGAAATTGTGATAGTAAAAAGGGTAAAATTAGTGATTAGTAAGCAGGACAAAAGTGATTTAGTAGTACTATGTCTATTACTATATATGTTAGCATGATTATTTGTTTTGTCTAGACCAATTAAGAAGCTTAATAATAGTAATTACTTATGTTTTCTTATCAGATTGCTTTTCAAGTACTGGTGAAAGCATTGATTAGTCTGGACCCAGGGAAAGAAATGCAATTCTTAAAAAGGCAATTTCAAGAATTTGTTTCTGGGCTTATGTCTTTGCCTATAAACTTACCTGGTACTCAACTTTATCGATCGTTACAGGTACACACACAACAAACATTCCATTTCTTAAAATAGACATCGAAGAATTGTTCTTCACAATTCACATTAACATTACTAAAACATAAACCCTTTTGGCTTTTGGCTTTCTATAATGAATACAGGCAAAAAAGGCGATGGTGAAGTTAGTGAAGAAAATAATAGAAGCTAAAAGGAAGAATATGGTCCCAGGAGCAGAGGCAAATGATGTGTTAGATGTTCTGTTAAATGACCAAACTGGACAATTAACAGATGATTTAATGTCTGATAATATCATTGATATGATGATACCAGGGGAAGATTCTGTCCCACTTCTTATTACTCTTGCCATCAAATATTTATCAGATTCCCCATTGGCTCTCCAAAAAATAACGGTTAGATTTATTTTTTTTTCAATATTTTCTAGTATTTATTGTAGTAATATTTTAGCCCCAAATCTGTGTCTGTCCACCTTAACTATAAAAATAATTTTAAAAACTACTATATACCACCTTTTTCTTTTAATTGGGAAAAAGTTTAAATTAGTAAAATCATATAAGATGTTATATTATTTATATATATTTAAATACGATATTAATGATCAAAGTTGCGCGTTGTTATATTATTTATATATATTTAAATACGATATTAATGATCGAAATTGTGTCTTAGTATCATGAGAGTTAGAACTATATGTGATTGATTATTTAGTTTCATTCAGTAAAAAATCAGTAACGCCTCAACTCTACAAAATTGTGACTAATATTGCAGGAGGAAAATATGAAACTTAAAGAGTTAAAAGCGGAGCTAGTGGAGCACATGTATTGGAGTGATTACCTTTCATTGCCTTTTACACAAAGTGTAAGTGTGTATTTCGGAGAATAATAGTAGGAGTGTGACTAATATATTTCGTTATTTTTTGGGGTCAAATGAAATAGCTTATTAGCATGTGCAGGTCATTACAGAAACTTTGAGAATGGGAAATATAATAACAGGAGTAATGAGAAAAGCCATGAAAGAAGTGGAGATAAAGGGTTATGTGATACCAAAAGGATGTTGTGTTCTGACTTATTTTAGATCAGTTCACCTTGATCAAACTCTATATGACTCACCTTACCAATTCAATCCATGGAGATGGCATGTAAGTTGTTTGCTTTTGCGACTTTTGCCATGTGATCTACTCCATGTTGTTTGCTTCTACGACTTTTGCAACTATGCTTGCTTGCTAAATTAAAATAATACTACATGCTATAAAAAATTTAGAAATTGCGTTATTTGCGTAGTATAAGATTTTTGATCCCGAAACCTCAAGTACATATATTAAAGTCTTAACCAATTTGTATTTAGTGTTATTATCAATAAGTTTTATATTAATAAATGAATTTTTTTCTTATCTAGGGCGTAGTTCGAGTCTAATAACTAGTTATGAAATTCAATGCTGACCACAAGAAATTTCAAACTATCCTTTTGAGCGAACAATTATTACTAAAATTTCATTTTCTATTTGGATAATATTAATTGTACTATTAGATTTATTTATTAGCAACCCATATATTGGATTAGAGCTTAATTTATTTCCTCAATATTGGTTTAAAATTTACTATGCTTGCTTCTTTTTCCGCAGAATCAAGATACAAACAGTAATAACTTCATGCCTTTTGGCGGCGGGCAAAGGTTGTGTCCTGGACTAGACTTGGCCAGATTAGAAGCCTCTATTTTCCTCCATCATTTTATTACAGAATTTAGGTAAATTTTTGAAATTGGCTCAAAAAATTGCATATATTTATATGAAAATTTTATGATTTATTTTCATTATTCCTAAATACATAACATTTTTTTAACTCCACCTTGAATTTTTAATCTCAAACGTAATGAATTTTATTAATTCAATTTGATGTCTCTATCATCTATATGAGTAAAATCCAAATATTGACAATATATGTACTTTGCATCCATCTTTATATAAGGTTTAGAATACGTCCTTTAGTATAGTGGATGTTTGGCCCTTTTTCTTTGGACAACTTGCCTTTTAGTATGATAGAAACATCTCCATGAGTATATATGTGAATCGTGTAAACTAAACAAAATATCTTAGTACGTACTACAAGTCTACAACTCAATGGTGTGACATGCTTTGTAAGTTTGCACCTAGCAAAACTAGAGAAATACTGATGAGTTTGGTATGAAATATTAAAAGGTGGTAATTGCAACGAAATCATATGTGATTAGTAAGGAAGATGTCCTATTAATTACCAAATGAATGTTAATTAGTTCCCACACATATGATTTTATTCATAAGTTTTAGTCTTCGCTCAATACCACATCTAATATAGTTACGGATGGTAATACAAATTGATCAAGAACAAAAGAGGGATAAATTATCATTATCATGGACAATGACATGAATTTTTTTGGCTCATAAACTGCACTGAAAATTCAAAACTAATATCGTCATTTATTATTGCCTACTAAATAAGGGTTTGAAACTTTAGTTACTAATGACTAAAAGCTTAAGGTCCATATAAAGTTACTCATGCAACAAATATAGATAATATATCAAAGGTAAATGTTACACATTATCTTCTTTCAAGATTTATCAAAAAAAATTTGACATAAATGAAGAGAGTAACAACTTTTTTGGGTTCAAATATTTTGTATAATTATTTGTAACTTTAATATAGGTGGGTGGCCGAAGATGATTCCATTGTCCATTTTCCTACAGTAAGAATGAAAAAGGGAATGCCAGTTTGTGTCAAAAGAAGAAGGGAATCTTAAGCTTTGGCGGCTTTTCACAATAGGTTGTTGGCTAATTTGACCGACCGTTTATGTTGGTTGGTTGAATATTCGATGTTCATAAAAGTGTTTGGTAAAATCAGTTGTTAGTATTGGCTGATTATTGCAAAATTGTTCCCAAAACCCAAAGTCGATAGAAAAAGCAACTAAGTCGACTTTTTGCTGAAACTTTTGTTTTTCAACTAATGAAAAAACCAATTACCAAATATATTGTCATGCTATTTCACTATATAAAAAAAGCTAAAAGACAAATATTAAAACAACACCCCTTTAGCTATGTTTACTTACATTGACCAAACAAACAAAAACCAAAGATAATACTCTTGCAATGCCACCTTTTCCCCTCACTCTTATGCAATCACATAGTTTTAGACGATAATGGAGAAAACAAACAAAATCTTCCCGCACTTGCACACGTTTGGCTCGACATCACTTGCCTGACAATGTGTCCTATAAATATATGTAATCCTCATTTTCATTTAACTTTTTATTTCATGAAGGGGTCATTTTATCATTTTACTTCTATGTATCAATAGGGATTTGGTATCTTTGTATCATAGATTTTTTTTCCCCCTTTGGTTATGTCAACAAGTTATGTAATGAGTAACCTACGGGCTACGGTGTATAAATTAAAGGAAGAGAATACTAACAACGAGCACTGAAGTATTACTCCATTTGTTTCTTTTTTATAGTTAAGCTTTTTTTTTCACACTTATCAATGCAAATGTTTGAATATTTATATCTCATAATTTGCATTTGTAAAAATTTAAAAAGTTGATAAACAAAGAGTACATAATGAGGCGAATCAAATAAGATCTCAAATGACTACTCCCTCCGTTTCAAATTATAAGGCATGTAAACCACTTTTACGCATATTAAGAATTTAGTTAGTTTTAGTTAGATTTGCATAGGTAATAAGAATTGACATTAAATATTGTGTTGATAATAGAAAATAACCTATAATCTTATCTTGATAGTATAAAATTGCATTTAATTTTACATTGGTAATGTAAAACGCCTTATATTGTGAAACAAAATTTTTTAGCTTAAATGCCTTATAATTTGAAACAGAGGGAGTATATCTTTTCTCATCCATTAATCACAAATGATAGTCAAACATAAATTTGTAAGTAGTATCTAAATACAAAGTGTAACTATTTAAAAAAATGGAAGGAATAATTACTTTAAAATTAAAAAAGTGATTTTAAAAAGAAGTATATCTTCTTCTTTTTTTAAAATAAGGTGTAGGTCTATATTGAAATTTAGACTAACATAAATACTACCATATTTCCCCTTTTTCTTCTTGTAGGAGATTACTAGTGTTATAGGCTTATGTAGTAGTTGCTAAGTTTTTATTTTTCATTTTTATGTTTGACTTCGAATGTACCTCAACATTGAAATGAAATAGCTTAAAGAATCAATCTTATGAGAAATTATAATCAAATATATTCTTTTTGTTACACATCAATCTCTAAAATAGATGAAATGGACCACTAATTAAAATAAAAAAGAACATGAAACCCAAGGAATTGAGTAATTAATTATAAGTTCTTAAGTTCACCATAATTGTTTTTAAAAATGAATTTAAGGTAGTCACTTCTTCTTTTTTTTTTTTAATCTCATGTATGATTTGGCAAGCTGAGACGATTTGTAATGTCCAACTTACTTGTCCTTACTCCCCACAAGGCCACAAACAATAATGAAGTCGAGAGATTGTTTTGACAAACATGTAGTACTATACACTACATAGTATAGTAGTATGATATTACGATATAATGATAAACGTGATTGTTTTGACAAAAATGTAAATGTAGTTAGTAGTACTATACACTTCATGATATAGTACTATGATATAAACGTGATATGGGTTATTTATAATTGAAAACCAATTACTCGTTTTATACTATGATATAAACGTGATATGGGTTATTTATAATTGAAAACCAATTACTCGTTTTAAAAAAAAGAAAAAAGAAAACCAATTATAAGTATTCTTCCCTCGTCTCTGGTCAAGAATACGAGTACTTTTTTGCGGTATAGGGCCAAACATGGCTGCAACTGCAAGAAATTATATTTTTGCATATTGCAAGCAATTTTCATGCAACATCTACAATAAAAATCGATCTTAAGATAATATAGATCTAATAAACTATTATAAAGTTTGTAATTAAGAAATATAGACTGATGATACTCAAACACGCCTTCAAGTCCATGGCTCCAGATTTCCATAAAAAAAAACAAGATTTATTATATCTTTCACCAAAGCAAAAACTTTTACAATTCATATTAACAATCCATACTATACTAGCCTTCCCACAATCTTCAACCTGGTAATAGCAAAGCAAAAAAAACAAACTCATACTATAAATGAGATTAAGTACTCCCAATAAGAGAAAAAGAAACTTTCCCAAGCAAGTAGAAAATTATTATAGAGAAGATAGAAGCATTGTAGAGAAAATCTATTAAAATAGGGCTTATCATCAACTAATTAATAACTTCGATGATAGCTCAAAGAAGAAAATTAAAGGTTTGATAGAAGAGATGAGATAGAGATGAAGAGGCTATACCTCACAAACAATACGAGGTTGAACATAGTTTATGGTTTGCTTAGCAACTAGGCATATATACTTGAAAAATGACATTGTTATATCAATCTGGCATAGCTAACATAGGAAGCCAACAAATATAATTGAAGCAAAGGAACACGACCAAATATTAATATCGAATACTAACAATGTTTAGAGTACAAAAACATGCTTTTGTAGAAAGTCTAGTCTTGTTCAAGTGGAATAGATTGTGAACTATATAATACTAGCCTTACATGTACGTAATGCGTGCAAAAGCATATAAAAAATTAAATTAATTATATAGAAGAATGTCTTTACATAAACTATTATTTAGTTTAGATGTGATATTTCACTCCTTTTCGTTCAAATTAAGCAGTTATTTATCTCTTAATTCATGTGAATGTACTAATAACTAATTAACTATCTCTTAATTATTCATGTGCTTTTATCATACATTTTATTATTGTTCATGAGGAAATGGACTGATGGTGGTGGACTGGTGGTCTTAAATCTTAATGGGCTTTGTTCCAAGATTCCACAGATTGAGAATAGCCGAATACGACACCGTCTCTAATATCTTCGCTGTAAATACGTCGCCGTTTCTAAGGATTCTGCTTAAACGTACTATGTGAACGCAACAATAACTTTTACACCAAAAGAACACAGAGAGAATTTTGGAGAGAGAATTTCTGATTTTTTTGCAGCTAACCATCTTCACCATCATTCAAGAAGGTGCGATATCTTTCTTTTAATTTCTCTTAATATTATTTATCTAATTTTCGTTAAAATTATTTTTGTGCCATTGAAATTTATATTGACTTACCGCTTTAAATGTCGCCGCTGTGGAAAATTTTCAGCAAATTTCTTGAGTGAAGATATTAGAATTTGAATGATGTAATCTAATTGCTTGTTTTTCTAATATCTGTTGTAATTTGAGGTCTGTTTTCTTTTTCTTTTCTGGGTTGGTTCAGTTTTATGCTGATAGTGATATATATTTGATGTTTTTGTCTATTAGGGTTTCGTTGTTTTTTTTATTTTTTATTATTGGGATAATTTGATTTTTTGGATTTTGACTTTTGACTGTTCATGTACGCAACTTGTTTGTGCATGTATTAAGCATATAAGCTGAAGTCGAAGACTCTAAGAGTATTCCATTTGTTTCTTTGCTGGTTAAAATTTGGGAGCATGAGCAATAGTTTTACTTGCTTTCGTGCACTTATATTATCAGTCTTGCAGGATAATTGATAATGGCTGGGAGGAATCGTATACCTCGTGATGCCTTTAATGATAGGCGTGGGTACCCCCCAGGAGGACACATTGTTCGGGGTCCTATGCCAAGACCTCCACCTCCTCATCCTGCCATGTTGGAGGAGGAAATTGAAATACAGCGTGGTGAGATGAGGAAGCTCTTAGAAGATAACAGAAGGCTAGCTGAAGATCGGGTGGCATTGCAGCGAGAGTTGGGTGCTGCAAGGGATGAAATACATCGAATGAATCTTGTAATTTCGGACATTCGCGGGGAGCAAGAGATGCATTCTAGGGAGCTTATTGATAAAGGTTTGAAACTGGAGGCTGACCTTCGTGTTGCTGAATCTTTTAAGAAGGATGCTACTCAACTGCGTGGAGAAGTTCAGAAGTTGGAAAAGATACGACAAGAATTGGTTGGACAAGTTCAGTCCTTTTCTAAGGATTTGGCTAAGCTACAAGGTGAAAATCAGCAGATTCCACATCTGAAAGCTGATGTTGAGGGATTGCAACAGGAATTGATGCGTGCAAGGTTTGTTTTTGCTAGACTGTCTGAATTGTGTAAATAACTTACTATTGCCTTCTTTTATTGCTTCTTATATGGACCTATTTTTTTCGGGTTTTAATCTCTATAGATCGGCTATTGACTATGAAAAGAAGGCTAAGATAGCTCTCATGGAACAGAAGCAAGCAATGGAGAATAATATGATTTCTATGGCACGTGAAGTTGAGAAACTGCGAGCAGAACTCACAAGCAGTAATGGGAGACCATGGGGAGCTGGTAATATACAAGTCTTTTATTCTGCAGTCTATAACTGTTATTGGTTTCTCTGGTAAAACCTCCCCCTCCACTTGTCGTAGACTCGTAGGGGAGAGGAACATTTTACTTGTTTGGTGTTGCTGTCTGTTGTTTGTTTTTATTTTGATACGTACATTAAAGATTAAGATCAATTCCTGGAGCTGGGGAGAAAAATGGAAAATTTTCAGCTTTTAAGTTGAGATGTTAGATTTAACAGGACTAGTACAGATGTATAGTTATAACTAATTACAAGTTAAACATCTGAGATTTTTTTATTCTTAAAATATGTGATTTATATGAAAGCGCGTGCAACTAGCAATTACACCAAAGTGGCTCAGATGCTGTTTGTAATCATGAACTTTTAGCCCATGGTGTTGTTGGTTTGTGGAGTTTGATCATATAATTTTATCCATTATGTCTAATGATCTATATAGAGTATTTTGCATTGTTGCTCTGAAGCTTTTTACTTCATTAACGATATTTCTTCTATGCCGCTTGTGTTTGCTACTGAGTTTGCGTGTTGACATGTGAGCTACTAGATCATGTTTGATCTCTTTATTGCTTACACAAACATTTTTATTTTGGTGATGTAACAACTATCAAGTTACTGAAGCAAAGTTGATGTCTTGTTGTATCCCTACTTCCATACCTGGCTGATTGATGTATCTGTTGTTCGGATATGTAATGTATGGTTTTAGACTTCTAGTAATAAAGAATTCAGCCTAAAAATGGAAGTGAGTTTAGGTGAATGGAGTGAGGTTGTCTCCGGAAAGAGGTGGGTGGTTTGGGATAACGTCTCTTTGACATATGAACGAAGCTCTGAAAATAAATGGCTTTGGAGATATTTTTGATGTAGATGTGTTCGTTCATAGAAGGTGATTTCTGTCCATCATGGACCATATATTTTAGAGACTAGTTTATTGAAGCGGAGAAAAGCCCACTCAGTTCCTCATGGTATTGGTATTTGGAGTGCCATATTATCCATTTATGTTGTGTTTCAAAGCGAAATGTGTTAAAAGTCGAGTAGGTTGTATAAATAAGGTATCTGGCTATTTGGTGATGTACATTGAAGGATACAAAGAGGAATTTTGGAAAAATTCTTGTTACGCCTAGTGTCAAGTTCAATTCTTTTTAGGATTTTGTATATAGAGTCAAGCTTTAGCACAGACACAATTTTCATTCCCTGATTTTATTTATGAGATCATGCATCATCTTAAATATAGAGGGCTTGAATTTTTGTTTATAGGTGTTTTGGTCTAGAGGGAGTTATAGGCTAGTCGAGGCATGATTGATCCACACTCTTTTTTTGAGTAGGTTTGACCTTCTTGGTGTCTTCTGATTGTAATTCTGAGAATAAATTAATTCGCTATATGATTTGCTTTTTAGTTTGCGGTTCGCCAAAAAGGGACAAAAATAGGTGAAAATTGACCATAATTCATTTTATTCAAGTCACAACTCGCGGGGAGATTAGGGAATCGTATTTTAGTAATATACTCTAGTTAATATGTGAGCTAGGGGAATAAGGCAAGTTAGACTATAAATAGAGGATATTAGGGAAGGAGAAGGGCATGAAGAAAGATATTGGAGAGTTCATTTTAGTTGTTAGCTTTGGGAGTGTGTCAAGTCACTCGAAAACTTGATAATCTATCTTTATTTTCTGTTATTTCCATTATTATCAATCAAAATCATCTTCATCTTCTTTGATTTTACTGTCCCAAATATCCAGTTCATTACAATTTTGTTACACTGAATTCTTAGTTACATACAGAAAAAAGGATGGGAAGCCCAAAAATTTAAGTGGAGAGAAGATCAGGGATACTTTTGAATTCGGATGCTATACTTAGTCTTGTGAAAGAGGACTATCAAATGCAGAAGCTTGGTGAAGTGATAAAAATCATTTTACTATACCAAAGCATAGTAAGATGACTACATTTTTGGCGGGTATCTCACCCTGAGTTCGAGCAAATCCAAATTTGAAATGCATTAAGCCCAAATTGTATCGAAAGATCTTCCAGCAATGTTGCATTCTTAAGGCTCATAGTCGAGGTCCTGGTGGCTTGGTTAAGCTTGAACAAGCTTTTATTAGCTGATGTATGCGCTTTGTGAGAAAGATGATTATTATACTTGTTAGTCAGATCTTTTGTAAATATTCTATAGGCTAGGTCAGCAATACATGATCTATATGACTTAGCTTATGGACTGCATATGTTATCTATCTTCACCTTTTTCTAGAAGGGGATTATGTTTTTAACTCCATATATTTTCTTTTCCCCTTGTCCCCCTTGTTTTTCTCCTTTTTCTTTGAGCACTTTGTGTGCTAGTTGTTTTCTTTCTTCCCTTTTCTACATGTAGTTCCTACTCTGTGCTTGTGTCTTCTTTATAGTATCTTGCCCTTTCGAGTCTCCTTTATTTTCTCCACTTTCCTTCTGTTTGTCTTTGCATCTTTCGGTTGTTTAGTGTATTCTTTCATTGGACAACCGGTCATCCTTGCTTGAAGCATAGAGTCAAATTTCTTGTTGCGGGAATCATGTAATTGCGTCTTGGTTTTGTTGGAGAAACCAAACTGTTCTATGATATTTGCTTGAACTAAAATTTAGATAATGTTTTTCGAAAAGGAGAATAAAGTAAATTACGTGAAATGCCTTACAAACGGTGGTGGTTCACAAGAAATGTAATGTTCTCGGAATATTTGAGATAGTTTTGAAACATTTTTCAGGCTTATAATGATGTTAGTTTGCCGTTGGGTTGAGCTCAAGTAATATTTT
The DNA here is from genome assembly GCF_026745355.1 of Beta vulgaris subsp. vulgaris. Lineage (NCBI taxonomy): Eukaryota > Viridiplantae > Streptophyta > Magnoliopsida > Caryophyllales > Amaranthaceae > Beta > Beta vulgaris. The sequence goes on along the minus strand of NC_079208.1, from coordinate 60,923,547 downwards.
TAAAGAGAGAGAGAGTGTGTGTGTGTGTAATATGTCCCCATCTCTGGCTTATCTCTGTCTTTCTTTTCCCTCTCTTATTGAAAAGCCCTAGTCATTAAGTTTCGAACATCCCTTAGTCACACTATTGTAGCGTTGGCAGGTGCTGGGTGCTGGGTAGTACTCACAAAAATGACAGCATTTGTGGGTCAGACATACAGAGAGAGAGAGGTAGATATGGATGATCATTTCTCGCTGAGAGCGCCGCAATTGGAGATAATGAAAATAAAGTTCTTTTCATCGGTCATCAGTGTGAGAGGGTGTACAAAAATCCCTTGGGTTTCTCTCCGAGCTTTGCGTCATATTGTTTTGATAATTTTTTTTCCCGAGCAATGATTGTTTAGTCTTTTCCCCTTGTAGCAACATGGAGTTTGTCAAATTCCTGACCACCATCGATTTTGTTTTTTTATTTTATATATTATTTGATTGTAATTCTGTCGACTATTGTATAGCAGAACCTTTTGAGGTCATCATCAACTGGTTTGTGTTATAACGTAGGTGGACTTTTAATTTTTCAATGGGTATTTGATGCACTTTTCTTGTCATATCAATTGTTAGGTGCTACTTATGGGATGAAACTTAGTAGTCCTGAGGCTGGCTATGCTTCACATTATGCAGATCCCTATGGCTCTCATATGGTAAGAATAATTTTTCTGTGAGTCATACTAAGTTTTTTTTGAAGGCCCTTTCTCTTGTTTGGTAATATGCTAAAATATTTTAGGGTGCTGCCGAGAAGGCTCCTCTCTATGGATCGGGATCTGCTACTTGGGGTGGAATTGATAAGCCTCGTGGTGCACGCAGATGAAGAATTATATTGGTTTTAATTTAGCCTCACCTCACCTCTGATGCTTTGCTATTATCCAATGTATGAAATGGTTAAACTTGGTAGATTTATAATTGTTTGTTTGTGAGTTTAATAGTCGTAGATGGGTTCCAGTCTGTTGTTGGTGAAGTGAAATGGACATGCTATTGTTACCTTTGTTTTGTCAATGTAGACAGTTTTATGTTTTATTACTATATAGCTTATGGTTCTCTGGTGCTTAAAATTTGCTATTGTTACCATATGTTATTATGAGACATCTTCTGTGTTTCTATCTAAGACTGTACTCAGGGGTTGTTGGGGTTGATATTAGACATTGGTAACCATATTTTTTTGTTCACCTTCTAGTCTTTTGCAAGTAAGCTACACAATTTCTGTATATGAATTTTTGCTGCAGCGTATAATCTGTATATTACCTAGTCTGCTGTAAGTTATCTTTGTCTGCTATGCTTAATGCTTTGCAGACTATGAGCAGTTGATTTGTTATGTACAAGGGAAGGTGTGGGGAGCCACTCAAGTTTCTATTCAGGCTCAGTCTTGAGCTCAGTCAATCTTTTTGGAAATCTTGTGTACCAATTTTTATTGGTTTCAGCCTTTCAGGCAAGATAATGGTGGAGGTTCCATATATTTCTTCTGTGAATGCATGGACGAGTTTGTTGGTTCACTGAAACAATTTGCAGTTTGAGACAAAACTAGGATTCTCTCTGAGTGGTTATCGCGTGCACTGTGCATCCAAAATTTGATATGCAAAGTTCAAGGATGTCTTCATATCACTATCTTAAGTCATCTATATTGTGTCCATGGTGTTGGTATTATCTCAATAGGTGAAGTGAAATAGTTATGGAGGAATTTGGTGTAGCACGTTTCTACAGGATATTTCTGATCACTATCAATTTTGGCTCCATGGTTTCAATTGGTTGTAGCAATTCTAGTCTTTGGCCAGTTCAGTTCATGTGGTATTGATCGATATAATGTAGGCTTTTTCTGGGTTAAGTAGACATATGTTTTGCATCATAGGCAGTTGGGTTCCAGAAAGCTATTCTAGTGCTACTTTTGATCCTATGGGCGTATTGTCCATTTTGATTATTCCTTTTCTTTTGCTTTCATGTCATTCTTTACACCCCCCAAAACTTATGTTTCTCTCGAATCTCTTAATACTTTGCGGAACCAGACACATAATTTTTACCTTGTCTTGTTTAAGTTCCTCATTATCTCACTCTGGTACTCCTGATTACTCATGATTGTTTTCTTGCGTTGTTAATATCCTTTGTCTGTCTGTCTCTCCATTTGTTAACCAACAAGCAGCTCCTCAGTGTTCTCAAAGCTCTACAGGCCCCTGAAATAATGGTGAATGTTCGGTTTTATAGTCTTTCTGGATGTAAGTCGGGTAGAATTTCCTGTATGGTTAATGTAGAAACGTTGCAATTTGGGTTGACTTTGTGAAATGAAGTTCTGATTCAGGTTCTGCTAAATCGTGCACCTTGTGTTAGATTTAAATATTGAAGTTTTAGCTCTAGTTTAGCTAGTCCATTGGCTATCTTTGATGGGGATTGGCGTCTGTAGTTTCTATGTTAGTATGGATTTCCAGGAGTTTTTGAAAGAGAGAATCAAAGATGCTTTCTGACCAGTGGGTGGGTTTTTGTGCTCTGCGGAGGGTTTTGATATCGAAAATTATCATTTGCATTCTAAGTTCCACAGTGTGTTCCGTCAAAGATGCTTGATGCACTGAGCTTCTGAAAGAATTAGGTGAGTGGTGGTGTAGGGAAATAGTAAATTAGTAATGCACTTGGTTGGTTGGTGAGAAATTTTGAAGTAATTTATATCAAGGTTTATACCCTCAGTGCATGCTCGAGATTTGACATTGTGACATGATGAAGATCTGAAGTTGTGCTCGTTGCTATCTCATGTCATAGTCCTCTCAAGCTTTTGTACTCTCTCTCTCCCCCCTCTCTCTTTGACCTTTAACTCTGCAAAATGGTTGAGTGGTTAGATATATTGGCTATCTCCTTGTATAAATCTCGAATTTCGGATCCAGAGAAACGGAAGTCAGGATGATGGGCAAGCAGCAGGAACTGATGTGAGCTTCATGGGCAGGTATTCTTGTCTTCTAACATATTTTTAAGTCGACTGAGTATCGTGTAGAACTTATTAGGCTATCACCATTTTGCTTCTTTTGTCGTTTGAGAGTAACTTGAGTTACATGCAGCCTTGTAGTCTTTAAATACGAGTCTAGCATCTTTAATCCTCACTTGACATTTTAGTTTGAAACTTTTGGGAATGAAGTGAAACTTTGAGTTGCATCCAAAATTTTAGTACTTTTGAGTATGACACTTGTTCACAAATATGAGCTGGTAATATTTGGTTTTGTTTCAGTTTGGTTGTAGATACTGATGTTTCAGCTGACCTTAAGTTTTGTTATGATAGTAAAACCTAGTTCCTGATGCCATTTCAAGCATAGAGTTCAAGGACGCTGCCTTGTAAAAAGGGTAGTAGAATGCTGATACAACACATTTTCAATTATGCGCTGAAGGTGTTGTTGTGAGTTTATGAACATCTTAGATTAGTTTTGCATGTTGAGCAGGATAAACATTGCCTTCCATGGATAATCCTCAATATCTAGTTCTGCTTGAGAGGGACTAAACAGATGCAGATGTTGAACCTGATATCATGTGATAACCTCTGAGTAGTTGACATACATGTGTGACGCCTATTGATCGTTCTGAAGGAAGCAGAGTGTCATGGGTCGACCCCCACACTCTGGGCTGACATCAGTTTGCAATGAGCTATATTGATCGTTCTGAAGGGAGCTGAGTGTCATGCCTATAAGCATCACTTTTCCTATCTAAAGGCTTTTTTAGAAAGATGAATTGACATAAACATAATGATGGCCGAGTAGTGGGTTGAATGGGACACGATGGGCCTGTGATGAATGTTTGGTGTGCTTGGACATGGGCATATAAGCCTTGAATGTGGGATGCTTCTAGAATGAGTATAAGGGCTCTTGTGGAAGCATTCAAGGAGGTGGTAGAGTAGATATATGACATTCAAGATTAGTCTCGTACATGCTTTGAGTATGAAGTATGTAGGTAATTATAGGATATATCTGTTGTCTAGATTGTGCAAAGGTGTAATAAAGGCAAGGAAAAAGAAACACTAGGAGACCCTCTCGATTGTATGGATTAATAACAAAGGATGATACAACTAGATTTCCTACACTTGGAACCCAATGTGCTCCTGTGTTGGATTTTATGAGGATATGCTGGATTTTCCAATCGTCAAATACTTGGAGCAGAATTCAAATATCCATAGTGATATTAGCTATACGCCAAGGAGTTGCCAGAGCCCTTGAGCTGTGTTGGTGACTGATAAATTGTCACCCTCTGTGATGATGTTTCTTATGCCCTCATGGACAGCTAAGAGGATTTCATGATGAACAGCTGATGCTTCAGCAATCTAAGCACTGTTAAATAAGAGTCTGAAATGCTCTAGCATTCAGAAATATCTACAGTTAGGAACATGGAGGTCTATCAAAAACCATAAGGCTCATATGGGAACTTCATTGGTTAAATGCAAGTAAACCATACCCAAAACACTTTTTTGCTCTCTTCCAACATCCCTCATATTTCTTAGTCAAGTGAGGGAACGCAAATGAGTGTGTGTGCATACTAGTTGACAAGACTAGCTCGTGTACACGATTGCATGTACAACACAGAACGTTGGTATCTAGGCTCAAAGGACGTGCTTGGGTAAGTTTGGTACGACGACATGCACCAGAGTCGTGCTTGGCTAAGATTAGTACAACAAGCATCAGGATTGTGCTTGGTGGAGTGTGCGACAACGATAAGCACTAGGGGACATAGTATTGAGGCTTTAAGCGGTGCACGGTGCATGACTTGCTTCGCGGAGTAGCCAAAGAAGTCAGCTTGGTGCATAAGGCAGGCTTCGCCACTAAGTTTAGCTGGTAAGTTTCACGTATGTTGTTTGTTGAACAAATTCAGAAAGGAACACGATTTCTAATGTTTTATCCCTCGTTTTACTATTCTACAGTTCCTCTTCTGAACTGGCACAGATTGGTGCTCCGTCTGTTCTGCTTGGAGCCACCACAATATATCTAGACTGTTCACTATACTTATTTGCTGTGGCATTTTTTATGTCACTTTAGTAGGAGAAGTATTGAACCTAGATTTTTCCTAGAATGACTTCCTTGCTTCTTCTATACAAGCATACTAGTTTGTAAGTCCCTAAATCGTGTACATGCATCCTATGGCAATATTTACACAGTTGAGGATTGCCCATAAAACTAGTGAGATAGATAACCTGTGTTAAATATGTTCCTCTCTTGGCAGAACTTGACCCTGGACTCAGCACTTAATCTTAACGGTACTTGAAAGAAAGTCAAAGTGACAGCTGCGATTAGTTCATTGGTTATTACTCTCCTAAAATGGTTATTTGAACTTGGAACAGGAGCTCAGTTTGCCAAACTCTACATCTCTAGAATTTGCTTATATAGCAGTGGGCCCAGTGGCTGATAGTCACTTAGTAGCATGGTGATTTGTTATTATATGTTTCTCTATCATCAGTAGCAATGCATGCATGGATTAATATTTCAAGAAGTTTAACACAACGTAAAGTTAAATGTATGTTTGGTGATTGTGTTGTGTTTATTATACAGTATAGGTTGCTCAAAACTTTGCTTCATGGATAAACTATGCTGCAATTCTGCGCTATATATATCTTCTTGTGATTGTGCTTTCTGACTTATCTTTGATGATTTTCCCTGACAGATAGAGTGGCGTTACCTTGCAGTCTGAGCAGCATGGTTACTTGCAGTCAAATAGGTATTTCCTTCTATACCAGATTCTGTATTCTTTTTTTGATATGATCAAGGTTAGGGAGTTCAGGAGAATAGGAGGAGGCACTGGGGCCCAATAGCCTCAGATTCTCCAGTTTAGAAAGTTATATGAAAGAACTTTAAGAAGGTTTTGGTAGAGGACCTCTAGCAGTATGCCATTTTGCTGGAGTTTCCTTTCTTAGCTTCCTTTCACTCATTGTTGACAATGAAGCTTCTGTAGCCAAGATTCTAGCGGTTGAATGTTCCTTTTATCGGTTATGCTTCAAAACAGGATTAGTGTATCATCTCTGTCGTTTGTGATTGCTTGCTATGATGTTAAACTATTTCCGCAGCTGATTGAACTCTATGTATTATTCAAGACACAACCTTATATCTTTTGCTAGATGTCATTTGCAAGCTGCAACACAAAACTACATTATATTTGCTGTAGAGACTCTTTTTATCAGCTTTTCTTCCTTCAGTTCATTGGCACAGTGAATCTCATAATTCTACATTCCATAGTTCATGTAGTTCTTGTAATTTCACGGTTCCAATGTACTACTTTGAACATTAAAGTCTTTCAATTATGTATTGGTACTTGAAAATGTAATGTATTGATAAATATAATGAAAATTTGATACTTGAATACTACGTATCGAGATGAATTTAACACGATCTCATATTTCTTTTTTCTATAAAATGGTGATAATTTTTGTTTATAAAGTTTGACCTTGAATCAACAAGTGTTCATGAATTATGGATCAGAGGGACTATTTGATTGTAAGAAATTACTCCCTCCGCCCTTAGTAATTTTCGGATGTTTCTTTCTGGTTGCCTCAAGTTATTTCCTCATTTTCATTTTGAGTAACTAATTTCTCTCTCCATCACATCAGCCCTTTTTTTGACTCTTTACCACTGGCCCACAACATCTTCATTGCCCTTTCCTCTGTTTATCTACTACCAAATATTTTAATCACATTTAAGCACTATATTTCTTATTTGTGCCAAATTTTTATGGTACGGAGGGGGATTAGTAATTATCTTTGCAGTTGAGAAGTGGCTGTTACCTTTTATTTTGGCTGTTCTATTTTGTACTTTTTCTTGCATTTGGGGTGATACCTACTCTTACCTAGCATACCTATGATTAAAGATTGACTGCACTTTTTAGGGAACTTGTGTATGAATTTATGCTTAATGATTTTCTGACTTTTGTAGTCATGATTCTCATTTTTTTGACGACAACTAGTTTATTGCTCACACCTTTTTTTCCCAAGGGACCAAGATCCTCATGTCAGGACCTTTGATTTCTCAAGTACAAATTACAATCGTAGTTTGAATTGTCTTGTTGTATACTCTATTCAATATTGATATTTTATTGGCTGAGATATCGGTCGATCTGTGTAGTGCTTGTCTAGTTATATAAACAAAGCTGAAGTATGGTGTGGTGAAAATTATCTGTTCAGTATGTCATGTGGTGAAAATTGATGGCAAAATCTTCGACCTCCTTCCAGAAATTGGAGCTTGTGTGTCGGGAAAGTTTCTGCAGCTTGCTAGCTCTTCTAGCCGACCATCCTCTCTCACACTCACTGGATAAGATACCAAATGTACACCTTCCATGTCCACAACCTCATGTCCGCTGTAGATCTCCCACATCTGCTCCCCGATGGAACGTATTTTATCCACACATTCCAGGGTATGTGGCTCCTCGAACACTTTTTCCAGTCTTCCTGTGTGCTCGTACCATAAAGACATTCGATATGCAGCAATTTCTGAAACTATTTTTTGTTTCTCATCATCTGTCCTGGTTTGATAACATCCTATTGCAATCTCTGTGTCTCTTGCCCCATCCATAGATCTCTGGTTTATGTTCGCCGATCCCGTTAAGATGTATAAATCATCCACTGGCAGAGAGATCATGGCAACATCCGAAAGTAATATGTCAGTATGGTTTAGCTACGCAATATAACTGGATTGAAATTAAGCGTAACAGTATCGTTTCCGATAGCCTCCCACAAATTGAAGATATGGTTACAATTTAGGCAAAATGGATTAAATATTGGTTCAAAAGGATTAACTACAAAGTCTTCTCACATGATATAAAGATTGTTCTCACAGGAACCCAACCCTGTATAATCCATTTTGGTCAAATTGTAACCATTCTTTTCCCTTGGAGGGTCAATCTTCCATAAGGATTGAATGGTTTGGAAAAAGAATTACCATGTAATATTTTAGAAAGGTTTCCATTTTTACTATAATGGATTGCTATTCCGCTGTTCTTAGGTCCGCATATAAGAATTGTTCTCACCTCAACTTTATTTTAAATATCACACTTTTCCAAGTATTTACTGAGCAATCTTTCTTAGGCTCATACCATACATGAATTTAGTTTCGTAGTAATTTGACCAAATAGATTGTTATGGCATGAGTTGTAAAAAAGCGAGAAGATATGGAACCTTGTCTAAAGATGATGTTGCATGTATAATCTTTTCTTTTTGTTATGCGTAACGACTATATTAATCTATGGGGAGGTAATTTGTGTAACATGAAAACTATAAAGGGAAAACTACAGCAGGAGAGTTGAGTTCTGAAAAGGACTGTGCATACCTATCATCAGCTTGGAGTGAACATAGACCATGAACCTTCTATTTGTTTGGGCGGACCAGTAAGATGTTGAATGATGAGGAGAAAATGGAGGAACAAGATCTCCTTCTCTCTCTTCTTCCCTGTTTGCAAGGCAGAAAAAGTTCAAGTAATCTCTAGGATGTGCTTTCTCTCCTGTCTCTTTTATTGCTTGCCCTATTAATTTATACATTGCTGTCATGGTCTCCCATGTCCAGTGTAATATATCCTGTACACTTTCACTCTCTGGTATCCCTTCTGGCCACATTGGTATCACCACATAGACTGAGAATCTCTCTCGTGCCCGGATTTTATTTGTCACCTTAAGCGCTATCTCAATTGGAATCAAATTTATGCATCCAGAGTTTTGATCTTTGTCCCATAAGCTGCACCCGCCAATAAAGTACTGATTCTCTATGTATATGAATCTGTCTGCTTTCCTGATTGCCTCTACATAAGCTTCATGGATACTTTGCTCAGTGCTAACCTTGTTTGACAATGGACTTGCAGAAAAATGATCAATGGATCGAAAAACCTGCACCTTCCAGTTTCTGTCAGAAACACTTGGAGGAGAAGGCTTATTGAGGTTTTCTACAGTGCTGGCTGGAATTAGTAGAGAAGGATCACATTGCTTAATCCATCTCTCCTCAAAGTTGGTAAGAACGTCCCAGGCTGCTTCACCTGTTATACAAGCATGTGCATCATGCCATGGCTCTCTTGGTCCTCCTCTATGAATGCTAGCACCTGTGATGTTTGTTTGATAGAAATCATGGGCATGGTGCTCTGTGTTCAGTGTTCGAAAGAGGGAGTGTTGTTCAGTATCGTAGCGACCATCACAGAGATCTACGCCACCGATGAAGCTCATGATTTCCCTGTTGCTTGGGGAGTTCTCTACTCTGGTGTCTACAGTTAGAGTCTTTTGGTGGTGACTGAAGAACGTGGGAAATTTGTTATGCAATCTTGGGCATAATCTGCATACTACTCTGGTGTTTTTGAAGTACGCCAAGGCATCTTCATCATGAGTTCTCATCAAGCCTTTGTTCTTGATAAGTGGTATAGATGTTTCATCATTCCAGAGCATAATTCTCACTGCTACGCCTTCTTCAGCTTTCTGTTTGAGCAATTCACCAATTGCCACTCCTCTTGCTCGTGGGATTTCTGTTTGAGGATCTCGGACCTGCCATAATAGTCTGTTAGAAACACGAGTTGTGGGTTTTGACTTGGAGTAGGATTTAAATTACTGTATTTATAATTTTCTTTGGTGAAAAGTCCAATTACCAGCACCATCTTGGGATTTAATGACCATCCTGTAATATAAATTATATGTTTTGCCTCCTCGAGGGCCTTATATACATCTTCCCAAAGCTTTTTTGGAACTGCATGGATGGGAAGTGGTGGTTGAAAAGACGGAAGATGGTGTGCGTCGTGATAAAGTATTACATCACAATTTGATCTTTGTGGAAATGTTGCATTTCTTAGACCCTTGAAGTCACCATTATCAATCAACTTACCCCAGCTGGGCTCCAGATCTGCTGGCTTGAACCATAAGATGAATTGGAGCCCTAATTTTGGTTTGGGCTTTCCATCTACTGTAAGCAAGGGGAAAAAGCCATTTATTAGACTGGCATGGCTGACAAGCTGGTTTGCATCAAATTGTATCTTCCCTAACATGGAACACTTGGTTTTCACAGTGATTGTGATGATTGAATCAATTGGATGAGCACAAAGGATTTGGAAGGTCTGGTTCCAAATTCTGTCACGTTCGCTTGTTGTCTTTGCCATTTTGTGTGGGCCTATCTTGATCGTCACATATGCTGGCCTACTGGTTGCCAATAAACACTGCAGACAGGACCAATTATCAGACTCCGCCGCAAATATACTGCTCATACACAGGCGAGTTCTACTTAAGTTTCCTCTATTATGCCTTATTAGACTTTGCTTTATTATGCCTTATTAGACTCTGCTTTATTATGCCTTATTAGTGTAATAGCTTGTGTGTTCTGCTTGTAGAAACATGTGCTGTGCATTGACAATGTTGTCATCGTGATGTATTCTACTAATGATGGATATTATTGTTTTTTTCTACTAGGTTTGTACTTTTGATTTGCGTTTATTGCTTGTGTTCTTCAGAGTTCAGACAACTGTCTTATGTTTGAAAGTGTATGTTTCTGGTGTGCATGCATAATTAATTTTTGGGCTGGGGATCATCTTTCTTTAGTTTCCTATCCAAGTGTGAATTTGTTTTGTCAAAACACCTTACTGAAGGGACCTGTCTTGGACTCTTGTCCCCCCCCCCCCCCCCTCAACTGATTAATTTTGGCAATACACCATCTACTACTCCCAGCTTACAATTGAATCTATTTTACTATATCAAGTTATCAACTACCAGAAAGGACCAAACTGATCTTAGACTGTATTGTGCCCTGTTTGTGTCTCGCCTAGATATATTTTTCAATTTTTTTCAATGCATACAGTAATACTTACACTGATGGGAAAGGATGGTATAAATGGTGTTGCATGGAAGATGGTGACCTCCAATGTTCCGTGGAGAAACTTCTTTCCTTCCATCTATCTCGAAAAGCAGCCTGTCTTCGGATGATTAAGTGCCTGTGAGAGGGGGAGAGAGAGAAAGAGGTGTAATGGGAGGGGGATTGAGAATTGGAGCTTCTAAATTGTGGCTTCTTGGGAGATGATATCATTGGCCATATAAAAACTAATGAAATATGATTGTTGAAGTGCAAGGCAACTCTTTGGGGTTGAAACTTGAAATGCAATTGTAACCTTGGCTGCTGATGGAACTTTTAAAACTATGAAATTCTAGTCTTAGAGGCAACCTTCTTGCCTAATCATAGGTTTTCCCTTTAAGCTGAAGTATGTTAAATTTCCAGAGCACTAGGAACTTATGGCAATGCAAATGCTGCATATACATTTTAATAATAAGGTTACCTGTTTTTAGTTCAAATAAAACATAGCTAATTATTACATCATGTTACGCCAATGATATTGATTTATAAGTTTCAGGAATATGTATCTTATGTATATTCTGGAAATTTACATGTGTTAATGAAATTTGTAGCTGATACTTTTTGTTTTAATTGTTTTTTGAGGCTGAATTTATGGTTTACACTCTTTCTCCTATCTGCCAAATTTTCTGTTTCAATGGTGTGTTTATGCCCTGTGGTTATAGTCGTTATGAAAATTAGGTAAATTGGATCTTTGCTTATATCAAGTTTTTGGTATTAGTAGGTCAAAAGTTTTTTGGATTTAGCCAGGATATTTGGGATATAATTTGTCAGTTACTCGTTCATTTTCTATTGACAAAGCAGTATGATGCTAATGCTGATGTTTTTTTTTAAAACCTACGCAGCTTCCATCCTTCCTCCCCAGCAAATATCAAAGGGTTTCAAGCGACAACTCAGAACTCGAACCTTGTGTAACAAAAAGGTTTCAAATATCTTTTATGTTTATTCCAGTCCAACCTTGCATGCAAAATTTGGCAGAAATTTCATGTATGAGGTATGATTTAGGATGGAGTGTCCTACAGGTAATGAATTTGTTAGAGTTTATCAAACTGGCCCTGCAACCTGGCCCGATTTTTGGGTGTGTTAATGCAAAAATTTTGGCTGACAAACCTGATTGGCTTTGGACATGAATTTTCTGACCCGAATATTGTAAGATTGGACCCAGATCTCTGGCCCAACCAAGCATGAGCCACGAAAGTAGAATTTGATTATTGAGCAAAACTTGAAAATACACATAGGTTTTCAATGGTATGTAGGACACCGAGAAAACAACACCGAAATAGTAACAAGGTTGTGCAAAAAGGCAGCAAGAAAGTTGTTTCAGAAAAAACATCCAACATGATACTATATGATAGCTAATCTTCACAACTTACAATCATGAATGGCCAAAGATCTCCTATCCATTTTGAAATGCGAAATAACTTTATGTTAGTGTTTTTATACTAGTAGAATGTACTGGCCTGCTCAACCATGTGGTCTTTCATCTCAAGGAATATGGATCCACCGGAAGGACATGAGCGACAATAATGTTTAGTGCCCATTTCATGCCTTTTATCTTCCCTCCCTCTTTACAGCTAGCTCTATGTGTCCAAATTGATCTTTTACCAAGCAAACTAGTACTTGCAAAAATAAGCAGCATCATACCTAAAATGAATAATGCTCTACAGGGTCATAATGATACAGAGGTTAATGCAAAAAAAATTGAATTGTAGCCTACTACTACTAGCCTTCAAGAATCTATTCAGATCATTCAATAACTTTAAAACAAAGATATCAGATAATATATATTCAACATAAAAGGAAAAAAATATATAAAATTGCTAATATATGTTTCATATGATTATATTGATAGTGATATTTTGCATAATTTTAGGTCGCTAACACGTTAGTGTGGGTCCAAGACTCCAAGAGTTGATGGAACTCTTCTTGGTATATCATTTGTCATTGTTATTGATTTATAGTATAAAATCCCAAGAAATTTAAATTCTTTAACTTACTTATCCAAGTATAATCATCCTTTGATCAGGCAACTCGAAAAGCAAAAAACAAGTCACGTGGCAATTCCATGTGAGTGCCTTAAAGGGCCTTTTAATCCTCTTGACCTCACCAACGCCAATCCTTATACTCGTTTAGCTACTCGATCAACTTTCCAAGTCCCAACAAACAGAGACTGTTATGTTGTACCGTTGGTGCACTTGTATTGCATGTCGGCCAAATACCATTCCCACCAATTCGCTACAAAGTGGGTCCTTCCCTTACGTTATGCGAATGCGGTTATGGGAACCAAGTATTTGATTAAAAAATAATAATATAATATACCAATGAAATGAATTAAAGTGCACCATATATCATGTATTCATGTAATGCGATTATGGAACTAATATATGATGATTTATATGCGAGGATAAACATAATTATATAAAAAAAATTATTTGATTCATTTTAATGTATATTTTTTTAAATATATCATGTATTCATGTACATAATATTTACAAGTGCATAATAAGTGTAAAAATGTAAATATCTTTAAAAAAAAAAAAAAAATCATCAAGTTGTTTAATTTCTCAAGAATAGTTTACAGCATTCCCATTCCCCCATAAGTCAGCCAAATAAAAAATAATAATATAATATACCAATGAAATGAATTAAAGTGCACACTTGTGATTCCCCAATAAATCAAACTCTCACCTTCCCCAAGACCCCAACCCAACCCCTTTAGACAATTAGACTTTCTCCCTCTTTCTAGTCTCTCTCCAATTAATTTCCTGAAACACCACCATGAAATCCTCCTCCTCACCTTACACTCCCATCACCTCCTCACCTCCGCCAAGCAGTACGAGCACCACTCCACTCTCTGCCAACCTTGACTTCATCTCCCGTGCTAAACACAACCTCTACAACAACCTTTCAGCACGTCGCCCATGGCGTCAAATCTTCGATCACCACTCTCTCTCCTTCCCTCACAACCTCTCCGACGCCATCTCTCGTCTCAAAACCAACCTCTCTTACTTTCGGATGAACTTCGCCATGTTTATCCTTTTAATCCTCTTTCTATCTCTTCTATGGCATCCTATCTCTCTGATCGTCTTCCTTGCTCTCATGCTCGCTTGGCTTTTTCTCTACTTTCTCCGTGATGAACCACTCCATCTCTTCTCCCGTTCTATCGATGATCGGATCGTACTCACGATTCTCTCTGTTTTGACCGTTGGTTTGCTCTTGTTGACCGGTGCTACCGGGAATATTCTCATTTCTGTTGCGGTTGGAGTTTCAATTGTTGTCATTTACTCGGTTTTTCGCCGCTCTGATGATTTGTTTTTGGATGAAGATCAAGCTGCTGCCGGCGGTTTACTTGCCGCTCGGACCTCTGTTTAGTCAAACTCAATTCCTCCTTCTTCTTCTTCTTCCTGTTAGTCTTCTTTCGCTTGCTTTGACTTTTTTTTTTGAATGTAAATTTAGTTTTTATGGCATTTTGACAGTTTCTCGTCATATCATATGTTGATGGTAATTGGTGACTTGGTGTGCTAGTACCTGATCCTGATGGTGTAATTGAATTGTACCTATTCATTGTTATGGTTCATTTGTGATTATTTTGCAAAATTAGTTTTTTTTGTCATTGATTTCATGAAAAGTTTGTCTAGTGTATTACAAATTTGTTTAGATCATGCTCCATCTACGTTTGTGAATTTCTGGCATTACGTTTTATGTCAATGGTCTCGTGACTTATGCATCTCGATGAGTTGTCCATTAGTCCTAATTTTTTTTAAAAAAAATAAATCTAGGAGTAGATGCGCATCAAGAGACAATATCTTCATTGTTATTTTGAATTGATATATGAGAGGAGGGATAACTCAATAGTTGTAGCATTTTTTCAGTTCCTAAAGGTGTTGGGATCCATTTCAATCTTTCGCAAGTTAGGATTTGCTTTACTCCCCAATTTGTGAAGGTTTTTTCTTAAAAAAAAAAGTTTCAATTGGGATTTTGGAGATTATTTTAGAGATTCAAATATTAGTAACAACATTGGTTGAATGAGTAGAGAATCAAGTCGGAATTTAATGATAGAGCTCCAAATTTTAATAGTTTGATTATGATCATTGTGGTTTTTTTTAATCTTGGTAAAAACTCTCATTTAGAGCGGTTTCCATGTAACTTTTAATTTCTAAAGGTTGTAATAAAACTATTTCATTTTTTTGTTTTTGATTTCAGTCATACTATTAAATTTACAGTTATTGATACTTATTTTTCATCGTTGAAAATTGACTACAAAAAAATGAAAACTATTTTTACGTATTTTGGTTTTTAGTAAAATTTGAAACGAATAGATATATTGAGAATATAAGATAGTTATTTTCATCTTACTTGTTACCACCATTTTAAAGCTGTAGTAACTTAGAACCTATTCGACAATATTGTTAATTTCCAGTTAGAAGGATTCGATCTTGTGAATCTCCAAACAAATATGTCAAGCAAGCTTATATATATATATATATATATATATATATGATATAAATTAGTTATATTTATCTTTCAAAAAAAAAAAAGTTATATTTATACTAAAATGTACTCCCTATGTTTCATTTTAATCTACACACTTTGACATTTTACACTATTCACAAATTTTACTTTGACCATCATTTGTGATTTATACGCGGATGAAAATATAGTCATGTAGAATCTTGTTAGATTCATCATTCCATGTATTTTATTAATATGTACTTTTTATAATTTTTACAAATACAAAACTAAAGATATATGCCCTCAAAGTTTTGCATTGGCATGCGTGAAAAGTGTAAGTGTGTAGATTAAAATGAAACGGATGGAGTATTAAATAGGCTCGTAAGTGATTGGTTTTCATGGGGAGCAAGGGTAGGGTGTGATGGAGTCTCAATTGGGTTGGCCTTTGGCCTTGTGCCTGAAAGGCTGAGATAGATGAGCTCCCTTAAAAGGCCCAAATGTAACAATTTAAATTGGGCACATTGCGATAGCTGCAATCGTGGATTCGTGGCATGGGAAACTGTGATTGTAGCTATTGCAATTTGCAAGTCTTGTTTGTATTTGTGGCGATTGGCGATTGGCTTCCATGTATATTGTAATTTGTAAAGGATGGGGACTTTAATCTGCTACATTATTAGCGTCCCTACATATAATAATTCTCCAGAAAGAAAATATCTACTTTTATAGTGGTCATCATGCCTTGATTGATTAGGGATGGAAACACCGCTTGCAATTAATACTACACAACCACAAATTTATAGCTTTCGTTTAATATATATCTCTATTATATAAATCAAGGGGGAGGTGTGGTGTCCTCTTTTGAAGTGACTAAAATACCCTTAATGATTTAATTAATGAAATGAAAAAATTACAAAAGCAAATCATTTAAAAATTCTCATTCCAACTTGCCATTTAAAACAAGTTTAAAATGGTATATGCATCAAATACTTCAATCAAAAATTAAATGAACAAAATATTTGTACCTTATAAAAAAGGATGGCATACATAACGTGCACATGAAAAGTCAGAACATTCACTACCTTTGATACTCTTTAATTCAGTTAAACTAACTCATTATTTTTGTTCTTTCTGTTCAATATTTATTCACAAAAAATTAATATTAACAATCACTCACAACCTTTTTATTTTTACATTAGCGAATTAATATATCTAAATTAATCTAACGGTTGAATTTTTCACATTTAAGTTTAATCATAAATAAAATACGAATGGAGTATCTAATAGAATAACAAATTTTGAAATTAACGCACGCATCGCGTGCATATAAAAGCTAGATTTTACTATATGAAAAGGGTCCAAGATCACAATCTTTCACGCTATAGAAGATTTATCTACCTTTCTAATTGGAAAGTCAGGCTGAAAACTTGGACCAATAATTTTCTTAAATACATAATCATAATTCATAGATCTATCTTAAAAAATTTAGCGAATGCAACAATTTATTTCTAACAGTCCCAAACTTATTGGAAACCAATTTGATTAACCAACTTAACCGATAATTAATTATGAAGGGATAAAGTGATTTTAGCCTCATGTTCATTAGGCGTTTATTTGGCGTACTGGCAACAATTTTCAGATACTCACCTAACATTTTGGTTGTATGCAAACATTCTGATCGATATAATGCACTTGTTTCGAGGCAATACACCCAATTTTTCTAGTTGCAAAACGCCAGACATCTAAGCATAACAACTAATAACATGGACTTGCAAAATTATTGCATCCTTCATTAAGTTCATTAAGCTCTAATTAGTGATACATTAATTAAGCTAATCATAATGAGGTCAACTATTTCCAATTACAACATCCATTGACTTGAATCATACAAATGATCGACTAACTTTAACTATATTGAAAATTTTGTTTGATTAGTCTCAATGTAAATAATGAAGACATAATATTTTATAATTAGTTTAACTAGTTGATAATTAAAGATATTTAACTTGAAAATTTTATAAGTTGGCTATTATCCTAAATAGAGGAAGTAGCTAGTAAGGATTTATATGAAGGTTTAGATAATTCGTAGAAGTTGAGCATGGTCAAAGTCAAACTAAGACGCTTTGAACCTAGATTTGATATTATTACAAGTTTGAAGGCAATAAAATGGTCATCGTTTAGTTACCCATAATTTCTCCCCCAACGTTTAACGTACTTAAACTCTTTGTAGCAAGTTGGCAACAGCCAACCCTATATCAATTATCATCATGATATCTTCATTACCCAACACTAATAGTAACAGCGACACTCCCACCACCACCACCACCACCACCACCACACGACGAGCTTGGGCAATAATCCTGCTGGACTACGCCAAACAACGGCTATTAAAACTCCTCTCTGCTCGACGTCCATGGCGTCTCCTGCACTGCAACAACTTCTCTTGTCCCCACGATTTCCCTGAAGTCATCTCTCGCATCAAAACCAACTTTTCGTACTTCTATATGAACTTCGCCATCGCCACCTTCTCGTTTCTCCTCATTACTTACTTCTTTCACCCCATCTCTTTATCCGATGTTACTCTTCTCACTCGGGATGGGCCGCCGATTGTTCTCTGCGGGAGGCGCCTTGACTATGGGGTTACTTTTGCGGTTTTATCGTGTTTAACTGTCTTCTTTTACCATGTTAGTGGGCCCAATGGGAATATTCTGATTGATTGGCGTGGTAATTGCTGCGGTCTATGTTGCTGGTCCTTGCATTTTTCTCCGGTTAGATGACTTGTTTTTAAATGAGGAAGAGGCTACTGCAACCGGTTTACTCCTTCATCCGATCGATGCTCAAGTTTAATCATCGTAATATTGTCATTTCTCATTTGTCAGTCAACACCTTGCTTATTAAGTTCTACATAGTGGAAAACTTGAGGGAGAGACTAGGGCCAGTCAAACAACAACCAACATGCAAAGCCAAAAATACTGTCTACAAATATATTGTATCAACAAACAAATATTAGGGAATTTAAGGGAATTTCAGTTTCAAAAACAAATGTATCTATCCCTATTACCAAGTATAAGACAACTTTTGACAAGTTTAAATATTTTAAATATCTCTATTAATTAAGAGAGCTAGCAAAGAAAATACCCAATTTTTCTGTATTCGCATTATGAAACCTACTAGGTTGCAAAATATATATGCTTTCACGTATCGATATTAAAATAATGGATTTACAGTTATACGGGTAGAAAGCAGATCCACAACCTATTTATCATTGTAAAACACTTATATATATGAATCTGGTCCACATCAAATTTTATGTAGAACTAATGTTCATACATATAATTTATGAGAAAAAGGGTCAGTATATTAAAAAAAAACAATAGATATAGAAAAGGAGTAGCTATAAATCGTAAAGGGAGACTATGCGTAAAAAGGATACTGTATTATAAAGTGCAACTTTCATTATAATAAGCTAATGTAAGAAAATGTGAGTATATAAAAAAAATTATCACTATATTAGATAATCGTAAATTATGTAACTTTATATTGTAAAAAAGGGATATACGAAAGAAAATAATGGTCACTACTCACTATGCCATAAGGGTAACTTTGGTACATACTAATATTAGTTTGGATCATATCCACGCAAGACTAATTACTCAAAGAGTCACATAAAAGATAAGAAGAATAAAAAAAGCGCAATGTCATGCAGTGACTCATGTATGTGAAGTATCACACGTTCACACCTTCAGACCTTCTTGAGTAAGTGGTCATCAAGATCAGAAAAGGTAAAGCTAGCTTGAAGTTGTAATTTGAACACTCCAGACTTTAGGGGAGGAATTTAATGACCATTTTTTAAAAATACATGATATTTTTTTAAAATTTTACATTTAAATTGTAGAGTTTTGCCGATTAATATATTTATTTATAAATAAATAATATTAAAAGAAAGTGAAAACTTGATATTGAAACAAATCTAATAAACCAAAGTAAAGAATGTGAGTAAATTTAACAATTAGGATTTAGGAATTAGGAAAAGCTCCGGGCAAAAGGAAGTGCTCAACTGAACCAAAGACATTCATATCTGAAGAGAATACTGAAGAGGGTAAGGACTCCGACTAAAGAGAGAGAGATTAAGAGATGGCTTACTATCTCCAGCAAAGGCAGCAGCAGCATGAAGAACGAGAGTATTACTACCACCACAACAACGTCAACGTCAACTTGAATGAAAGTAGAAACCCCAATTTTGAATTTGATCCTATTTCCAATTCTACACAACCCAAAATGAATACCAAAATTCCAATTTATATACCCAAAGAGCAGCGTCATATTAATACCCTTTTCGTCTCTGGCCTCCCTGACGATGTCATCCCTCGCGAGATTCACAATCTCTTCCGCCGTCGTCCTGGCTTCGATTCTTCCCAGCTTAAGTTCACTGGCCGTGGCAATCAAGTGCCTTTCTTTTTCTTTTTCTTTTTCTTTACTAATTTTTGCTGTTTCTTTCTTTCTTTCTTTTTGCTGTTTGTTTAATAAATTCCAATGCTGATTTATTCCTTTCTTTCCGCAGGTTGTTGCTTTTGTCACATTCTTCAACCATCAATCAGCTGTTATGGCATTACAAGACTTAGACGTAAGCCTATGCATCTCTTTCTTTACCCTTTTTACTAGTACATTTCTCTATGCATTCCTTATTTATTACTACTACAATCTCTATGCATCCCTTATTAATTATCAAATTGATTGTAATTTTGACTCCCATTTTCTAGTGTCAGTATGCCCATTTGTGGAATGGAGTGAATGAATCAATGGTTAATAGGAATTTCTTAAGGGTACAAATAAAGTGGTGGTCGGCGGTGGTGGTGGTCGTGGTCGTGGTTGTGGTTATTAAGACAAAAGAATGAAAGAGGAGAGATGAGGGTATTGCTACTCTCTAATAGGAGAGGAGATAGGACCCTGTTAACCTCATTGTCCTTTAATAACTATCTAATACTCCTTTACTAGTTTACTTCTGTTCATACTTTTCATAGGATATTTCTATCCCCAATTGTGATCCCCCTCATTTCCAAGCATGCCTCGAGGATTCATAGTTCCACAAATTTTACCAAAAGACTTGGACAGCTACTGAATTCTTACATTGGTGCTTCTCTAGAGAATGAAATGATTTGTGCTATGTAACTGCCTGCACCATCCCATACTTTCTTTGAATAATTGTTGCATTTACTTCTGCTTTTAAAATACATCGTCTTCCAGGTTTTATAGATTTATGAATCTCGCATATCCTATAAGACTCGAATTTATGTCCGACTTGACCATTCTCTTATTTTGAGAAATTCAGTGCCCATGCTTGGGTTTTTGACTTTTATACATGAGTTAACTCCGTGGTTGATGTTTCAACATGATTTTATACTCTGGAAGCAACTTCTCCATATTTCTCTGGTCTAGTTATCAACCTTAAATCTGGTGGAAGGACTCTTGCTTAATGTTACTGTGGTAAGTATACAAGTAAAAAGGATGGGAGGACGCACTTACAAGCAGTTTTAGGGTTTTGCACTTAAGGGAACAAGGAATAGAGTGAGAGATCGTCTTGGGTGTTTTTTTTTTTCCTTCTTTTTTTGGGGTGGGGTGGGGGGGAAGGGGAAGGGATGGGAAGGGAATTTGGCAGAATCATGCTACTAATTGATCGTGGTATTTAACACCTGTAGGTGATATAAATCTTGCTGAAGTGTTAATGTTTCATGCTACTAATTGATCGTAGAGTGAGAGATCGTCTTGGCTGAATAGAGTGAGAGATCGTCTTGGGTGTTTTTTTTTTTTCCTTCTTTTATTGGGGTGGGGTGGGGGTGAAGGGGAAGGGATGGGAAGGGAATGCTACTAATTGATCGTGGTATTTAACACCTGTAGGTGATATAAATCTTGCTGAAGTGTTAATGTTTCATGCATTATGTAGTGATGCTATACACTTGGTTTTCCCTGTTCAGGGTGTCAAATTCGACCCACAAGCTGGATCTGTTCTACATATTGAATTGGCAAGATCAAACTCAAGGCGGAAACGAATGCCAGGTGCAAATTTTTATGCATGACATAAACTCCTTAAAATTATGAATTGTGCAATCTCAAGATTTCTTACTCAGTAGCTCATGATTCCCATTTGTAGGCAGTGGACCTTATGTTGTGATTGATAACAGGAAAAAAGCTGCAGATGATTGTGAGGATACATCTAGTGATGATGGTAATTTCTAACGCAACTGATGATTGAGGGTTGAGTACTTGAGTGGCATTCTTATTTCCTAGCGTTCTCTTTTTATCTTTTTTTTTTTTTTTTGTGAAGTGAGCATTCTCTTCTACCTTAAGGAACCATCACAGAATTTTCTGCCTCTTTGCTTCTGTTATTGCTGCTGTTTACCTCACTGCCTAATGTTTTGTGGCATTAAATTGATTATCATCAGATAGAGATTCCTACTGAATATGAGCATGACTCGGAACGTGGTTATTATTGCTTCACTTGCAGGTGATAATGATTCTGATAACCGAAGCCAGAGTGAAGATCCTGACTCGTCCAACAACAAAACTCATTCGGCCACTGTAAAAAGGTTAGTGACTTGGAAGTTTGAACATGATAGTTAAGCAACATGTGCTTTCTTTTTTTTCATTTTGAGAATGATTTACTTTGCCATCCTTCATACCCCACCTTTCAGAAGTTGTATACTTGTATGTGCATGTTTTGACGTGTGAAGGTATGTTTAACTTAGCATGTCTTGCGTTTGTGCACGTGCATGCATGCATGTATGTATTATTATGGAGTGAACTTCTGACACATTGTATGGTGATTTACAATGTACAGTGATGAGAAGAAAGTAGAACTCTGTGGCGCTGAAGCTAGACCAAATGTTGGTGATTGATTCTCTTACCTTATTTTTTGTCAGTTTTTTACTATGAGCTGGAAAATTTTCTTTGAAGACTGAAGTTATAAAGACTTTAATATGCAGGATACGTTAAATGTGACTGTTTGTAATCATTTTGATCATCTTTATCTGTTATCGGTCCATAAGATTCCAAATGCAGGTCTAGCACTGATTTTCTAATGTTTGTGTTGACTTGGTGGGTGTCAATGCTGCATGTGAGCTTCTATTCCCTGTGGCTCTTGAATCGAGACGAGGATATGAGTTTTAAGCAAAGAAACTCAGAAGCCAATACTACAGTGTAATACCTTAGGTCATGGTAAAAAGTGATTGGACGCAAGTATTCTACCTATATCCACAAGCTTTATTTATTTGGAGCCAATGTACTAAGATATTTTGCGATTAAGTATAATTGGCTTTGGGTAGTATCTGGTCCAGGGATGAGTGACCCGTTAGGAAGTATCCGAGAGTATGTGTGACTGCAGACAAAGCTTGCTTGGAAGGGCATTTTGGTTTTGTGGGGACTAACGTCAATCTTGCTTGCATTTTATGGTTCTCCATGATTGTGTTTGTGTCTTATAACTAAGGTGAAATATGGTCGAAGTGGGTATATGAGGAGAAAGCTGTATACTACCATAAAGAAATGAAGCATGTCTTCTTCTCAATTTTTCTCCTTGGATTGCAGTACATTCTTAGTAACTTCTTGAAGGGGATGGGTGAATGGTATTAGTCTCAAAAACGTAATCTTAACCTGGCCTGCTCTTGACAAACTCCTTAATGAGTCTGAAGGGTTAATTTGAAGTAGGACAGCCAAATTAGTGCAAAAGGTGGCTGTACTTTTGACTTTTAAGAATTTGGACAAGTTTGATGTAGCTTAATTTGAATCTGAATATATAAATAGAATTTTGTCAGAAAAAATCTTAGTGAAGAGAATTGGCCTATGTGATTGCCTATGAATTTATCTGCCAATAGCAGTCTCTGAGGGTGCTTTGTTGTTATCAGTTATCACTTTACGAAAACTCTCTCTGTAGTCTGTAGTATGTCCCATATCATATACCTTTATCCTCTGTCCCGAAAAAGTTGCACACTTGCCTTTTCTCTCCATGATCTCACTTTCGTTCACTTCTCCTCTCTCCAACCCTGCATTTTTCTCACTTTACCTCTCGTTACTCACTATTCTTAATCTTTGTGCATAAGGCAAGTGTGTGCAAAATAAAATGGGGCAAGCGATATGAATTTAGATTATAATGTTAGACAAGGGTCAGTAAGTTGATAAGTTCAATTCAAGGCCAGTAAGATCAACTCAGGCACAGTAAGTCAAATTTAGGAAAGGATTATGGAGTTCAATACTACATATAAGTTCATCATATAAGGCTCAATAAGCTCAGCTACGGTCTTATAAGTTCATGTAAGGCTCAATAAATTCAGATAAATTCTTTTTTTTTTTTTTTTCTGACCCTGTTGCTTTAGTTGATGTGTTTAGTCTATAGTTCCTTTTAATTCCTCAACTTAGTGGGGCATTTTAACTTAATATTCTTTTGGGTAAATATTATCTTTTCTTTTTATATTGTGTCTGCAGGAGCAGATAGAAAAGACCTCTGAAGGTGATTTGAGATCATGTTCCACCTTGTTTATTGCTAATTTAGGCCCTAACTGTAGTGAGGACGAGCTGAGACAAGCTCTTTCTCAGTAAGTGATGCCTTGATCTTTTATATGCCTCATGTAGTTTTTTAGACTCTTTCTTCAGTAATTAACACTAACACATCATTGTCCTTGTGTGGTTGTGTTTATTGCTTTGTTTGTGATAAGTGATAACTAATCCGAAAATGTACATTTTGTTTTCATTCTAGATATCCTGGATTTAATGGACTGAAGCTGCGTGCTAAAAGTGGTATGCCAGTTGCATTTGCAGATTATGAGGTATTCAATGCCGTGCTGGAACTTTCACTGTACCACTGTTTTCCTTATATAGGGGTTTCTGCCTCCCCCTTTCATAAACACTTTATTTGGATAGGAGGAAATCAAAAGAAAGGTGAGGAAGGGAGGGGGAAAGATCCATTTTCCCTCCCTCTTTTTAATTAAACACCATCCCTCCCATATTGGGGAGATTTGGAAGGAACATGGAGCTCCATCTTCCCCTTCCTCTCCTGTCCCTCCCCTTGTCCTATATTGCTATCCAAACAAAGTGTAAGTCTAGAATATTTTGCTTGGTGATTGAAAGTAGTTAGTGATATGTTTTGAAGAAAAGGTATTACTTGAAAATAAATTTGAATGGAGGATGAATTGCAGATCAGAGAGAATATAGTCGATCATATGATTGGAAACCTTAATACCTGATAAGCCCTCCCATTATCTTGGTTATGTTTCCTAGTTACCTGTTTAAGCCATTGATTTTCATCCATATTATCCTGTTGATGACTGTGCACTGCCTTTAATGGCAATATGTGAGGTATTTCAATTTTTTAGTTTCTTTGGGGATCAATGGCTGAATTTCCCCTCATCTAGATTGACCGGCTCTATTGTGACAACTCTTTGAGAACCTTTTGTTCTCACTTGCACTAAAATAGAATTTTTTTATGGGCAGTCACATTCTTTTCCACGAAAAACATAGGCTCAAAGATTTTGCCACTTCCTGAATCATCTCAACGTATTGCTGTGTTGGGATGGTCCTGTTCTGGTTATAGCTTCTCCAAGATTCGCAAAATAAAGAGTTGGTAAATTCGTTAGGAGATTATATTCCTTATCTAAGATAAGAGTGTAGTTTGTAGATGGTTTTTGCTTCACAAGATTTTATTGCTTCTAACTTTCAAGCTCAGCTCTATTGATCAAATATGATCTCTTTGACATCGACTTTTGAACTTGACGTATAATCAGATCGAATTGTGCTTATTTATCATCGATCTTCTACAAGATTGTGAAGTGTAATTTTTGTTCTTTAGTACTATGCTAATCTTTTGCTTTCTGATTTCTTTCGGCCTTTTTTCTACACTTCTAATGATGGAGAGGGATGTGTATGCCGTACTTTATACAGGAAGTAGAACAAGCTACTAACGCAATGCAAGCGCTTCAGGGGAGCATGTTACCATCATCAGATAGGGGTGGCATGCACATCGAGTAATCGTCTTCCATCTTTTCTCTTATATGCATTATATTCTGGTTAGTTATTTGCCTGATTGGTACACATGCTAAATAAGTTTCGATATTTCCTTGTTTTTCTTTCAATGTTGTTACAGATATGCTAGGTCTAAAATGAGGAAGCCGTAGACAAAATATACTCGCAATATCCATGCGATTACTGCACGAGTATAATAGAACCTCTCTTATTTGCTTGCTTGTCAGCAACGAGCGCAAATGCTTTGGATGCTGAAGAACTAGCTGTTGCTGAAGGATAGAAATCAGTCTTTTTTTTTTTTTTGTAGTTTTTCGTGTTCAATAGCTTTTGATGCATATATGTAACCAATTGTTTTTTTTGGAGTTTGTAAGTGGTAGTAAAAGTACAAGAAGAAAAAGATATTGAGCTTTGAATCGTTTATTCCGTGATCCAGATTCGATTCGAATGGAATTACGATTATCTATTTTTTCAGATTTTTTGCTCATCCCTAACTATAAACCCGTTATATAAGGCATACGAATGGGGTCTTAAGCACCCAACGGTGTTCTTAAAGCATCTCGTACCCTTTCGGATGAAGAAATTGTTCGGGACGGAGAAGTACATAAATGGCTTGAAAAGATGCAAACGGAAGGCTATAATACACTTCCGAACATTTTGAGGGCCTGAGAAACAGAGCCCTAAGGATGCATCCACGGGTCATGGGACGACATTTGAACCAACTATGATGCCTTACAATGGACATACAATGGCCTCTGGAGCCATTTCGGGGTGCAATACGAGGCTGGAGTTGTTCAATGCAAGCTAATGGAAGGATACATAGGGAGCAAAGGGGTTCAAACAAACCCTGGGGTCATACCAAGCACTTTCGGAAGGGTCTCAGATGAAAGCGTTGTAGGGCTAGAAGTCCAAGAACGATCCTGAAATGGGTAAAATTGAAGGTTATGATCCATGCTTTAGGACATTCCCGACGCCACGGCAATGGAGCTCGTGGAATGCACCTAGGGTGCATAGGAGGACCTTTGGAGACAATCTAATGACTTATAGCAGGCATACGATAGCCCACAAAGGCATTTTGGGTGCAGCGAGGCACTGTAAGCCAACGAAAGACATACAAATGCAACTACTCACAAGGTTGTAAGGTAAAATACATATCAATGTCTATGACAACGATACTTTACCCTTGCATCATATTTTTGCAAACATACAATATGTTATTGTTATACTCCTATTTGGCTTCTTAAAGAAAGACTTAAAAGAATGGTTGTGAGTACAAGTAGTATGTATTGGGGTGTGCTATATACAGCAAAAAAAAGGCTAAATACAGCAAAATATATTAAAAGACTAACCTACCCTTTAGGGGGTCATCTATGATAAATGACCCCCCTTTAGGGGGGTCATCTACGACGAATGACCCCCTTCTGGGGGGTTATCTACGACAAATGACCCCCTTATACGGGGGTCATCTATGACAAATGACCCCCCTATAAGGGGGTCATCTATGATAAATAATCACATTCCCGCTATACCCTTACCGCGTCAAATTAAACATATAAATAACCTGTTACGAAAACTTTAAGCGTCGGCTATTATGTTAGGGGGATGCGATAGACCCATTTCAGAATTTTTTTCTAACCCTAACGCATTCGATTTTATAAATAAATGTGACATGTTGGCTGTGTGCACAAGTACTTACGGTAACGTATATTGCTGCATTACTGCATCCCTGCGTACGAGATTTTTTTTATTAAAAAAAATTAAAAATAACCATGGTTAAGTTAGGCATAATTTTAGATGTTGTATTTAGCCTTTTTCTTTGCTTTATATAAAGTTGAAAGTAATTGAGAAAAGTGAGGAGAAAATAAGGTGAAGAAAACGAGGGTTTTAAAAAATCTTGAGCAACGCAATACGCAATAATGTGAATCTGATTCATATTGACTACCACTCCCACTACCACGTGCTCTTTCTTTCACAGACATGAAGCACCGCCAATCACTCTTACTCCTCTTCTTCCTTGTAGTTGTTGTGGCTCCATAGAAGCACAGTATCAGATCGCACTACAAGTTCGAATATTTCCACCATTGTCATTGTCACAAGCATATTTCATTCTGCAAATACCAAATTGCAACAATTAATCTCTAAGCTCGCAAATTTGTGGTGAATTAGCTCCTCTTTATCGTTTATTGGCACCAGCAACAACCAATCTGCAATCTCAGTATAAATCTTTGTACTATCAAGGTACCACTCTCTTTCTCCAACTTCATACGCGAAATTATCATTTTTTCTTTTATTTGCTTCTATAAAATTTTATATTCTGTTTTGGTTTGATTTAGTTTTCGTCTTTTTAGGTTTTAGCTGCTAAATTAATAGCCAGAATTGGCGATTTAATCTCGCAAGGTGATACTTATTGCAATGAGAAATTGTTGTTGTGTGTTGAAAGTTGGAAGTAGACTATCAAATCTTGTTACAGGAGCGGTAGAATATGTGATCGATAATGACGCCTATTGATTGTTATTGGATTATTCATTGTTGAACTGGGGCCAAATCACGCGGAAAAACAAAGACCTGGTGTAGCTATGTTCTACAAGGTTTGGAAGTGTCACAGTATTAATGTGACTTAGAATGGTGGATTTGGACACAGTTGGGAACATAATTTTAGGTTTTAAGAGTCAATGAGTGGTTTTGGAGATGAGTATAGTAGTATACTCCATGTTTTATGTGAGAAGTTGAATTTTAGAAACCAATTGGAAGCTTTTATTAGTCCAAGTTTGTTAATTTTGATCAATTTTAGGGCCATAATGTTTCTCACCTGACTAAGGAAAAGTAACCTAAGTCTTGACCTCTTTCCCCTTCTCACTGGAGAGATATGTCTTTCACCAAAAAAAAAGGTCTGTCAGGGGAGAACCAAGATAATGGAAAATCTTAGTGATCTTCAATTCTTCAGCAGTTCAGCTTTATGTCGTGGGTTGGTGGGAAGATGCTGTCTGGTGATATTACTCAGTTAATGGTCTCTACTCATTCTAGCTCTGCTATTTAAGTAGACTGTGTCACTAGAATCAAATGATGCTAGAAAGTCTTGGAGTTGTGGCATAGATGGCTGGAAGCCTGGAATATATGATGTTGAACTACTGCATGTGCTATGTGTATTAATTAGGAAAAGTAAGCTCTTCATATTATATTCATTAGATGCTCTGTTTAGTCAATTGTTTCATGTTACAGCTATAACATGGGCTGTTGTTAGGGACTTTCTTTTTGTCATTAGTCATTACCAGTTCACTTGGTGGCCTTTTGAGTACTTCATCAATTAGTCCACTATGAAATCTCGACTTTCAGGAAAAAGGCCATGTAAAATTTAGGGACTGTTTGTTTTATGGCAAGAGAAAGGATGGAATCACAAAATAGAAAGGAAAGGAAAGAATTGCCAAACCCCCCAATATCCCAAGCTGTTTGGTTCATTAAGAGAAAACACTAATAATTACAAAACCCTTTCATTGTGTTTGGCAGATTTGTAGATCACTACCCATTTCTCTACCATGATTTCTTCCCAACCAACTTATACTAGCTACAACCATGGATCCTTCTCAACTTATACTAGTTTCCATCCACACCCACTCCCTCTCAACATCTGCCCACCATCCCACCATCGCTGTTGCTCAACAACCGTTGTGCACCAGCTGTGTTGCTCCAAAACTTATGTTTTATATGAAGATAACTTTTTAAAACTTAACTTATGCATTGAAGATTACTTATTAAAGCTTATTTTAACTTATTAGACCCAGAACTTATGTTTTGAAGGTGACGAGAACACTCCGTGAATGGAAATCTAACCCACTGACTGATACTCAAGATCTCATTCGCAGCCAGAACATTACAATTAAATTTAAGGTTTAAACTTCAATCCTCTATAGCAACTCTAACATTTTGATAGTTTCTGACAGATGTTTTCTTGATTGATTTAAATGTGTGTCGATGTTTTTACACCAACTAGCAGGTAATGTTTGATCTTCATGAATTACTTGTTTTACAAGATGTTTTGTGTGAGAGTTTTGCGGTCAGAATTTAGATTAGCGAAGTGGGTTAGTTACATTTATTTCGTCCATACAATAAGTTTATTTTTTGCACAAAGATGAAGAAGATTGAATAGTGGAGTAAAACATGGATGGGCCGTGGGCAGATATTGAGCCCACATTTGGGAAAAAATTAGAGGGGAAAAACTTCTTAATTGGAAATGTTAACTTCATTGTGGGCCGCGCCAGCAGACCAGGTCAATCATCACCAACTTTAATGAACCCACAGTTCACATGATTTGCAAACGTGTTGATTTCACAAAGAAATTCTTACCACCTTCTCGCACCAGTTGCACCTGCACTCTAACCAACCTCACTCTCTCTCTCTCTCAAGTTCCCCCACACGCCACATTCGGCACCGCCAACCGGCGTTAAAGTCTTCTGTCCACCAACTGCCAAATGCACTTGGAGCCCACCCTCTCCATAGCCAACTCCAAAAATTCCAATTTAGGTAATCCTGTTGTTTGTGTTAATTGATTGTTGATTTGTTAGCCTTATTTAATTTATCAATTTCCCATCTTTAAGAACTGATAATTAGTTATACATAATTTAGGTTTCCAATTCAAATTATTTGCCAATTGAGAATTGATGGTTTAATTAGATTTTGTGCAATGTTTGTTTGTTACAAACAGATGGCATGAATTAAGTGAGGTGCAATATAGTAAAAACGGATTTTTTTTTCCTTTTTCTTGAGAGAGATTGGTTGATTGTTATAAGAGACAATGAAGAAAAATAAGGAGATGAAAGGCAGTAATGGGGAGAGAGGATGTTGAGATCCAAGAGCATATTAGCCATGGAAGATGTCAAGATGATCATGTGAGAGCCCTATAAATATCCTATGAGTGGCAGAGGATAGGATTTCTTTTCTTTGTTTATATATAATTAAATTTCAATTGTGAAAGAGGATGTGATCATATGAGTGGCAGGCTGGGGATGGAAAAAGAGTCCTATAAATACAATTTTATGAAAGATTTTAAAGGCATGGTGGAGGCTTAGATTTGTTGATGGACAGATGGAGTTTACTATTGAATTTGTTTCATCAATCTAATTGTCCTGAATAGTATTCACTACTACAATTAGTAACATTGACAATAATTAGTATATTATTTGATATAAGAATTGATTGAAATGTTTGACAAGATTGGATTTTTAAATCTAATTCAAAGTCATGAAATGATTACAAGTGATCGCTAGTTAGTAGTGACCCACCATCAATTAGAAACATATATTTCTGGATCCGACGCTGATTTTTGATGTCGTGACCTGAATTTTGATGCAGTGATGGATTTGCTTGGTACTCTGTATTCTCCATGACAGTGAAGCAATAATATTTTGTTTGAACTTGCTAATTGGTCCAGTATAACTGAAAATATATGTTTTGCAGTCATATCAGGCGACATCCATTTATTGTTTAGGGAGTTGAGTTATTTGATCATTTTAGACTTTTATTTCAGATGTCAGGCGACATTGAGAATGTGAAATCGAGTGAGGTGAATAAAACTGCTGATACAAATGGATCCTCTATGTCTGAAGTTCGAGTAACATGGTACAGTTTCTTGCTTCAGCAGGCATCTATCTATGGAGTAGCTGCTGGGTATTGCCTTTCAGCATCTCTTCTATCGATAATCAATAAATGGGCTGTTATGAAATTCCCATATCCTGGCGCACTCACTGCACTACAGTATTTCACCAGTGCTGCTGGCGTTTTTGTGTGTGGGTGGCTAAAGTTGGTAGAGCACGACTCCCTTGACCTTATGACCATGTGGCGGTTCCTTCCTGCTGCAGTTATCTTCTATCTCTCTCTTTTTACCAACAGTGAGCTCCTCCTCCATGCCAATGTCGACACATTTATTGTCTTCCGCTCAGTAGTCCCGATCTTTGTCGCAATTGGAGAGACCCTCTTTCTGCACCAGCCATGGCCATCACTCAAAACTTGGGCCTCACTTGCCACTATCTTTGGTGGAAGTGTCATTTACGTGATGACAGACTATCAATTCACAGTGATGGCTTACAGCTGGGCTTTAGCTTACCTCATTAGCATGTCCATCGATTTCGTTTACATAAAGCATGTAGTTATGACCATTGGTTTGAACACATGGGGCCTAGTCTTGTACAACAATCTTGAGGCTCTCCTACTCTTCCCTTTAGAACTTCTTGTTATGGGCGAGCTAAAGAAGATAAAGCATGAGATTTCTGATGAATCAGATTGGCATACGTTTAGCGTCATCCTGCCAGTTGGGTTGTCATGCTTGTTTGGACTTTCAATCTCTTTCTTTGGGTTCTCTTGCCGGAAAGCAATCTCTGCCACAGGCTTTACAGTTCTTGGAATAGTGAACAAGCTACTTACAGTTGTCATCAACCTTGTCATCTGGGATAAGCATTCAACAATTGTGGGAACACTTGGGCTTCTTATCTGTATGTTGGGTGGTGTTTTGTATCAGCAGTCTACAAGCGTTAAGTCTAAGCCTGTGAAAACCGTAGAACCACAAGAAAGCCTAGAGGAAGAACAGAAGTTGTTAGAGATGCAAAGCAACAAAGAAAGTGATACCAATATTGAGCCACTCTCTGAAGTAAGAGAGGAAAAATAAAATGGATTATGAGGAAAACGCTACTTTTCTGTTACCAGGAGACTATTCTCTCTGCTGTGATGTGCAGGTATCCCAAAGCCTGCCTAAAATGTTTGGGCGCATCATCAGGTAAACTATAAGGCCATTGGCATTTCCCCTTTTGTCAATTGCTAGTGCTGAGCAGTGTGTATTCTTGTGGTGGTTTGCATGGCTCAGGACTTTCTGGTTCAACTACCATATGAAAGAGATATATTCATAATTCATGCCTGAAAATTTATTCTTCACATGTCTTGTTCTTTGGACTGTTCAACAGCAAGTCAAAATGATACTGCTATTCTTCTACCAATTTGTTTGATATGCAAAATCAAGATGGATGTCATTAGTTATACTCTGATTTGTTTGTTATGAGAGACAAGCTTTTGTTTGGAAGGTTAATGTCAATTAAGTGCTATCTAGAGGCATGCTCTAGTTTGAATGTTCTTTTCATGCCTGATCTTGCCTTTGCTCGACGTTTTGAGATACCAAGAAATCTGAAATGGCAACTTGTAGCAGCCTTGTTTTTACTAGCTGTGATTGCTTCTGCTCATTGATCTTATATGTGCCATTCTTTTCTTTTTGGCTGAGTAACGCCATTATTCACAGTTTCATCTTTTTTGTTTTTGGATGATTGATGTAATATAGTTGTTACTGGTGGTATTGTATATACTCATCTAGTTATTTTGTTACGCTTCTCTTTTGACTGCAGTGTACATCTATGAGGTAAATAGTGACACAAGCAAGCTGCTAGAGGTTATTTAATAAATCTCCATTGTTTCATAATTTTTTTTTTTTGCCAATCATTGTTTCATAATTAGAGCACTAAATTTGAATAGTATTATGCAATCGTTTTTATAGTTTGTAAAAAACGACACAATTTTGTTTCATTTATAATTAAATTGATTTGCAATTGATCCGGAAATTTGTGGCCAGAAACTCTACTATCGGTGTGATCGGGTTTTATAGACTTAAGATTCCTCTTTCTCTCTTTCCCTTTTGGAGGTCTTATAAAATGATTCCTTCTAACCGAATTGTTGTTGATGGCTAGCTGCAATATTTGTGGACAGCATGTCATTTAATCATAGAAGCATTGCTGGAAAGTTGATATTATTATATAAGTCAAACTAAGGAGAACTAAAAACAATAAACCTATTTTTCGATTCATTCACATCAGATGAAAATTTTGATTTTTCTCTTTTAAACATAGAATTTGAGATAAATTCAACATAACGTCTTTACGACTGTGGCTGCAACACAAAATCATAAATGAGTTGTTTGATGGCATTATGTGACAATGCAGAGAGTGTGAATCACCCTGGTTGCTTTATAAGACATGCCGCACCCGTATAAAGGTTTTCGGCAAAAAAAAAAAAAGTCGGGTCCGAATGAGCCCTAAATAGTCGAAATTGAAATATATCATTCACGCTTTTGGACGTTCCCGCGGTTTGTGCACCGAATTTCGTAAGATGCTTCATGGGGACATGGGAGGGTATATTACGGACCGCCACAGCTTTTGAAGGGTATAAGAATGTCTTTAAGACCGTTTTGGGGTCATTCCGCGTCTACACCACAAAATGAAAAATGAGTCGTTTTGTGGCATTCTGGGGCAATGCAGATGGTGTGAATCACCAGGATGCATTATAAGACGTGTTGCTCCCCATAAAAAGGTTTTTGACAAAAAATTTAATCGGACTCGAATGACCCCTAAAACGGTTGAAACTAAAGGCTATAAGTCACGCTTTTGGGCACCTCCGGGGTTACCAAATTTCGTGGGATGCCTCATGGGGACATAGAATAATATATTAAAGACAACCAGGGCTTTCATCGGGAATAAGAACGACTTTTATGACGTTACGACCGTTTCGGGCCATACCGTGGCTGCAGCACACAACATAATAAATGAGTCGTTTGATAGCATTCTGGGGCAATACAGATGGTGCAAAACACCTTGAATGCATAATAATACTTGTTGCACCCCATCAGAAGATTTTCGACAACAAATATGAAAGGCTCTTGAGGAGCCTTAAAACGGTCGTAATTGAAGTCTATAACTCACGTTTTTGGACGTCCCGAGGATTCGTACACCGAATTTCGTAAGATGACTCGTGGGGACATGGTAGGGTATATTAAGGACCGTCATAGCTTTCGACGGGCACAAGAACGTCCTTACGTCCGATTCGGAGCCATACCGTTGCTGCACCAGAAAATAATAAATGATTCTTTTGGTGGCATTCTTGGATAATACAGATGGTGCGAATCACTGCGAAACACACTGGATGCATTATAAGACTTGTCGCACCTCATAGGAAGGTTTTCGACAAAAAATATGACAAGCTCGGAGGAACCTTAAAACGATTGAAATTGAGCAAGAATTTATTTTGGACATGTGGTTAGAATTTATTATTATTATTTATTTTATTGTTGTGATTGAGTTCCTATTCGTTGTTCTCCACCTGTGTGTTTTTTTATGTAAATATTTTCTCATGAATGATTATGTCATTGTGTGGTTATCAACTTAGAGTGGGTAGTTTCAAAAAGTCAAATTAGAATAACGAGTAGCAAATGAATAATAAACAAACGCAAAAAATACAATCGCACAAGTCACAAACTCACAACCCATTTACACGGACTTCTTACACTACTCAAACTATTTGAAACCGTCCCTTCAAAAAAAAAAATTGAAAGCGGAAGCTGATAGCAATTTCTTCCAGAGCAACGTTCTTTAGAGGTGCATGTTTGCTATGAGTATCTTTGAACCTTAAAACTCCTGTCAGAAACAAAATATTTGCCGAAGGGGCATATTCACTAGGAATAATTGACTTTGTAGTATACTTCTACTCCATATGATACACAAATGCATATAATATTAACAACTTCTAGCTATTCCATCCCCCAAAATGAATTACAGGCCCATCTTAACCCACCTCCTTATACTATACAAGAACACAAGTATAGAGCAATACAGGACCCCAAAAGTTTACCCTACAGCAAAAGCAATTTTATCTTAATGGCCTGATGAAATTCTAACCTTTTCCCTTTCCCACAAAGCTGTCCTTAGTGACTCAATAGATATGCTACCCAAGTATGATTCTGGCTCCTCGTTGCGTAATGGACCACTATATGATTCGCGTTCACGCTCCAAGAGCCGCATTCTTCCACTCCGATTGCCAACATCATGCCTAGGTGTGGACATAACACTTGAGTCCATGAACATGTCACCCTCTAGTATGCGGAGGACCTAATTCCAAGAATGAAAATATATAAGCAAGACAATTTCAAACTATATATATCATCAAAACATATGTGAATCTTAACATTGTTCCAAAGGCAAGTTTTCATAGGTTCAGCAATTTAGCAAACGATTTGGTAGAAAAGAAAAGGTGTAATTACTCATTTGCCGTAACCTCATAACCCCCATTACACTCTCTCTCATACTCCGTCATAAGGATAATGACTAATGAGTACTCGGAGTTGCTTTTTTGCTAACATTAATTATATCAAGTTCCTTTCCTTTTTTTGTGTATACCTGTGACATCCTTGGCCTGGAGAGAGGATCCCGACGTATGCACAAGGATGCAGCATGCATCAGGCAAAGGA
The DNA here is from genome assembly GCF_026745355.1 of Beta vulgaris subsp. vulgaris. Classification (NCBI taxonomy): domain Eukaryota; kingdom Viridiplantae; phylum Streptophyta; class Magnoliopsida; order Caryophyllales; family Amaranthaceae; genus Beta; species Beta vulgaris. Next base: position 60,888,001 of record NC_079208.1, on the reverse strand, counting down.
CCTCCGGTTCTAGATACCGGTTACCCAGACGAGGGTCGACTAGCTCCTCAATAGCACCCTCTTCCATAAGAGGTCGAGCCTGCTCAAGAAATAGACATGAAAAATAAGAAAAACAATGAGAACACAGGACCAACACAAGAAAGAAGCAACAACGAAGAGGATTTCATGTAGTAGCCAAATGGGTACCCATTCAGTTAGGCACTGCTGGCCTTTAGGTCGACTGAGATCGACCGCCTTTCTTCCTGTAAGAAGCTCAACGAGTACAACACCAAAGGAATAGACATCAGCCTTTTCAGTAATTTGCCCACTTTGCGCATACTCTGGAGCCAAATACCTGCAATAGATAAGGAAGAATATTAGATTACAATAACTTACATGTAAAATATGTGGAAAAATTTGAAAGATAGTGCATCCAAAGGTACCCAAATGTGCCTATCACTCTTGTTTCAACGCCAGTGTCTCCATCAGGTTGCCACCTCGCTAGGCCGAAATCCCCTACCTTATCATGTAAACAGAAATCAGTAATTATCAGAATACTATTAGACCCCTCAAACTCATGCTCCAAGGCAAGGACTGAATCATGCTCTGGAAGAAAGGTGTTTTCAATTGGAGTTCGGCTATTTACCGAAATTTTACAAGTTAGTGTACTGCTACACATGCGTTCGATTATTAAGGAAAATTTCATATGAAAATGAATTACAACATGCCCTTAACTCATTATGAACCTTGATTAAGACAGTAATTGACATCAACATTAATAATGCCACTTTAATTGCCGTATGGCAGGACAGGAGAGGTCAGATGTATGAACCTATACTTAATACAATTAAGGACTTTACCACATTGACCCTTTATTCTATAGCACAATAAATTCTTCCCATGTCAGAATAAATTAGAGACAGTTCCCTGAATCACCAAAAGTCAAACGAGACTGAACCCTTGAATCCATTGGAAATGACAGATGATCCTTGCTTAAAAATCTCTGTAGTTTCCAGTAATCGATGTTGGACTGCACATGTTGTAAGGAAATTTGACTAGACAAATTCTCCAATATTTCAGCTGATGCTATAACAACAATAAGCACTACACTGTGCTGAACTGAATGGAAACTGTGAGCGAATACTAACTGAACTAAATTGAAATTAACTAAACAGGACTGAAAATAAGTCCAAAAGAACGGGGCCTAAATTTAGCATCTACCAGATATTAGAGATGACTTCATTGCCCTTCCTTTTAGGGAAAAACTTTGTCTACCCAATTGGTAATCTAACTACTAGAGATAAAAGAACACTTAAGATGTCGGGACAATGCATTGAATTAAAATTGACCACCCCACTTCAAAAACCTACCAACGAATCACTAAAATCAAAATTCAGAATTATATACCAGTGGTTCGTAATCATGGGTGAGCAGGATGTTATTAGGACGCATGTCACGATGAACAATGCAACCCACTCTACACTCTTCATGCAGGTAGCGCAGCCCTCGAGCAGCTCCAACAGCAATTTTCTGCCGAGCAAACCATTCCAATGGAGGCTGACTCCGTCCTGAAATCACATAATTAATAAACAAGATTCAGCCAAAAAGCAAAGAAAAACTTAGACAGGCAAAAGACTCAACCATGAATTCACAAATAGACCACATATTTTTAAAAAAAAAATGATTGTGCAATGCTGAAGGCAGAAATCAATAAGAGTCAAAAACAGGGAACCAAGAGAATAGAAACATTACCATACAAATGTGCATCCAAGGATCCATTGCAAATGTATTCATACACTAGCAACCTCCTCTTATCCTCGATACAATAGCCGATGAGCATAACAACATTCCGATGCTGAGCACAGCTCAAAACTTCCACCTCCGAACAAAACTCAACATCCCCCTGTGAGCTCGCCAATTTATGCTGCTTCACAGCAATAGCCTGACCATCAGGTAGTAATCCTCGGTGGACAGACCCATAACCTCCCTCGGCCAAGAAATTTGACTGTGAAAACCCACCTGTAGCAAGCTCAAGCTCGGCATAGCTGAACCACCTAGGGGGCTTCCCAAACACCGGTCCCTTATGTTGGCAAATAGAACAAAGTGGAGGAGGTCCAAGAGGAGGACTTCTTGATAGAGACATAGCTTCTCTCACATTTCCATTAAACTCTAAATCCGGTCTATATCTTCTTGATCCACTACCAGACTCCCTGTCAATTTGAGATGACTTATGCAAAGACTTTGTTGAAGACCTCTTCTCGGACTTTTGAGAAGACCGTAAATGTGATATAACATACTCGCCCATCCAAGGCCGAATTCCTGAGCTCGTTGAACAAGATGGAGACAGGTCCTCATCATCTGATTCTGAGTCTGATCCAGCCAGATCCCTGCTTTCTTTTATACGGATCATATCACCCTTCTTAAACTTTTCACTCATTTCAGACGGAGCAAATGGCGACGTTCCAAGATCAGAGCTTGATACAGATGATGTTCCTGCTTCAGTGGCAGTAAATAACTCGGGACTACTGCTTGGGGTCACAAGAGGCCCTCTAACTTCATCAGGATGGGACCCAGAGGGACCAGCTAGTAAAACTTCCTTTGAAGGTGATCCTACCAAATTGAGTCGAAGTACTTTCGCCTGAGAGCGTCTCATGACCACAATGTTGCAGTGAAGCTCGTCCATGCAACGCTTTTCTTCTTGCTTGAGATGCCTGCAAAGCAAAACCGAGATAAGCGGGCACACTTTATACTAGTATAAAGATAAGGAAAATTTCACACTCGTGAGAAGAATATTACTTGTCCAATACAACCCAATTCGACTGAACCTTCTTAGCTTCTGCAGCCACAGCTCCAGGTGGAGAAGACGAAACAATTTTTATCTTCACATTAATCTGCAAAAATGAAGGAAATACCAATAAGCTAAACTCAAATGTCATACATATTCTGCCAAACAATTGCCAACAATTGCAGTGGACAAGCCAACCTTATTTGGATTATAAACATCATGTAGCTGAAGAATCATCTGAGAGCAAGAATCTGTCAATTCAAGTTTCTGCTCAGAACTTGTACCAGCAAATAGCTTTTTTTGCCCACTTGCACAATCTCCAGAAAATCTTGGGAAAACCCATAATCTCCTACCTATAAATATGTATCAAAATTGATTGATTAAATGATGTTGTTCTTGTACTGCAATATCATTCTATAACATGCCAATTTCATGAAAGTTAAAGATTACAATGTTCATTTCAAACACCATCCAGAAAATCCTCAAAAGTCCAAAGAAACAAAAACAAAATCAATAGAGTAACTAAACAATTACATGATTAGTTCATGATGAATAGCAAAAGTCAAAAGTAGAATACACCACTTAAAAGCATTAAAACTATTGCATATATTATTGGAAGTGCAACAAAAACCCAAAAAACAAAATCAAAGTGAATAACATAAAGTAAACTCAAAAAGTGAGTTTATGAATTGTAACCTGAACTTGGTGGAGGGACAACCACAATCATAGTGATACAATCCCCAGGTTGAACAACATGACTCAAAGCCCAAAGAAGTGCTGTTTTTGGGATTTCTTTTGATGCTTTTACTGCAACCAAAACCTTCTCAACACCTTCAGTAACTGAAGAACCCTTCTCTCTTTTCTGCTGTTGTCCACTCATTTTTTCTCACCTCCACCCAAAATCTTCAAACAATCACAACCCTTTTTTATTCAACCTTCTCACAAGTTGTTATATGATTCCAATTCACACCCAAAACACCATGCATTTATGCATAATCAATAATGGGAACCCACCATTTCTCATCTTTAACAAAACCTCCAAATAAGCTGACTATTCTCAAATAGTACCCTTAAAATCTCCACTGATAAGACCCAATTTTAACCCCCACTTTTTTCTATACCATGAAATTTTTAATTTTTTCCAAAAATGCTAAGGAAAACAACACACTTTTTGCAAAAAATAATTGAGATGTTCTGCTTGTTTGTTGTTTGTTTTTTTTTGAGGGAAATTTGCTTCTTTGTTGTTAACTTTGCTAGAAAGTGTTTGTTTCACAAGAACAGAAGCTTCAATGAAGCAAAACACAGACCATCATGAAAGTCTGTAACATTGAAAAAAGCACATTACCCAGTAAATTGCATTGAAAATGACATATGCTTAGAGCCCAACGCCCTTTTATTTTTCTCTCTCCTAAAATTTTGATATTATGATAAAACCCTGTTTTTATATAGTATTAATCAAATCATTGAAATGACTAAACCACATAGAAAGTCTCTGAAAATTTCCTCTGTTCACTAAAAAAGAAAAAATAAATAAATAAAACAAAATAAATGTACCCAAAATGTGCTATCAATCCACTCAACCAACAGCCAACTAACACCAATCAATCAGGTCAACATTTTCCCGTATCATCAAATTCGTCAGAAACTGACAAAAGAAAAGCTTAATTAAATCTTGTAATGACAGTAAAATAAAAGAGAGAAACTTAAAATAAAGAGCATAGAGAGAGAAAACTGGAGACTGGGTGAGTATAAAAAGCGGGAAACGAAAGGGAAGAAGAAGATGGAAAAGGGTATTTAAAAGAAGAGAATAAAGATTAGGCTTTAATTAGAAATTTTGAAATTCAAAAAAAAAAAAGGGAATATTTTGTTCTTTATTTTTTTTTTTGCTGAAGGTTTTTCTGAAGAAATTAATGGTTGGATCTTAAAGAGGACAAAATATATAAAATGGGAAGAAAATCGAAGAATGGTGGAAGGTAGAAAGGGCCAGTACAGAGAGGAGAGAGAAAAATGGAAGAAAACAAAAATGGAAATGATTATTTTAGGGATCACAAGTTGCAGAATAAGAAGAAGTTAATGGAAGGAGATGAAGAGACAGTGAAACGGTAAAAAAAAATATTACTTTGGATTGTGGAGCGTTGTGGCAGTGGTGGAGTCGAGGTGACATGGGATTGCGAACTTCGGATTGTGTTTCTGTTATCAGTTTCAAGTTCAATTACACCTTTTTACTTTCTTCTTTTTTTTACTATTTATTTGAACCTATCAACTTTTCATGTAGGGGTCTAGGTGTCTAAGGACAGAAGCCGTAATTTTTTTGAATTGAGATTGTCTAAATCAAATTGAGTTTGAAATGAATTGGACTTGTTATAGAAAACTCATAAAAAATTAAGTTGAAAAAATAAAGTTTAACGATCAAAAATTATTAAAAGAGATGGTCTAATTTTAATAAAAAAGTAGACCTAGTCATTAAATGAATTAAACTAGTCATCGAAATTAACTTAGTCATTTGGGCTAATTCTCTTTTTAATATTGAACTTATCATTGACTAACTTTAATTTAAAAATAGGTGGTCTGTTACAAGACAAACTCCAAATTATATTATTCAAATTGAGAATAGGCAAATTATATCACGTGTTTATGAGTCTTGTATCAAGTATTGAGCTTTTTTTAGATTCATTAGCTTGCAAAATAAATGTTGAAGTTTATTCATGAATTTGGTATAGTGTATGGAGATGAATTTGGAATTAGATTCTAGTGATGACTATAAATTGACATTCATCCATAACTGATCAGTTAATTTTCTATGAAGAATAACTTTAAATCGGATTTTGTTGAAACATTATGATTTAGCTAACAAATTAAATATAAATGTATGGAGTATATTTGGATGTTTATGAACATTTGAGCAACACATGATAGGCAAAAGAGTAATGATAAAGAGATTATGAAATTGAGGGTTACTTTATTTTGCCCTCATAATAATCATGATTGTTAATGATATTCCAGTTTAAAGTTTGGTCAATTATTAATATTTGATGGGGTTGAAAAGAGTAAGAAGTGTAGTAATTATCACAAACTCATTCAGAATCATAAGTATAAGCGTTGGCAGTTATTCGTGGCCTCTACGAGGGGAAAGTGCAAAATCATAAGTGAGTCCTCACTCCTCAGGCAATCAGGCTGGTCCACCGGCATGTTTGTTGGTTGCTTCCTTCGGTGACTAATTTTTGTTTGTGTTTAGGTATCAAAACTCCACCACCCTACCACTCTACCCCATTTATGATTTATGGCTAATGAATATCAAGATTTAGAAAGAAGTTACAGCCATAAATATTTGAGAGAGAAAATATTACCATAACTATTCAATCATTGTTACTTCCATTTCTTTAATTGTTATACTTTTAATATTTTTCACTATTTATAAATTTTACATTGACTCTAGTTTGTAATTTGTATGTGAGGAAAAATAGAGTCGTTATTTACATGTGTATTTATGTATTTACCTTGACTATTCACATGTGTAACTTTGACTTATAAACAAAGAGATCTAGGTGGTGACACTAAATTGTTTTTATCTAGGTGGTGATCATTATACTACTACCTCTGTTTTTTTAGTTGACCTGTTTTCATTAGGCACACATGTCAATACATTATTTTAAACCTTTATATCTCTAATTATCAATAAGCAATAATTACAAAAGGTTGATATTACGAAAAGATACATTAAGAGAAATCTAACAATATTCCACATGATGACTATATTTTTCCTTAAATACAAATCACAAAAGATAGTCAAAGTTACACATGTGAAGAGTGTCAAAAGTTAAAACGAGTCATCTCAAAAAACGAATGAAGTATTTCTTAGTTCATGTATAATTGTTCTGTTCCCTTAAACAAAATATTCGCTCCCCGGCCCACTACCTATAATGGGCCCTCCACTTACAGAATCTCCTACACTCTACTAAATCAACTTTTTTTTTTTTTTACATTTACTATATATGAAAAAATAAGTTATGATAAATTCAAATAAGAACTGATATATATGTTCATATAAGTTTAATTAAGCAAAAATATGATCAATTAGTAGATTATGGACCAAGGTGTAGGATGAGCATCCTACACCAGCTCCAAAACGCAAGGCAATAAGAATGAAACACACCATTCAATATGCAAAAAAAGTAATTGATTTGACAGCTAATGTACATTCCCATTACATCCAGTGTACATGTCAAAAATACAAAAAGTAACTGATTTGACATTTACTGTCCACCATTTAATAACTGATTTGATGTCCCCCATATACTGTTCACCACTTCTCTCTTTTCCACACTCAACCTCCTTGTACATTCTTGGCTTCGTGGTTGTTCATTAACAAAATCAAAATGTACAATAACAGCCCCCCAGCTGAAAGTAACCCAATTCCTGAAGCTGATGTCAAGTGAGTAATTTGCAATCTTTGTACACTGGGTGTGTTGATGTTTGTTCACTAATGAAATTCAATATGTACAATTACAGTCTCATACCGAAATTCACCACTTCTCTCTTTTCCACACTCAACCTCCTTGTACATCCTTGGCTTCATGGTTGTTCATTAATAAAATCAAAATGTACAATGACAAACCCCCAGCTGAAAGTAACTCAATTCACTAGTAGAATAAATGCTATTTGCTGCGGTAAAAAAGTGGCATAATGTTGCGGTTTTAGGCGCGCAGCAATTAAGAGGGCAGTAATAGGTAATAATAATATTGTTGCGGTTTAAAACAGCAGCAATATCTACAAATATTGCTGCGATTTTTAGGCCAAATCGCAGGAATATTTGTAGATATTATCGATTTAACAAGGAGTATTGCTGCGGTTTTGGGCCAAAACCGCAGCAATAAGTCCTGGTAACCAAAAAAATTTTTTTTTTTTTTTTTTGCATTTTGCAATTAAATTTGAAAATTTAAAACCATGCAACTAACCCATCCACTATCCACCAAATTTGTAAACAAACTGAAAATAAAATAACATATGAATCTCATTAATATATAAAGATAAAAAAAACTAATTACATACATGATACAAAAGATTAAAAAATAAAAATAAATAAACAACCATTACAATTTGATGAATAATTACAAAAATATAATAATAAAAAAAATATATTAACATAACTGATTCCTAAAAAAAAAATCTAAAAACAGATTAAAAAAACGAAAAAATATCCTAAAACAAATCTAAAAAAACGAAAAAAGGAAACGAAAAAAAAAAGTAAAAAAAAATATAGATCTGATACATTTCTAGTTGATGGTGCGGTGAACGAACGGACGAAAACACCAGTTTAACGAACGAACGAGGAGAAAAACAAATCTAAAAAACGAAAAATAGTACATTTGTCGATGGTACGGTGAACAACAGACTAAAAAAACTAGCTTCTCGAACGAACGAACAAAGAGGGTGGATATGGCGCCGGTGAACAAACACCCGGTAGATCTGAGGAAAACAAATGTTAAGACTCCCACTGTCAAAAGAAACCAGTCAAACGTCCGACTAAGAAGATGACGGGCTCCGTCGCTGGTTAGGTGAAAGAAAAATGAAAAGAGAATCAGATCTAAGAAGATGACGGGCTTCGTCGCTGGTTGCGTCGCTGCAATAGTCGACGGCAATGGTCGAACGGCAATGGTCGAACACTCTGGTCGCGTCGAACACGAGAGGCGAAGGTTGAGAGTGGCTTCGTCGCGTCGTTGCTCCGCTCGAAAGATGACGGGCATCGTCGTTGCTCCGTTCGAAGGCTGACGGGCTTCGTCGCGTCGCTGCTTCGTTCGAATGATGACGGGCTTCCTCGCGTCGCTGCTCCGTTCGAAGGACGACGGGAGGCTGAGAGATGGGGAGAGATGAAGAGAGATGAGAGAGATGAGAGAGAGGCGTTGAGAGGGTGAGAGAGAAGTAGGTAGAGAGGCTGAATGAGGCGTTGAGAGGCAGAGAGAACGAAGTAGGCGTGTGAGTTTATGAGAGGAAAAGTGAGAGGAAAAACCCTAATGGTTGTGTTTTATATTTTTTTTTAAATGATATTGCTGCGGTTTCTGACAAGAACCGCAGCAATATGTTAAAATATATTTTTTAATATTATTTTAATATATTGCTGCGGTTCTTTATATACACCCCAGCAATATATCTGGTCAAATAATCGATTTTTTTCAAATTTTTTTTATGTTGATACAATATTGCTGCGGTTTTAGGTAGAAACCGCAGCAATATCTTTATTTTATATTTTATGTTTATTTTTACATGATATATTGTTGCGTATGGGTAAAACCGCAGCAATATCACCGCAGCAAATAACAATTATTCTACTAGTGATTCATGAAGTTGATGTCGAGTGAGTAATTTGCAATCTTTGTACACTGGGTGTGTTGATATTTGTTCAGTAATGAAATTCAATATGTACAATTACAGTCCCATACCGAAATATGTCAAGTGAGTAATTTCCATTCTTTGTACACTGGTGTGTTTGATGTTTGTTCACTAATGAAATTCCAATATGTCAATCATCTCATACCGAAATTCAATAAAATCACAATGTACATTGATGGTCATTGCTTTGATCACTGAAAATCTCTAAATGTACACTCGTAGATTATTGTACACCAAACCATATGCATTTGTACATTAAACAAATTGTTTCACGTGATGAGAGAGAAAGAGCTGGCCCACTTTTAAAAATATTGCCAAAAGTCAGCCACATGGGCAAGGTGTAGGATGCTCATCCTATACCTCGGTGCAGGATCTAATTTGCGAAATATGATATGACAATGTAAGAAAATTAGGTCTAATGAATTCAAACAAGTTCATATAAGGTTTAGTAAGTTCACGTAAACAAAATTAAGTTGAATAGAATAGTGTCTTAATACGCATATCCATACCAAAGAAGACTATTCGAGAATGAATGTAGTATTGTCTATTCTTGTCATCTTTTTTTTTTTTTTTTTACCGACACTATGGGTTGGTAACCCTCATATGAGATATAGAGAGAAAATGATATTAAATTCAATATTATAGAAGATAGAATGTCACTATTTATTATACATCTTTATATCTTTTTTATTTTTTTTTTATGGGGAGAAAAGAAAAACCTTAATTTACCCTCCTTAATCTGAAGGCCATCCTAAAACATCCTTACAGATGAGAAGAGAATAATCAATACAATAAGGAGGAAACTTAAATAACACATCTGAAGAGAGATGACCCTTGTGTGCCATGAAATTCGCTGCACAATTGGCCTCCATGTAACAATGTTGAAACGATACTTCATCAAACCGTTCCAAAAGAGAACCTGCATCCACAATAGTATTAGCAATGGACCACGATATGTTAGAATTAGGATTTATGGAGTTAATAACCGTGAGATTGTCTCCTTCGATGATAATTTTCTTATGGCGTGTTCGGCACAAGGTTTTTAAGTAGCTTTTAGTGTCTTGACTCGATCAAAACACTAATTAGAAAAAATAATAGTGTTTGGCAAGGTAGTGGTGTGAGTAGCTTTTAGTGATACAAGTAGTGTTTTAGTAGTGTTTGTTAAAAGCTACAATTTGTACCTTTTGGGGTGGTGTGGTATATAAATTATGTATTAAAGTTTTGTTTGAGTTTTTAACTAGTTATTCTTAAACAACTACTTTGGCAGCTTTTTTTACCGAACATCAATATTTTATACTGCTACTTAGACAGCTAACAACGATACATCAACCACTAACAACTACCAACACAATTAACAACTACTCTCACAACTAAAAGCTACCACCACAACTATTGTTGCCATACACGTCCTTAATATAGAACAAAATAGCTCTTATAATGCCTTCAAGTATCCCCATAACTTCCGCCATAAGAATCGAAGGAGGACCTAAACCCTATTGGAGGCTAGCATAATAAAAAAGATGAGAGAGAGAGAGAGAGAAACTAGAGAGAGAAATCCCCCCTCAAACCCCGCTGAAGCCTGGATTCAGGTAACCCGTCGGAGAACCTCACCCCCTTCCAAACCAATGGCAACCAAAACAATCTTCATCAACTTCATCCCCCTGGATTCTAGAGAGTCAGACATCGAAAACCTTTTTTACAGATTCGGACCCATCATTAAAATCTATATCCCTCCTAAGACCACCCCAAACCACAAACACAGATACACTTTCATAAAATTCCTCACCTCCACCTCCATGAATGCGGCGATAAAGGCCATGAACGGGCTAAAATTGGAAGGCAGAATCTTGCTTGTCCAACCAGCTCGTGTTGACTCACATGAACAACGCCTCCCTTATTCACCCCCTCCAGGCCAAAAAAAGCCACCAATACCACACAAACAATTCCGGCAAGCCACAAACCCATGTCCCAGAGACCATCGGACCTACAAAGAAGTCTCAGAAATAAACATACCGCCACCACTTCACAACACAAACCAAAATCGTCCTTCTCACCTCCCCCCTCCTCCGCCGAACCAGCCACCTCCTCCCCCCCCACCTACTTACCCCTCCCCAGCAAAAATCATATATAACCCCTCCCAAGCCCGTATCATGAGCTCCAAAATGTTAGGCAAAGCCACTGAAGAAGCCAGGAACAATTCCTCGGCTGAGGACATTGATGGCGAAATAGTAACCATCATCCAAGGGCATAAAAATGAGGACAAAAATGATTTCTTTGCAAGAAGCGTTGTTGCATTGGCGCATAGTTTCTCATCTTCTGACATAATCCTGGGGAATATCCTCGCGGAAGGTGTTAATTGCTTATCCATCAAGCCCATGGGAGGAATGCTTCACCTATTAACTTTCGACAGCATGGAAGACAGAGAAGAAATGCTAAAAAGCCAATGGCTTGACAGATGGTTTATGGAAATTCGAAGTGTTAATGACTCAATCTCAAGTGCATGGAGAGAAACATGGCTTGTGGTATATGGAGTTCCCATCACTGCATGGAACTATGAAAATTTCTTCCACATTGGAAGTATCTATGGCAAAGTCAAATCTGTCAATTATGGGAACTATGACTGTGCCCAAGTCTTAGTGGTTACAGATTGTCTATTCAAAATCAATTGTCAAATCCTAATGGAAATTGATGGAAAGCGACACGAGATCTTCACGTCAGAAAATTCCACCTCTTACCCAATGGCCTGCCCAAGGAGACACCCTCCAGACCCAAAGGAGACCATTTCTGATAGCACTGAGGAATTCTTAGGCGGAAATTTTGATGACGTCAGACAAGGTACTCCCTTTTCCCCTGAACCACCAATTCCAATAAACTTCCAGCCGCCTCTTGAAGTGACCCAGAACATATCATTAAATGCAATAATTCAAAATGTTGGCTACCAAGACATTAATTCCACCCCCTCATATTCTAATCATTCTAAATCCGCCCCCCAAAGAGTAAAAACCCCTCGAAAAACTACACCTCATAAAATCCAAAATTCTACTTTTCAAGATATTGGCCTGACTTTCCCATGTGAAAACCACGCTCAGTCTCTATCCTCTGGGCCCCTCCCTCTACAGCCCAACAACCTCTTTTCTCAAAACTTGCCCCACACATCATCCTCCTCCAACACCTCTGGACCTCTTTTCCCACCCGGTTTTGAAGACCAAATCCCAACCCCAATTAAACTGGACCAAGAAAATAAAAGAAAAAGAAAACTCCTCAAGAAAAAGAAAAACCGCCTCATGAGGGCAGCAAAAACAACACCTCCCCTCCAAACCTATCCCTCATCTAAACCACACAAAAACAGCCATATGACCCATCACATCTCCACAGACGATGTACTCCTCCTAGCAGAACAAATTGGCCTAACCTTTGATGGTCCAGATTCCGAGCTCCGCAATAGGATAGAATCTATCCTAGCCCAACATATGAAAGATTGGGCTTTGATTAACCCCTCACAACCAATCAAGAAAACATAATGATTGCCCTCTCCTGGAATGTTAGGGGACTCAATGCAAGAGTCAAGAAAAGTACCCTCAAAAAACTTATCTCCTCACACTCACCAAAAATTGTCTTCATACAAGAAACAAAACTGGAGTCAATTGACCATAAAACCATCCTTCAATGCTGGAATTCAAATGATATAGACTGGAAGATGAGCCCTTCAGTTGGTAATTCAGGTGGCCTACTCACTATGTGGGACAGGAATTTTTTCCTTTTGGAATCCTCTCAAAATGATCGTAATTGGGTTGCGCTCAAAGGGTCGATACTCCCAAATAACTTCAAATGCTCACTGATAAACATTTATAACCCCTGCTGCCCTGACCTGCGGCGAGGAGTATGGAATGAAATCACCACATTCTGCCAAAATCACAACCTTCCAACTTTCATCATGGGGGACGTTAATGAGGTGCTAGACCTATCGGAAAGGGGTAGTAATCTGGGCTCCCAAGCTACAATCGATGATTTCAAAAACTTCATCCAATTGAATGACCTTATGGACATTCCTCCAGATAATGGAAAGTACTCGTGGTTTAGTGGTAACTCTCGGAGTAAATTAGATAGACTATTGATAAACCCTGAGTGGATCACCCTCTTCCCAAAGCTGAAAACCAAATTCCTCAATCGGTCAATATCCGATCATCGTCCTATATTAGCCTTATCCTCTGAAACAAATGATGGCCCAAAACCCTACCGCTTCATCAACAGTTGGATCACCCACCCAAACTACAAGAAAACCTTAACCCAAGCATGGACCTCAGCCCGACCCCTACCACTCCCTGATAAACTCAAAAGCATAAAAGCCACTCTGAAAAAATGGAATAAAGACGAGTTTGGAAACATCGATGAGAACATCTCCATGCTGGAAAACAAAATCCAGGAGCTTGATAATTGGGCCTCCAATCGACCTTTAGAGGAGTCGGAAGTTGGGGAAAGGAAACAAGCCCAAGCGGAGCTATGGACTTGGCTAAAAAGAAAAGAGATACTATGGGCCCAAAAATCCCGAGCATTATGGCTAAAATCCGGGGACAAAAACACTCGTTTCTTCCACATCACAGCCTCGAACCGTAGAAGGAAAAACACAATATCCACTTTGCTTGTCAATGGCAAAAGAATCGACAACCCAAACTCAATAAAAAAAGAAGCCACAAAATTCTTCAAATCCCTCTTCCACGAGCCTCACCCAAAAAGACCCCTCTTCTCCAACCTAGATTTCAAACAGTTAAACCACACTCAAATCACAGCCCTCATCGAACCTTTTGATCACCATGAGATCGATACTGCCGTCTCCTCTTGCGCATCGGACAAGGCCCCGGGACCGGATGGTTTCAACTTCAGATTTATTAAAGATGCATGGGACACTATAAAAAATGATATATACCATATGGTGGAAGATTTCTGGGTCACGGGATCTCTTCCACGAGCATGTAATAATGCTTTCATAGCATTAATCCCAAAAATTGGTACCCCACAAGAACTAAAAGACTTCCGACCTATCTCAATGGTTGGATGCCTTTATAAAATCATTGCAAAGTTGCTTGCCCGACGAATTCAATCAGTCATGGATTCTATAATCAGCCCGGCTCAATCCTCCTTTGTCAAGGGGAGGCAAATCCTCGATGGTGCACTGATTGCAGCCGAAATAATTGACTCTTGCAAACGTGATCATAGGAAGGCTGCCATCCTAAAGCTAGATTTCCACAAGGCATTTGACTCGGTGTCTTGGAGTTTTCTCGAATGGGCTTTATCTCAGATGAACTTTCCGCCCAAGTGGATCTCATGGATCAAAACCTGTATTTCCTCAGCCTCTGCCTCAGTATTAATAAACGGTTCTCCTTCAAAACCTTTCCAGTTTAAGCGGGGTTTGCGTCAAGGGGATCCTCTCTCCCCCTTTTTGTTTGATATAGCTGTTGAGTGTCTGCATCTAGTCATCACCAAAGCAGTGTTCCTCAATCTCTGGACAGGTCTCGAAGTATGCAAAAACGGGCCATCAATATCACATCTACAATACGCAGACGACATTGTTATCTTTTGCACTCAGAATTTGGATTATCTTCTCAACATCAAAAAAGTTCTTATCTTGTTCCAACTAGCATCGGGCCTGCAGGTAAACTTTCATAAAAGTCAGATTATTGGTATTAACACTTCTCCCTCTTGGTTAAAACTTGCAGCAGATTCCTTGCTTTGTAAGACGGGGACGCTACCTTTCACCTATCTGGGTCTACCAATTGGTGGCCCACCATCCAGATTATCGCTCTGGGATCCGGTTATTAAAAGAATGGAGCAGAAACTTTCATCATGGAAAGGCAGGTTACTGTCGATTGGAGGGAGGTTGACCCTAATAAAAGCTTCTCTCTCAAACCTCCCTCTATTTTATATGAGCCTCTTCCCAATTCCAGCAGGGATAATGAAGAAAATAATCAAGATTCAAAGAACTTTCCTGTGGAGCGGAAATTCGGAAAAAAGGTCTCTCCCCCTAGCTGCCTGGTCGGTCTTAGAACTTCCTAAGAAATATGGAGGTCTAGCCATTGGAAATCTCCTCAATCGTAATCTAGCGCTGTTGTTTAAATGGGTATGGCGGTTCTTCACTGAACCAATGGCTTTATGGCGAGGGGTGATCGAATCAAAATACAATCTCTCGCGAACCTTTTGTGTCACAGACCTTCAGTCGAGGCAAAAGGGGGGTCCGTGGGCTAGCATCTGCTCTTCAATACTCAATAATTCATCCGCGAAAGATCTAGCTCTAAGGGGTATTCGAAAGAAAGTGGGTAATGGACTCAACACCTTGTTTTGGCAGGAGAAATGGATAGGTACCGCTCCTTTAAAACTGCAATTTCCAAGACTATACTCCATATCTCAAAACCAGTACCACTCGATTGCTGCTATGGGTTTTTGGGACGGCCTCTCTTGGCAATGGAACTTCACTTGGCGCAGACCTCTTAGAATCCGAGATCAAATAGAGCGGGAATCACTTCAAAAACAACTTAATGAGGTTTGCCTATCCCGAAGTATAAAAGATGAGCTGATCTGGGAGCCGCATATCAGGGGAGAATTCTCAGTCAAGTCCTTTTCTATGGAACTAATAAAAGCTCAACCTTCAATTCGCACTGATGCAATTTGTGGTGTATGGAAGGGATTGGTGCCCCACCGCATTGAAATCTTCTCTTGGTTGGCGTGTCTGGGAAAAATAAACACTAAAGCTAAACTCGCGAAACTCCAAATCATCTCTCCAGAGGAAAATGTGTGTCTTTTTTGTTCGAGCAGCCCGGAAACAGTCGATCACCTTCTTCTACATTGCCCGCTATCATGGGAGGTTTGGTGTTGGTGGTGCAATCTCTGGGACTTCAATTGGATTGCCCCTTCCTCACTCATGGATAACCTTTCTCAATGGCAAAGACCAAACCTCAAGGCTCATTTCAAAAAAGTATGGTGGGCAGCTTTCTTTGTGATTATATGGACACTTTGGAAAGAGAGAAATGAAAGAATATTCAATAACACTTCTTCCTCTAAGAAGGCTCTATGCGATTTAATACTTCTCCGACTTGGATGGTGGATCTCAGCTTGGGGTTCTTTGTTTCCTTACTCCGTTAATGAAATCACTCGAAATCCTTCCTGTCTAGCATGGTCCGAAATCTGCCCCTCAAAAACTCATCATGGCCCTTCCTTACCAAATTCAAGCTGGAGTGCCCCTCCCCCGAATTATCTAAAATGGAACGTGGACGCCTCTCTTACCTCAACTTCTCACTGTTCAGCTATTGGAGGAGTTCTCCGGGATAGCCTTGGAAAATTCATATGTATGTTCTCGGCTCCGACTCCGCTTATGGAGATCAACAGCGCAGAAGTTCATGCCATCTTCAGAGCAATCCAGATCTCAGCAGCAAATGACCTTACGCGCCACAGTAACATCATCATCGAATCGGATTCTCAAAATGCAGTCAAATGGTGTAATTCGTCAGGAACTGGACCATGGAATCTCAATTTCAAGATCAACTTCATCAGAAACGCAATGTCATCATGGGAATCTCTTTCCATAATTCATCAAGTGAGAAGTTCAAATCATGTAGCAGACTCCTTAGCTAAACAAGGACTTCATAGAAAATCTGAATTCCTTGCATGGTTGTAATCTAGCACTACTGGAATACATCTATGTAATAGATTATACCTTGGGCTGTGTTAGCCGAGAACATTAATAAAAGCTACATAATTATCAAAAAAAAAAAGAATCGAAGGACCATTTGTATCTCTATCAGGTTTGCCAATTCTTATAAAGTTACTCTACTATCATCCAATTTATATGGAACAATTAAATGAGCTGCTAATATTCAAACTTCAAACTTGAGGTTTCAGTTTGAAACGTGAGAGCACGTAATCTGTAGTTACATTCATGACAATGCGTTTTCTTACACGTGAAAGAGAAATATAAGAAATTTTATTCTTCAGCAAAATGTTATTGCCCGACAGATCCATGAATAGAATATGACAATATTTAAAACGACGTCATATCTTCAATGGTTTAATTATTCAATTCATCTGCCTCTCTTATTATTAACTTAATTAATTAATAGGGGCTCTAAAATGGTTAGATTAATAATGACAAAATTTCATGCTGGGTCATGCCAGATTGCCAGGCACGTCCAAAAGTTCTAATTTGTGTACTTGTTGCGTTTAATAATATATATTACTTCCTTCATCCCAAAATATAGTTCCCGTTTCTATTTTGAGAGTCAAATTTAAAAAAAATTTGACCAAATATTCTTACTAATGTATAAAAAAAAAAAAAACATATTCATGAGGGGTCTTGTTAGATTCGTCTCAATGTATAAATTCGTAATATCAACTTTTTATATTTTTGCTGATAAGAAATAGCAGATATCTTAAGTCAAAGGTACGTCTTGGAGACTATGCAAAATGAAATGAGAACTATATTTTGAGACGGATGGGCTTTACCAGCCAATGTGCTGGTAGTTCCTACAAGGCTAGTAGCCTTGGTAGGGGTTAGCCCTTGAGCTGACTTAATTTCTTAATAAAAAAATATTTTGAGACGAAGGATGTAGTAGTAATTTAAAAAAAATCAAAAAATTGTGCACTTTCATTCAATTCAGAAGTGATATCTAGTGCCTTTAATGGTCAGGAATTATTTTTAAAAATAATTCTCTAGGTGGCACAGGCACAGTGGCACCAAAGTTCATGAAGTTTTGAATAAGTAAGCAGATAGTGCATTTGTATATAATTTGGTATGTACACACGAATTAGTCAAGATTCAAGAAGGAACACTGCTACAATTAAAAAATTATCTGGATGCATTATAATAGATTTACTGTACGTGTAGTTCTTGGCAGTGATTGCCACATATCACATATGAATCATAAATTTTACTCATAATTGTATGAGATCTAGCTAAAATAATATAATATACATATCTCATGCATCAATCTCGTTACAAAACTATATAGTACAATTTCTATTGATTAGTCCAAAAACTGTCCAATTTTCCAATAATACTACTATCGTTTTAATTAAGTTACGACATTTTAAAAATTACTTCCTTCGTTTCAAAATAAATAGTACATTGTGATTAAAACGGACTCCTAGGCAAAATTTCATAAGTATGTTTAAGTAGTATAAAGGAATGTAGATTAATTCTAGTGGTCCCATGTGAAAAGGAGGGAGAAAGAAAAAATTGGGGACCACATGTATTAATTAAGTAAAATGGTAAAAGTGTAAGGCAAAAGTTACTAAATAAGGAAAAAAAAAAAAACAATGTAGCATCTATTTTGAAACACCCATAAATAGACAATGTAGCATCTATTTTGAAACGGATGAAGTACAAATTTTTAGGCAAGTTTTGGAAAGGAAAGAGATAAAGAAAGAAAATAAAAGGATTCAACATGATATGAGAAAGATAGAGAGAGGTTATTACCCAAAATGAGAGTGTCACAACTAAATTGAAACATCCTAAAATAGAAAGTGTTACAATAAACTAGGAGTGTTTCGCGATAGCAATAAGAAAAGACATAGCTTGAGAGCTAGTCAAAATCAACTCGATCAGTAAACTTATATACACGCTGCTCGAGTAAGCTTAAATAGATTTCGACCATAACTCGAGATATTAGCAAGTTAACTTAAAATATTAGGCACTCCATTTGAAAACTCGTGATAAACTCGAAAACTTCATTATTACTTACTACAAAAAGTAAATGCTTAAATCCAACATAATATCTGCCCTAAGGGTTCTAATCAAATAAGACAATTTACGAGTTATTCGAAATTGACTCAATTGAAACCCGACTCAATCAATACTCAACTCGCGTGAGATTGACTTCAGAAATTAATAGTCAAATTGAGCTAACTTAAACTCGAAGTCGACTCGTATCATTATCTCCCCTAATAGTGCCTATCAAATTAGCTATATGGAGAGGTCTTTGATAGAGACATTTTCCAAGGAAAACTCATTTCCCCATTTTCCGTGTTTGTTAGACAAGGGATTTAGAACGGAAAAATAAGGTGGAAAAGAATTTGCCATCATCTTGTAAATATTTTCCTCTCAAATCTAAAGGAAAACAATATATTCCTCCACTCTTTCAGGTTGATAGTTTTCCATCAAATCAAACAAAGGAAAACTAATATCTATTTAATTACATTTTTCATGAAAAACTGTTTTTTATCGAAATGTTTTTCATCTAAACAAACACACTAGTGAAGACACTAAATGCTTATCCCTAGTGTTTCCTATGAATCATTTTTCTCACAAAACTAAGTTAGATGAGTAATATTTGAACCAAAAGAGGCTAGAAGTCTAAAAGGCTCAGATTACTCTTTCATCAGTTTTTTTCTCGAATATTAATCTAATAACCTTATATTTCATACATTTAGTTTAGTTTACCCACTTACTTTTTGGATTATCATTTATAAGTTTACCTATTTTTTTTTTTAAATAATAATTTAGTTTACCCACTTACTTTTTTATAATTATCATTTACAAGTTTACCTACTTTCATCAGTTATAAGCACAAAAAAGCCATAAAGAAAGATACGGCATGACTGATATAAAAAAACATACAAAAGAGAGTTATTCAATATTCTAATTTACATTCGACATTTGTACTTAAATACAAACTTAAGCTGTAACGATTGTTGTTCATCTAGACAACCCCTGATAGTAGATTGGTAGAACCATCTCCACCCGTGGTTTTTACCCACCTTTATTGGGGTTTTCCGCGTCACCATTTCTGTGTGTTCATCCCTTGAATCCCCTTCGCATTCATTCCTTGCATCGATGATAACATTTATTATCTGGTTAAATCGTCCCTAATTTTAATTTTGTCGTAAGAGGCAAATTTTAGCATAAACACTAGGATCACCGGATCAGTTTAATTCATAAAGAGAAATCTTACAGTCACTAATCTTACAATAGTTCATGTGCATATGATATATGTCAACTGGATATTGCTACGTTGGTTGGAAGGTAAATATACAGGTAATAACCATCATGTAAGTCACATGGTACCATTTAATGTGAAAATGACCCAAGATTGAGCTTGAATCTGTTTTATACATAGAATTAACAAACTAGCTTAAGATAACGGGTATTTCTCCTGTTCTTAAATAGAGTTATAAAAAAAGAGGAAAGATAATATATTTTCTTTTGTTATGTAATAATTATGTATGGAATAATTATAGGTGGATGTCCAACCTTTTGCATTACCTGACCTTTGACATCTCCTTGTGACTTTTCGCATTCCGTAAACTCTCCCATTATTCTGTATATATATATATGTACCCCATGAGGTGAATAATACAACCTAACACGTTATCAGCATGATTGTCTAATTAGAGCTATTCGTTTTGCTCAATCAGTATTACTCAGTACTTATAACTCGCGGCAAAAGGTACACATCTAATACTTACTATATATGTTCTGATCATCACTAAATTATTATTGCAATGTTATACCGATTCTTGTTTGGATTGATTTCGTGTGATTTATAGTGTAGATTTTACGAAGTATTATATTACAACAGTACTAGTTCGTCTTGATTCACTACTCCCAATTACTGTGTCGGTCGGTTTTGTATTCAGTAGGTTTTGTTTTGCTTTATACAATTTATAAGTCACGAGGGGATGTCAAAGGTCAGGTAATGCAAAAGGTTGGACATCCACCTATAATTATTCCATACATAATTATTACATAACACTCCCCCTTGGATGTCCAACATATAAAATATGACTTACAATGCGCATAAGATGATGCACAAGTC
Organism: Beta vulgaris subsp. vulgaris; assembly: GCF_026745355.1. Classification (NCBI taxonomy): domain Eukaryota; kingdom Viridiplantae; phylum Streptophyta; class Magnoliopsida; order Caryophyllales; family Amaranthaceae; genus Beta; species Beta vulgaris. The sequence goes on along the minus strand of NC_079208.1, from coordinate 60,867,049 downwards.
ACAAATCAGGGGTGTTTCTATATATATGTTGCATAGTCTTGATTTTAGTTCTCCTTGTTTTATTAATTTATTGTAGTTATGATCTTCTAGTTTGACATGCTTTTAGATTCCCCTTTATTACATTACAACCGTTATATGATATAATTGTAGTCGCACAGGCCACAGTTGAACAAATAAACAAAAGCAATTTTTAATAGTGAATAGTTGTATAAAGTTAGCGTAGCAATTAACAGTACAACAACAATAGTTTTTTTGATTCTTTATATGATTATACATGTGTCAAGAAAATATGGAGTTCTGGGAATTCTTAATGCATAGTACTACACCTAATGTTTTCCATACAGTGTTTATATTATTATTTTAATGATTGTTGTATAATTTGATCGTTGTATGATTATATCATAATTCCACAGCATTGTACATATTGGTCTCATTGTTTAAATATCAGTGATTTTTTTTTTTATCATCATTCTAGCACTTACTTCAAACTACTTCTGTTAATACACTTTCTAAATTATAAAGTTGCAATCATTGTCAATGAAAATCTGAAGACTTGTAGAATATATAAAGAAGCATAGATTCTCAAATCAAACTACAAAATGGCCAGTGTTAGACAGAACTACTATTTTATGAGGCAAACTGTTTTCATAATGCGAGAATCTGGAGAATAAGTATAGAATATAAATGGGCTCGGACGTTATTGTATGTTTTAATTCTATTACTAATCTCAACCATAATTGCAACGACTGAGTATTATTGAGTAGGTTTGATTCATTAATAGTGGTTTTCCATATAGTATATGTTTATTGGATCCTATTTAATTTCCTCTTGCAATATTATTTTGTATAGTGAATTATGTCAAATCTCGCGAAACTTGAATTTGTGGCTCTTGATATCACTGGAAAAAACTATTTATCATGGGTATTAGATGCTGAAATCCATTTGGCTGCAAAGGGTCTTGGTAATACTATCAAGGCCGGAAATAATGAATCGGATCAAGATAAGGCCAAAGCTATGATATTCCTTCGCCATCACCTTCATGAGGCTCTAAAGAATGAATATTTAACTGTTAAAGACCCAGAGGTGCTTTGGAGTAATTTAAAGGAAAGATATGACCACCAGAAAACTGTGATACTTCCCTCAGCTCGTTATGAATGGCTAAATTTAAGACTGCAAGATTATAAATCTATCAGTGATTACAACTCAGCCATGTTCAAATAACTTCTAAACTGAAACTATGTGGGGAAAAAATAACTGATGATGAGATGTTGGAAAAGACTTACACACCTTTCACAAAGATAATCTCTTTTAAGCAAACAATATCGTGAAAAGGGTTTCACGAAATACTCTGAACTCATATCTTGTCTACTTGTGGCTGAACAAAATGACGAGCTATTATTAAAAAACCACGAGTTACGACCTACTGGTTCTGCACCATTCCCTGAAGCGAATGCTGCATCCCATGATGGAAAGACAATAAATAATAAAGACCATGCCAGTAGCAGGGGTCGAGGCCGTGGTAGAGGTGTGGCCGTGGAAGAGGATATAAACCTACTAGAGGTCGAGGTGGTTATGGACCTAGTGGAGGTCGAGGTGGTTATGGACCAATAGAGGTCGAGGTGGTTACTCCAAGAACTCCTATTCTCACCAGAAGTGGGACAATAACAATGGTACCAAACACGAGAAGGATAATGCGACCAGTGTGTGCTACCGTTGTGGAGGAAATGGTCACTGGTCTCGTGTATGTCGTACCCCAAAGCATCTTATTGATCTCTACCAGCAATCATTGAAGCAAAAAGGAAAGAAGGTAGAGACAAATCTTGTGTTCGAGGACGGTGAAGGTGATTTTGCTCATGACAATGCAACACACTTGGAATTAAGTTGCTGATTTCTTCACCACCCCCGAAGGGAATAATTGAGATTTGAGAGACATGAACTTTGATCTTTTATGAATAGAACTCTAATAGTTTACGTTTATTAATCTATTTGCATTATGGACTTTACTATCATCTTTTGACATCAATTTATGACTTTATGGACTTTGTTTGGTTTAAACTTCTCAATAAGTTTTTTTTTTTTATTATTATTAGTTTGTGATTTTATCTTATTTTAATTTTTGAAGATCATGAGTACTCAAGCTCAATTAGCATTAAGAGGTGAAGATGTGTGCTTAGCAGACAGTGCCACTACTCATACTATACTTAAAAGCAAGAGATATTTTTCTCAATTGATAATGAAAAGCATAAGTGTGAGTACTATATCTGGTAGTACAAAAATTATTGAAGGCTCCGGAAGAGCAAATATATTAATGCCTATGGGAACAAAATTTGAAATTGTTGATGCATTATACTCCCCTAAGTCTCAAAGGAATTTATTGAGCTTTAAAGACATCCGTCATAACGGATATCATATTGAGACAATAAATGAAGGGAATGATGAATATCTTCAAATCACAAGCATATCCCAAGGCACCAAAAATGTTTTAGAGAAATTGCCTGCATTCTCTACTGGTTTGTACTACACAAAGATAAGTGCAATTGAAGCACATTCTATACTAAACCAGAAGTTTACTGATGACTTTACAATTTGGCATGACCGGTTAGGCCATCCCGGTTCTGTGATGATGCGAAAAATCATTGAAAATTCATGTGGACATTCTTTGAAGAGCCAGCAGATTCTTCAAAGTCATTCTTGTGCTGCTTGCTCACAAGGCAAGTTAATTATTCGGCCATCACCAGCCAAGATTTATTAATCTATTAATTTCTTAGAGCGTATACAAGGAGATATTTGTGGGCCAATACACCCACCATGTGGGCCATTTAGATATTTTATGGTTTTAATTGATGCATCAACTAGATGGTCACATGTATCATTATTATCAACTCGTAACCTGGCGTTTGCGAGACTACTTGCCCAATTATCAGATTACGAGCACATTTTCCAGATTATCCCATCAAGACTATTCGTCTTGACAATGCTGGTGAATTTACTTCTGAGGCCTTTTATAATTATTGCATGTCAATTGGAATAAGTGTTGAACATCCTGTAGCGCATGTTCACACCCAAATGGTCTTGCAGAGTCATTCATTAAGCGACTTCAGTTCATTGCCAGACCATTGCTCATGAAATCTAAACTTCCCATTTCTGCTTGGGGACATGCCATATTACATGCAGCAGCACTCATTCGCATGAGGCCAACAAGTCATCATAAGTTCTCCCCATCACAATTGGTTTTGGGTCAGGAACCAAATATCTCCCATCTACGAATTTTTGGATGTGCTGTATATGTTCCAATTGCTCCACCACAGCGTACTAAGATGGGTCCTCAAAGGAGGTTAGGAATATATGTTGGGTATGAATCCCCATCAATAATCAAATATTTAGAGCCGACAACAGGGGATCTGTTCACGGCTCGTTTTGCAGATTGTCACTTTAACGAGTCGGTTTTCCCAATATTAGGGGAGAAAACAAACAGCTGGTAAAGGAAATCAGTTGGAATGAATTATCATTATCTCATCTTGATCCTCGTACTAGACAATGTGAAATAGAAGTTCAAAAGATAATTCATTTACAGAACTTAGCAAATCAACTGCCAGATGCATTTTCTGACCCAAATAGAGTGACTAAGTCACATATACCAGCTGTGAATGCTCCTATAAAAATTGATGTCCCAGAAGGACAACATCAAGTTGCTAATGATTCAAAACCACGCTTAAAACGTGGTAGACCAGTTGGTTCCAAAGATAAGAATCCTCGAAAAAGAAAAGGAGCAACAATTGACAATGGCCAATTTGAGGATCTGACACATTCTGGTGGATCTCCAGAAGAGATCGTGGACATGCCAAATAATATTATTCCAGAAGAAATTCAGGTACCTGAAAATGAAGAGATCTCAACAAATTATGTCATGTCTGGAATAACATGGAACCGAAATAAAGTCGACGTCGATAATGTTTTTGCTATAATATAGCACTTGATGTCATGAATAATGAAGAGGATCAAGAACCAAGATCCATGGATCAGTGTAGACAAAGAGATGATTGGCCAAAATGGAAAGAAGCAATTGATGCAGAATTAAAATCTCTGGCAAAGAGAGAAGTGTTTGGACCAGTAGTCCGCACACCTGCAGGTGTTAAACCAGTGGGATATAAATGGGTCTTTGTGCGCAAGAGAAATGAAAAGAACGAAATTGTAAGATATAAAGCACGTTTAGTTGCACAAGGATTTTCTCAAAGACCTGGGATTGATTATGAGGAGACCTACTCCCCTGTGGTGGATGCGACTACTTTTAGATTCTTGATCAGCCTGGCAGTAAGAGAAGGACTTGATTTACGCTTATTAGATGTAGTCACCAGCTTATTTGTATGGCCCACTGGATAATGAGATATATATGAGACTTCCGGAAGGATTTAGGCTGCCAGAAGCAGCAAGTTCAGGATCTCGAGGACAATATTCTATTAAATTGAATAGATCCCTGTATGGATTGAAACAATCTGGGCGCATGTGGTACAATCGCCTTAGTGAATATTTGTTGAAAGAAAATTATAAGAATGACCCTATTAGCCCATGCATTTTTATAAAGAGATTTGGGTCAGGTTTTGTCATTGTTGCTGTATATGTTGACGATCTAAATATCATCGGAACTCCTGAAGAGATTTTGGTGACAATAGAATACTTGAAGAGGAATTTGAGATGAAAGACCTTGGAAAAACAAAATTTTGTCTAGGACTGCAATTGAGCACCTGAAGATGGAATCCTTGTGCATCAAACATCATACACAGACAAGGTGCTTGAGGATTTTATATGGATAAAGCACATCCGTTGACCAGTCCGATGGTAGTTAGATCACTTGATGTAAATAATGATCCATTTCGTCCTGGAAAGTAATGAGGACATCCTTGGTCCTGAAATACCATATCTAAGTGCAATAGGAGCATTGATGTACCTTGCTAGTCATACACGGCCTGACATATCATTTTCTGTTAATTTATTAGCAAGGTTTAGCTCATGCCCTACCCGAAGGCATTGGAATGGAATTAAGCACATATTTCGTTACCTCCAAGGTACAAAGGATAAGGGCTTATTCTTTTCTAACCTATCGAAAGAAGCAATGATTGGTTTTGCAGATGCAGGGTATTTATCTGATCCTCACAATGCTCGATCACAAACTGGATATGTGTTTACACATGGTGGTACTGCCATCTCCTGGCGCTCAATGAAGCAAACCATTGTAGCTACTTCTTCCAACCATGCAGAAATTCTAGCAATTCATGAGGCTAGTCGTGAATGTGTGTGGTTAAGATCTCTAATCCAGCATATACAAGAAGATTGTGGTCTATCATCTGAGAGGTTGACTCCAACAGTTTTGTATGAGGACAATGCAGCATGTATTGCACAGCTCTCGGAAGGATACATCAAGGGCGATAGGACAAAACATATCTCACCAAAATTCTTCTTCACTCATGAACTACAGAAAAGTGGCGATATTGATGTTCAACAAGTTCGTTCAAGTGAAAATTTGGCAGATCTATTTACTAAGGCACTTCCAACGCTACTTTTAAGAGGCTGGTTCGACAAATTGGAATGCGTTCTCTCAAAGAACTTCACTGATATTTTTATGAGGGGGAGTTAATGCGCGCTGTACTCTTTTTTCCTTAACCATGGTTTTTTTCCCACTGGGTTTTTCCTGGTAAGGTTTTTAATGAGGCAGCATCATCTTATGCGCATTGTAAGACATATTTTATATGTTGGACATCCAAGGGGGAGTGTTATGTAATAATTATGTATGGAATAATTATAGGTGGATGTCCAACCTTTTGCATTACCTAACCTTTGACATCCCCTCGTGACTTTTCGCATTCCGTAAACTCTCCCATTATTCTGTATATACATATGTGTACCCCATGAGGTGAATAATACAACCTTCTCTATCATCTTTCTTCTCAATACTCTATAATCCTCTTAATTTTATAACATCTTTATGTATTTGGATTGGTTTCAAAGCTAAAGACAAATTAAAACCAATAACTCTTCTAGATTAATCACTACTATTTTAAAAAAGGTGATAATTATATTCAAATATTCTAAATATACGTGCATACTCTTGAGATGGAAAGTATTCTATTTGCCAAAAATTTTAATAGTATAATGTGTTCCTTACTTGTTATGGGAATTGCAGTCACTTCCTCCCGGCAAGAAGGCCTTGGAGAGTAAGTGGGTATATACAGAAAAATACGATGAGAAAGGAAACCTTTAGCGATTAAAGGCACGGTTGGTTATCTTTGGCGCCATCATCAGGTGGAAGGAATTGATTATAATGAAACTTTTGCCCCAGTAGCAAAAATGACGACAGTGCACACTTTCCTGGCAGTGGCAGCAGTAAAGAAATAGGAAATTCATCAAATGGATGTTCACAATGCTTTCTTACATGGTGATTTGGAGGAGGAGGTGTACATGAAGATTCCTCCTAGATTTTAGAAAAATAATACTAATCTAGTGTGCAGGATGAAAAAAATCATTGTATAGCCTGAAGCAGGCACCTAGATGTTGGTTCGCAAAATTGGCTACTACGTTGAAAACATATGAATTTACGCAGTCTTACTCTGACTATTCCTTGTTTACATTCTCCAGGGATACTGTTTAGCTGAATGTTCTCATCTATGTGGATGACATGATTATTGCAGGAAATGATCAGAAAGCTTTACTGAACTTTAAAGCTTATCTTGGGAAGTGTTTCAAAATGAAGGATTTGGGTGCTTTGAAATATTTCCTTGGCCTTGAGATTGCAAGGGGGCCACAGGGCATTTTTATGAGTCAGAGGAAGTATGCATTGGATATCATTGCGGAGACAGGGTTACTTGGGGCTAAAACCTGCAGAGTTTCCTATGGAACAACATCATCAGCTGGCTGTGGCGGATGATCTTGTGTTTGAGGATCCAAAAAAGTATCGCAGATTGATGGGCAGATTGATTTACCTTGCTGTTACGAGACCTGATCTGGCATATTCTGTACACATTTTGTCACAGTTTATGTAGGTACCTAAGGTATCTCATTGGGAGGCGGCTTTAAGAATGGTTCGCTGTTTGAAGAAGAATCCAGGACAAGGTATATTATTTCGTTCTGATAGTGATCTCCGCCTTGAAGGGTGGTGTGATTCGGATTGGGCAAGTTGTCCTCTTATTAGGAGATCACTGAGTGGATGGTTTGTATTGTTGGGTTATTCCCCAATAACCTGGAAGACTAAGAAGTAGCCTACAGTTTCTAGGTCGTCTGCAGAGGCAGAATATCGTTCGATGGCTGCCATTGTGTGTGAATTAAAGTGGTTGAAGCAGTTACTAGGTGATCTTGAGGTGCAACATCCTGCAGGCATGCGGTTATATTGTGATAGTCAATCTGCTTTATACATCGCCAAGAATCCGGTGTTCCATGAACATACTAAACACATTGAGGCAGATTGTCATTTTGTCCGTGATGCTGTGACTGAAGGCCTTGTGAGTCCGTCCTATGTTCCTAACAAGTTTCAGCTGGCAGACATTTTTACCAAAGCGCTTGGTAGGGCTCAGTTTGAATTTTTGTTGTCCAAGTTGGGCGTTCGTGATTTTTACGCTCCAACTTGAGGGAGGGTGTTAGGAATATAAAAGATAATGTTGTAAAGATAGAATTTAGGAATAGGTTGTTATTCCTAATAGGACTCTAGACTGAGGATATATATATATATATATATATATATTATATATTATTATATATATATATATAGGAACAAGATCTTGTGAAAACAACTCTTAATATGAAAACTGAAAACAAAACATCTGGACCGTTGATTTTGATCGTGCGGTCAATATTTTCATTACCCTCTATCCCACTCTAACACTCTCCCTCTCTGCTCATAAAACTTTGCCCCTCTCTCTCTCCTCTAAATATCTAACCCACGCACATTTAGCCTTTCATTTTTTTCTCTCTCCTCCTTCATCAATGACAGAAAAGATTTGCATCTCTACTTCTCTATTTACTCCTCTGCAATAACGCAACACACACAACACAGGGAAGCGTAATTCCCTTTATTACTTTGCCGGACCACCACAAGGCGACATCAACAACGCCAACATGCGGGGATCGGAGCAGTAGATTTTTGAGTAAAATCCACACAAAACCCTAGAAATCATCTCCTCATCTAATTCAATTTTCGTTATACTCAGTAACTTCAAAAAATTCCAATTATATAATCCTTGAGGAGAAAATCTACATAAAAAAGTAACCAATTCCACCAAATTCGCATCATCGTACATAAATTCAGGCAAGTTATACTCAACACCTGCAATCTGATGATAATTTCCACTAGATTTCTGAGTAAAATCCAAACACCTCGCACGAGTTCATGATCGCCGGCTAATTCGCCGGAAATTTCATACTCAGGTATTTGTTCGTCGACTACCATGAGAATAGTGGGGAGGAGTTCGTCGGAGGTGTTTTTGGAAAACAAAATATTCCATCTAATATGCGCAAAAATGAAAAACTTTCTAAGTATTTGGGCGAAACTATAGAAAAAACTTGCAAAACTTTATTCTAAGCTAAGAAAATAAATATTGATTGATCTTGGCCTTGGATGTCTGCTTTATTGTTATGGGTTTATGGCGTATACCAAAATCGTGGTCTTGATTTGGATTGGTCTGGTGTTATTTTCAAATATATACAATTTTATTTGTCGAGATCTGGTTTGTTTGTGATTTGATGAGTAATTGTTATACTAGATTCGTTGAATGTTATTGCAAGTGTTGATAAATCGAGTTATTGTTGTTTTGAAATTTTTTTTAGTTATCTTAGAAGTGTAAGAAGTTACTCTTATAGCATATAAAGTTACCTTAAAAGTGTTAAAAGTTACCCTTGAAATATATATAAAAGAGAACGTATTATGTCGGACTCGTCCGACCATAATCTTGGTCGGACGACTTTCAGGTGGTTCCAATTTTTTTTCAGGTAGTCTTCATTTTTTTCCAGGTAGTCTTCATTTTGTTTTCAGTTAGTCTTCTTTGTTTTTCAGTTGGTTTTTGTGCTTTAGTTAGACTTACTTGGGTTTCAGTTGGTCTTTATTCTTTTTCAGGTAGTCTTCATTTTGTTTCAGGTAGTCTTCATTTTGTTTCAGTTAGTCTTTTTTTTTCAGTTAGTCTTCTTTTTGTTCAGTTGGTTTTGTGCTTCAGTTAGACTTACTTGGATTTCAGTTGGTTTTTATTCTTTTTCAGGTAGTCTTCATTTTTCTTCATGTAGTCTTCATTTTGTTTCAGTTAGTCCAACTGAAAGAAAACAAAGTCTAACTGAAAGAAAACAAAGTCCAACTGAAAGAACACAAAGTCCAACTGAAAGAAAACAAAGTCCAACTGAAAGAAACAAAAGTCCAACTGAAAGAAAACATAGTCCAACTGAAAGAAAACATAGTCCAACTGAAAAGAAAACTAACCTCTGCTTTCTCTCTATTCTTTAAAAGCCTTCTCCTTGACGTCATCAGGTACCATTGACCAAAGCTTATCAAGGTTGACTATGGGGCAATGAAATTTGTTACGAAGCCTATGAAAATAACGCATACCAACTTTACCAAAATACCCTGGATGGTATTTATCGAACATGATTCTATGGTGATGCATACCTCCAGCATTACCTCTACCTCCTGGATGTTTTCTGTGTTTTCCCACACGACCGTGTCCGGCTGACACGTGGCCTCTCTTCTTCCTGTTTTTCTTGAAACGGGTAGTCATGGTGGAAGATTGGGAATTCTGGGTGTGGGAGAGACGACGTTTTGTTGGGCGAAGGTTATGGTGGCGTCGTTGCTGTATATTATAATACTGGACTCAGCCCGTCTGACGAGAATATTGGGTCAGACGGTCTGACCCAATACTTTCACTATATAAAATTATGCTAAAATTGCTAAAAATTACCCTAAAATGGTAAAAGTTACCCTAAAATTGGTAATAGTTACTCTTATAATCAATAAAGTTATCCTTGAAATATATAGAACTACCCTTAATATAATGAAGTTACCCCAAAACTGGAAAAAGTTACCCTAAAAGTGTTAAAAATTACCCTAAAGGGATTAAAAGTTACCATTGTTTTCAGTTTTCAGATTAAAATGTGTTTTCAGCGGATCCTACCCCTATATATATATATATATAATATTATATATATATTATATATATATATATATATATATATATATTGATATGATGAATGAAAAGGAGATATATTGATATGATGAATGAAAAGGAGGACGAGAAATTGACCTACACTTAACACTACTGCAAAATGATTTGTTTGAACTTATAATAGAAAGTATTACAAAATGATATTTAAACATACAAATTTAACTTCTATGAAATTAAGTTCCTTACAGCACAATGAGTCACTGTATTTCAGAATTGTAAAAGAAATATTATTACCTAATGATATTTTGACGAGACATACAAATTCAACTCTTAACAAATTTTGTGAAAACTACCAAGTACAGTTGTTTTTGACGAGTCCCTGTTGCATCACCTCGCTTGTCACCAACTCACAATAATGTTAACTTCAACAGCTAATCTCCGGCCACTTAAAACCGAAAACCTAATGTGCCGTATTTATTTGTATTACAAAGTTTAGTTATTTGCGAATATAATCAATAAAATAATTAATCATTCCCTCACTCATAAAGTCATAATCATAATTACTCATATGATCATTATTTAAGCCAGCTATTATGTTTGAGATAGAAGAGACTAAGAGAGGTATGGGATTGGAATGCTAGAAATAAGTCTTTCCATGATTTCTAAAGAAGGAAAGTTCACATAAGTTCAGAATGAGGTTGATAAGTACCGATAAATGTGGTAAAGGCTAATAAGTTCACATAAGAGCTAAAGAAGGAAAGTTCACATCAGAACTAAAGAAGGACCAAAAGGCCGGTTGGATATTGGCTGACAAAGCACTATGTGTGTGTTCAATAATTCGAATTCAGGTTCAATAAGCTCAAATAAGAACACATAAGTTTAGACGTATTAATATTATAAGTTAAGTTACACATCGCAAAATATCTAGTGAGTGAAAGCCATCAAATAAAAAGTACTAGTAGGTAATACGTAAACATGTCCAAAACATGCAATAAGTAAGGCTAACCTAGAAACAAAAGGAAGAACAAGTACATCATAAAGTTCAGGAATTAGCTAGATGATTATTACATTAATAATACTTGTCTTAATTACAATGAATAGTCTATATATTTGAGTATACGATTGGTTGTCTCTTCTTAAAAGCAACGTGAACAAAAATGCAATAGTTGTTCTAGACCCACCTATAAATAAATAAAGTATAGTTACATGGAACATTTTTTAATGGAACATGGAGTACTTCATAAATTGTTATCGAACCATTAAAGACGAAATGTGAGTAGGGCAGCGAGCATGTGGACTAAGAAACTATACTTATATTATGTAGTACTAGACTACTAGTACACAAAGTATACGTTAGTGGATTAGATGGGAACATGGGGAAAAAACTGTGAGAAGTCCAATTATCTTTTGTGGGCTATTTAGTATTTACTGGACCCGCTAACTGATCACATGTTTTAGTTCAAGTACTCTGATCAACAATTTGTCATTTTTGCTGCTCACTACTAGAGTAGCTAACTAGAGACCAAAACCATTTACCAACATACATATTTAAAATGTACTTTATATTATTATAAATTAGTACTATAGCTTATTACTGCAAAAAACATCTAGGCTAATTTTATACTGTTGTACTTTACCTGTTCCAAATTAATAGCTATATTATCTCAATTTTATTTAAAAGATTAGTGGCTTTAATTAGACTTAAAGTCAAAATGAAAATAAGGAAAACGTAGAAGACGTTTTTTAGTAGTGGATTATGAGTTATATCATTGTGTGATAAAATCGGTGGCTCACCTAAATTGTAATATAAAGATGTGAAAATCAAGAACATCATGAAATAACAAGAACAATAATGAAGATACAAGAAGAATTGACATGGAATAAATAGTATAGAAGATTTTGTTGACTCATTTCTTGTTACAATATATAAATCTCACTTAATAATTTAATATATAAAAACAAAAACAATAATAATTGAAGTTATATATTGACAAGTTTTAAAAACAAATTAAAACACTGCTTGGAAAGTGGGGATTATGTATTTATATAACAAAATAACGTATAACCCTCGAGCACTTGTTGGCATCAAATGACAGAAAATAGGGGAAAACAAATTATTACCTTCAAGAAATAGGAAAAAACAATAAGTTGACAGAAATTGCTCAATTTGATAATTGTGCGAGAATAGTTAGTAGCTTTCGCAATGAATTGATGATCAACCTTACTTAAAATAACGATTTATTCATCAAATACACATGACAAAAAAAAACTTATTCACCAAATACCCTAACTTTTTTCAAAATTCACTAGATACCACTGAGTTTTTTTAAAAAATGACATATAATGCCCTTAATAACTAACAACGATTAACTCAGTTACTCATTAGCGCTAGTTAATCCTAAAAAATCCTAATTAACCCTAAAAATCCAAAATTAACCATAATAACTCAAAAAACCCTACGGAACCCTAACCCAAACCCCGATCCCACAACCCCCTCCCCCGCAGCAGCCACACAACCACCTCCGTCCCCTCCCGACAGCCCCACGTAAGCTCCCCTCCCCTCGACCTCCCTAGCGCATCCCCCTCCCTCACTCTCGCCGACTCATTCTTCACACCAGTCGAAATTTCTTGCATTCAACACCAGCCGAAAACTTTTGCATTCAACACCAGCTTCCGACCACCAAATCGCACCAAACCCTCCTCACTCTCGCTGGCGCACTCGTCAACACCAAATCCTCACTCATCAGCGACGGTGGTGTTGTGTTTTCTGCTGAGGATTTCGGGAGATGGAAAGGGATGCGAGGGAGGAGGCGAGTTATGGGGAATTCGAAGGAGAGGGGTGGTGGGGAGTGGAAGATCGGGCTACATGGGAGGGGGGATGGTGGGGGGTCAGGTGGTGGTGGGGGCTGGGGTTGGGTTAAGGAGAGAGGGAGTTAGGGTTACTTAGAGATTTTAGGGTTAATTGAATTTAGTTAGGGTTTTTAGAATTAATTAAAGTTAATTAGGATTTTTAGGATTAATTAGGATATTCACCATATATCTCAAAAAAAATTTAATTACGGTTTTTTGGAGCTAGAGTCTACACTTACTATAATGTTATACCTAATTTGTCCAAACCAAAATACTACCTTCATAAATGGATCTCTATACACATCCACAAATTTTTGCTTGAGATCAAGTTTGGTCATACGCAAACGTATAAGTTTCATCTATTCACAGGTATAAGCAAGTTATCTTCACCCTCATCTTTTACTTGGGGTTTCTCATAAAACAACATTTTCTTTACATATAAATACTATCTTATGCCTTTACTATCACAAATGCCTTATACTGTAAAATGGAGGATATATATATATATATGAGTGACATGTTACACTTACACCTATCACAATTAATCACGGGGAGATCATTTAAAAAAAAAGAAGTCATGGGAAAAAAGTTAGAAGTCCGATAGATCAAATAATATTGCTTACTCCATAGTCCATAGCAATCCCAAACAGGACGAAATCAAATTATTGGACAAATTTATCTCTTTTAGCACCCATGCATGGAAGTTAGCACTTAGCAATGACAGATAATTGACAGTGTCATCTCATTCGATAGAAGTTCAAGACATGTGAAAGATGACCAATTCAAGAAGAAAGATGGTTTCAGTGAAACTTAGCTGTTATCGTATATATTTAGGATGCATCATGAAAATACAGATAAGTTCTGGTATTAATGGAGCATGAGGACATAATTTGACATTCAAAAGTCATTTTCTCTATTTTCTTACATATATTTCATGCAATCTAGTAATGTTTTCATGCATATAATTTAAGTACTGTATATTAATGCATGGACCACTTCACCAAAGCGACTACTCCTTGGAACTCCGTATGATGATTTATTTTCCAACTTGGAGATGATATGGTATGATATTTTCTTATCTCCTACTACTATTTTAACTTCAAAGACACAGCATCATTTCTTCCGCGATTGAAGGACTATCATGTTATGCGAATCATGCTAGACATATATAGTTTTAAGGGCTATCAATCATCGAGCAATTTATGAAATATTCCTACTGATGAGATGACACTAAACGAACGTTAGTTGTGTCACTTGTGTGTTTCTACTTATCAGCAATTCCCACATGGTCCTTGACTAATCTAGCCATGCAGGCCCGTCTCGAACTATATAGAGGCCCTGTGCGATCTTGTATTTGAAGAATTCAATAATATAATAGCTCATCCATACTTCACATAATCATACTACGAAAAAAAAAGTAGTCCAAATAAGTAGATAAACTTTTTCTTTTTACTACTTGAACTTTCTCTATTTTGGGCTCCTCATAATTAAGGGGCCCTGTTCCATGGAACATGCTGAATATGCTAAAAGCCACCCCTGTAGCCATGCATACTAGAGATCAGAACTACACATGTTGAATAGTTTACGTTTCAACATACATGCGTCTTCGGTCTTTGTATTGATATTAACGCGTCAGAATTTTCTCATTATTTCGTTTCACCTTCTTCTACATGAGAAACAACAAAATTCAGAACTTTAAATTTTTTACTACATGATAGTACTATAAAATTTAAATAGGAGTATAGTTGGGTTTCCGTAAATTAAAAGTGATGGGTAATTTCTTCACCTAATAAATGAGAAGGTTAAGTTGAGTATTTCATTATATGTAACACGACAATTAGCTAAAAATAAATGGAGCTACTATTAGTAAAACTATTATCTTCCTTTCAGTTGTAATAAAGAGTTCGAATATTGTGTATTAGAGATTGTTGTAACGGAAGCAAATTAACAAAAATGAAATGACGAACAATTGACATAAATAATCTGATTTACTAACAATGTGTTAGTTACGTCGACAAACAAGAGAAAACTGATTATATTATCTTTAATTTGAGGAGAGATAGAGACTATATGTAGAATATAAAATACATAATATAGAGGCACAAATATTAGAAGGTTTATGATATCATTCTAATTAACCTAAAATGAAATTGGTCAAAATAGGGTTCAAAACAGAAACGGTCAAAGGACCAACTCAACCAAAAGTTTAAATTGTTGGTTGAGGTCCTAGGAATAAATTTATACTCTATCACGTCCCCTCACGCAAGAACCCTTTGGACTTGAAGTGTGGGTGCAACACAGAAGGAGGGGTGGATGAGATTTGAACCCGTGACCTTTTTGTCAAGATAGCTCTGATACCATGTCAAAGGACCAACTCAACCAAAAACTTAAGTTGATGATTGAGGTCCTAGGAATAGATTTATACTCTATCAAAAACACTAAACCTCATACACTGTGCTGGGTCGTTTGAGACATTGAAGTCATTCCAACAAAGATTTTAGATGCAAATGAGCATTGCTATTGTAATTTCCATTACAAAATTTGAAATAGTATGTGACCATCTGGCAAACAAGAGACTTATACAAAAGTCAAGCTTATGTACTGTATTAAGAAGCAACTAGACCAATAGAAATAATGGAAGGGACTAAGGAATAGGGATATTAGCTATATATGGGGCCAGCGGGGCCATAGAAAATTTGTGTCTTTCTCAAAGGCAATCTGCTGCAGCAAATAGAACCCAAATTTGTTCACTACAAAAAAATTACTCTATGAATGAAATAATGAAAAATGCAATAATGTGGGACACAAATATCATCATACTTCATGTAACAACACTTGTGAGCAATTTAATTTGTTATGTCAGAAAGCATTCCCAAATTTTAGTGTTCAATTGTAGGGCCTTTTTTTGGGAGACACAAAATAAAGGGTGAACTGTGAAGATATCTAAAATTTGTCACTTGTTTTATGAATGAGCATATATTTTGTGAGGTAACTACACCATGCTCTGATCCTGTCATTTGTCAGCCTTGAGGTCTCAAGCATTGTAATATTGTATGGAGATTGAACAAATAAATATCAAAATGGTTTGAGCTAACTCTGTGTAGCTCATTTAAGATTTTCTTTCTGAAGCACTTGGTCATTTAAGATTGACCATGTATATTTATGAATTACTTCTGACATACTCCCAATATAGTACTCCATATATGTCTTAAATTATTGTAATATTTGCTTTTTTGTCAATAATATTATCATATAAGTTCAAAAATATTACCCTAATACTTAATTAATTTCAACTAATTGGTAAAACAACATATCCTGATATTTGTGTATATATATATATATATATATATATATATATATATATTTCAACTAATTTTGATTGAGATTAAGGCAGCGGATCGGAGTAATAATATATCTACTTTTTCTTGAATCTTTTGTATTTTAATTCCTTTGGATTTTCTTATTGTTTTTTAAATTTTCACATTGTTCATTTTAGGATAAAAAAGACATGTAATTTTTTTTTTTAAAAACAACTAAACAACTAATTACTTATTGTACACTAAACAACGAATAAACGAGACGTGTTCATGGGATAACGATTGTGATATAAGTTGCAAGAAAAATCCGTCACTTTGACTTTTCATTGTCTTGATTAGCTATATTCACTTCAATCTCTTGTTGGACATGGACAAACAAACCTTGAAGCCCAACAACGTGACCAAGTTCTCAGCACTTAGCCATAAAACACAATACCAAATGTAGCAAATAATTAACATAGGCCGTATTCGACACTAGTTTTTTAGGTTTCTGGTATATGTTATAAGCCAAAACACTACTTGATTATTTTAATAATGCTTGGCAAAATAATAGTCATAACTCATAGTAGAGTTTAGAAGTTAGGGTACTTGGATAGCTATTGCAACAACATTAGCAATATCAATGTTCCAAGATTTGCAGTTCGATGTTGCTATGAGCTACTTTTGCTCTACATTTTGTTCTTTGTTCCAAAAGAACTACTCAATTGTAAGATTAGAAAAGTGTGTACGAGTACGACTCTTCAAGATTTACATGTGTATAGTAAATCATATCACTATACGACAATATCTTGTCTTCATTTTTCAGTAGTAAACTACAAATGTAAATTTAACTAAACTTAATCAAATATTTAATAAGAGAGCGATGAATTCAAACGAGTCTGCAAAACTCATCTTATTAAGTGGAGTTTTGAATTTGAATTTGAAATGAAATACTTTTGGTTATGAATTAAGGGTCTACCGTTGCGTGGATCAGTACCAATTAAGTTTGATTGGGCCAAAAGTATTTACTTTAAGGTTGGGCCAAGAATCAATACCTTACCAACAATCAGTGAATATTATTGAAAAAAAATCTTATACAATCCATGCATCACAAGTTTGGAACTTTCAGTTTGTAAGTAGCTAATTTCTGCTTAGTCTTCTATCCAAAAAAAATTTGCTTAGTCAAAGCTCGTTGCTAAAAGTTCGTGGTCATGCTCGATTATATAGAGGTGAAATAGGGTTTATGTATATGAAGATTTAAGTGCTTGCAAATTGCAATGCATGCAACCCTTTTATCCGCATATATTTGTGCTAATTTTGATTCACGGAATTGTACAACTTTGAGATTGATACAATTTGTTTCCTTCAACAGCTTGCAGATATCTAATCTTATAATTAAGATTAATACAAATATGTAACATGATAAACTTTTAATGGGTCTGCACATACAAGCTTTTATAAGAGGAGAATTTGGAAAATACAAGTCTAGTGGATTTCCACAATCGATCTTCATACAACGGTCCTAGCTAACTCGTATGTAAACCAATCGTCACTCAAAATCTCAAATTTATATAACTAAATGTAGGGTGCGTGATTCTTTGCTCACTCTTCACTAGGTCGGCCTTGCTTTGCTTTAATTTGTAAGAAATTGAGGAGGAATTAAGAGTTCTAATTTCAATTTCTCAAAAGCTATATATGTTAATGAGAATGAAGAATAGAATAAGATGAGACGGAGATTGAGAGTTCAAAAGTTATTTCCAATCTTCCAAATAATTTATTTTCATTGTCAACCTTATAAGAAATATACAATTTTAATTATTACAAATTCTCAACTACGTGTTTATCAATTCTTTATCTTTGTCTCATTCTATAATATGTAATGTTTAAACTTATTCCAAGATATCGAATATCCCTTTGAATAAAGAATAAAATAACGTCATGGTCCCTCCACTGATCTTTTGGTCCACCAAAGAACAAATTATGGGAATCTTTTGGACGAGCACCAAAGAAAAACATACATTTAGTGTTTAAAACACCACTCCTGTTGCACTTTTTTTCAAAGATAAAATAAGACACTCACTTTTAGTTTTGAGTTCAACTTCTCAAGTTAATACGCAAGCTAAGCATTCAGATGATTACAAGTACAACCAGGTCACACAAGGAAGGACCAAGGAGTTATTGAAGTAATGAAAGCTACAATGAAAAGCAATCAGAAAACTCCGAAGATCTAATATCAAAGCAGATATTCCTACACTAACTCATCATATGATTCACATTTCAACAATATAATATAGAACTACTACTCTCTTCACAAGCTGTAGAGCTGTTCTCGAATCTCAATCCAGATTTCTTTATCTTGGTTCGTTGAATTGCATGGATTGTTTACTAGCTATATCTTTCTCTTTACTTTTTCATTTTGATTTTTAGTATGTAAAGAATGTTCTCTGCTTTTTTCCCAGAGACTTCATATACAATATTAGCATTTTTTGCACGCTTTGTGTGCATGTTATATTAATGTTTTTTTCTCAATTAGATATTCATTATTATTACTAAAAAATTGATTCGAACAAACATTTATAATTATTTTTAATATGTTTTTCTTGTTAGAAACTGACAGTACGCAAAAGAAAGATTTCAAGGTTGTGCCGTGGTAGGAGATCACTGACTTGAAAGCAATTACGGCCCGACAACGATGGTAATCGATCTGGCCGGAAAGCTCCCCAAGGTTTACACAGCAGCCTAGACTGCCACCACTAGCAGAATAGACTTTGGAGCAAAACACAAAATCCAGGACAAGAGAGAGAAGAGAAGGAAGAGAAAGAGAATATTTTTGTGTATATCATAAACTGATCAGAGGCACTGATTTATAGGAGAGAATCAGGCCAAAAAACGGAAGGCAGTAAATGGGCGGATAATAAGGGATTGCCATCAATCCTGTAACGGTCAAAACGTTACAAAATTCCAACAGTCACACACGCGTTCAGCCCGGGTCAAAAAAATTAGTTAAATTAAGTTTTATTCCCCAAAGCCCATGGCCCTAGCAGGTGGCGCGCGCGCGTGATAGCAAGCCCAAACCAAACATGACATCCAATCACAAAAGCATCTCAAGTACCAACTCAATAATAGGAAGGAGGGAGGGAATATAAAAACAAGGAGACATTCCTTCCCATAAGCAATGTGGGACAATAGAAGCTAAGGCTTGAAAAGCCTTAACTCCAACATTTCTTAAATCAATGTTTCGTTCGTCTATTTGTTATTTGTTCAGCATTGTTTAAATATAATACTATTAAAATAAGGAAATATAAAGTAGAAGAAAACTTGTGCTCAAATAAAGTGGAATAATTTGCGTATGAGGTTCAATCGTTGAATATTAATAAAGTTGAAGAGTTTTATTTATATATTAGAGATTACCAAACAATAATCAACATTTAATTAGGTTTTAAAATATTATCAGTATATAATTATAATATGTAACTTAAGTTTTAATTTTTTTTCTTCTGGTTGTGTCAATTAAGCTATATTGTCAATTTAATTTTTGATCAAATTTTTTCACACATATCATTGAAAAAGGAAATCATTCTCCGTCCTTAATTTAATATTTAATTGAAATTTCAAATTCATTTCCATTGCTAACTGGTTCAATATATATAGTAAGTAAGAAGAATAAAATATTATTTAATATATATGACAATTTAAATTCATTAAGGATATATGACACAGTTTGTAAGGGGGACATCATTTTCCCCCATTACTTATATAATAGAGATGATATACTTGTAGGAAACTTAAGCAAATAAAACTCAAAACTAATCATTCGCTTTACATGATAGAACTCGTGAATGAGCTCCAACTATCCTCAGGGAAACTTCAGAGAGAACCAGCTACTAGAGGCTTTGATTAGTCTTTCGCCCCCTATGCCCAACTCAGACGAACGATATGCACGTCAGTATCGCTTCGGATCTCCACCATATTTCCTCTGGCTTCTCCCCGCCCAGGCATAACTCACCATATTCCGATTCCCGACAGGTATGCTCACACTCGAACTCTTCTCAAAAGATCAAGGTCGGTCGGCAGTGCACCCGCGAGGGGATCCCGCCAATTAGCTTCCTTGCGCACGGGTTTACTCACCCGTTGACACGTATACATGTCAGACTCCTTGGTCCATGTTTCAAGACGGGCTAAATGGGGGGCCCACAAGCCGACGCCTGGAGCACGCAGGTGCCGAAGCACACCATGACGGCGTGCGCTGCGTAGCACGATTGAGGGGACGACGCTCCTGAAAAAAACGGGGTTTGGCCGCCCTCCCAATTCACATCGGTCCGCACCCCGAGCCGATCCTCATTTCAGGCCGACGAGTGTTTTCGTCATAGACATCTATAGGGTCCTCGGGGACCTTTAGGATCCCCGGCCCTCAGATCTTCATTTCCTTCCAACTTTTCCCATCCCTTAGCTCGCTTGGAACGACCATGGGTAGGCCTACGAGGCCTTCCAGGTGGCATCACATTCCCCTTCCAGGAAATGAGTGTGCCTTCATAGGGCCTCCCACGACCCTGGGGTGCACCCCATTGGCACCGGTGCCTAGACACAGTGGGCGCCCGAATTCGTGGACTATAATCCACGATTTTTCTAGTTTTCATGCCATTTTCCGATTTCTCGGGACACGACGAGTTTTTTCATCCCGGACCTCCATAGGGTTCCCGGGGTCCTTGAAAATCCCAAGGGAGCCTCAGACCCTCATCTCCTTCCCACCTTTTCCTTCCCTTGGCTCGCTTTGCATGACCCTCGGTAGGCCTACGAATTAAGGTCTCCGATCGGCACGAGCGTGCCTCTTCCAGGGCACGAGCGTGCCTTCAGAGGGCCTTTCACATGCATGGGTGCACCCCATGGGCACCGGTACCTGGGCCGGGGGGGGGGGGCGGATTCGTGGACTATAATCCACGCTTTTTCCAGTTTTCGGGTCATTTTTCGACTTCTCGGGGCCCAACGAGTATTTTAGTCCCAAGGATCCATAGGGTCCCCCGGGTCCTTGAGAATCCCCAGGGAGCCTCAGATCGTCATTTTCTTTCTACTTTTGCCCTCCATTGGCTCGCTTGGCACAACACTCGTTCGGCCGACGAGGCCCTCCAGCTGGAACCACATTCCCCTTCCAGGGCACGAGTGTGCCTTCAGAGGACCTTCCACGACCCTAGGGTGCACCCCATGGGAACCGGTACCCGGGCCCCGCGGGCGCCCGAATTCGTGGGCTATAATCCACGATTTTTCCAATTTTTGGGCTATTTTTCGACTTCCTTGGGCCCATTGAGTTTTTTCGTCCCGCACCCCTTAGGGTCCTTGAAGATCCCAGGGCGCCTCAGACCCTCATTTCCTTCTCACTTCTGCCTTCCCATGGCTCGCTTGGCACGACCTTCGGTAGGCCTACGAGACCCTTTGACCGGCACTACATGCCTTATCCAGGGCATGAGTGTGCATTCAGAGGGCCTTCCGAAACCGTGTGGTGCACCCCATGTATGGGAACCAAGGGGTCCGGTTCGTGGACTGCAATCCACGATATTTAAGTTAACTATTATCCAATTTGGAGTGAAAAAAATGCCAAAATTACATATAAAACAATTATTGATAAGTATATCAACATAAATAAACTAATGCTAATGTGGACGAATTTGTGGATGTTATTTTTTCCTTAGGATAGTCTTTTTTTGAAGGAAGCTACTGTAAAATTTAGATTTGTAATATGATTTGTTTTGTCATTCCATTTGTTTTCAAAACGTATTTCAGAATATCAACTTTTTATAAATTTGATTATTGCATAACTAAAAATAGTAATGGGAAATTTGTTTTTTTGGAAGAAATAAAAAAGGTTTGAGAAAGGTGTTATTTTTTTATTTTTTTTATTTTTTAGGAAATTAAGTTAGCCCAAGAGCTAATATAACCCCTACCAGGCTACTAGCCTGTAGGAACTACCAACACATTGGCCGGTAAGACATGCATAACATGCTAAGGAAATACTCCAGCATAATGCTGGGGGTAAAGATCGAACCCCTGACCTCAAGGGCCAAGGGGGAGCGCTCTACCCACTTGAGCTAGCTCCTATCCTTGAGAAAGGTGTTATAAGGAGAACGAAAATATTTACTCTTATTATTTGTTTAGATATTATCAAAGAGAAACCCTAAAATTCCACCACTACATATGATTGTGGAAAATTGAAGAACTATCACTCTGCTACCAGGTATATATAACACTAATATACTTGGAGAACAAGGATATTTTGTTTTACAAATAACAATTTCACATATTATTTATCCAAAAATTAAAGATCCAGTAATATCCTAATCAAGCTATATATATATTACCATAAATCCAAGTGTATGTAAGTAATATTCCCACAATCATCAATACCATCCCAATTAATTTCTCTCTTCAAAGAAGGAGGTGTAAGAAGCATACCCTGAGCCATACCATCTATAAAACTAGGCATATTAAATATTACTTCTTCATCCACAAACAACTCTTCTCCACTATTCTCCATATACTTCACATTCGCAGCTTCAGTCTCATTATCTCGAGTTGTTATTAAGGAAGAGTGAAGTTCGGACCTAGTGGCTTGAAACGCCGCAAGCCTAATGTCACGAGCTGAGGTAGACTTAGCTCGCGAAACAAGCCAAGCTGAGTCAGGGAAGTTTAGAGCAGCTTTATCCCCCTTTAGGGCTAGAGCCGCAACATCGTGTGCCCTAGCTGCAAGTTCTGGAGCAGGGTAAGTTCCTAGCCATATTCTGCTCTTTTTATTAGGCTCGCGTATTTCGCTCACCCATTTCCCACCATCTCGCTCACGCACCCCATGATAAAATGGGTGGCGTGTTTCTTTAAATTTTTTTCTGCCGGTCTTCCGCTTCTGCGGTAGACCGGCAACTTCGCCATTCAAAGAATTAGTGAATGGCGAAGTTGTCCAATTGGTGGGCGAGTCCGGAGAAACTATATCTTCGGACTCGCCACCACTTAGTAGAGGAGAGTCTGGTAAGATGGATAATGAGTTTAGTGTATTCATTGGAGGGCGATGAAGGGAAAATATTGAATTGATGAGATTTCATAGGTTTAGGAGGAAGATATATATACTGTCAAGTCGAATACTTGGTTTGTAAGTTTTGGTGTATAGGGAATTCAGCACGTGATGGAATGAACGATTCTAAATTATGTAGGGTCATTGATACTTAATTGTATATATATATATATCGTGGACTTGTACTAATATATTAAATTAACCTTCGAAAAGTAAGAAAAAGTATTATGTAAAATATTATGTATGAAGGAAGTAAGAAAGATTAAATTTTTTTGTCTTTGACTCATATGATGAGAATATGGTGTAAAGCTTATAAATTTTCATAAAATATCGAAAAATTTTATATCTAATTTCTGTGTAATGGTACGGTTACCTATTATACTTCTTTCGTCTATTTTAATTACAATCATCGAATTTTCACGTTATTTATAAACAACGTAACATATCATCATTTATGATACATACCTTGTCCTTATAAAATTGTATCAACAGTGTGTTGATAGATGAGTAATTAAGTTCTAGAAATGTACTTGAAATTACATGTATCTTTTTTTTTACACAAAAGTAAAAGTTAAAATGACATTTAGATACATTTTTTTTTTGAGGGGACATTTAAATACTTTATAAAACTTAGAAAAAAGTGGGAATAATAATAATAATATATATGTAGCAGTGTGTTTTTATTAATATTAGTAGTATAACTCATTATAATTACTATATATGTACTCCCTAATTTAAAATTATGAACTCTCTTTTACTTCCTAGTAGAGCCGTCCAAGTGTGCACGTGTAAAAAATGGGTTGCTGTTGTTTGTGGGGGTACCAAAGAAGACTTTGCAAGCAAAAGGTATGTGTTAGATAACCGCCAATGATTATGTCCGGACTAGGGGTGCTATCGAGCATGACAAGCTCGCAAATAGTTTGGGATCGGCTCGGTTAAAACTCGGTCAAAGTCGGCTCGTTGTGATTCGACTCGAGACTTAAACGAGTCAAGTTGAGCTAAGCAAAGCTCGGCTCGAAAAGCTCGTGAACAACTCGATTATTATTTTATACTTAAAAAAATATTTTATATTACAAAAAATTTATATTAAAAATATTAAAAATCGAGCTCGAGCCCATAATTGAACACGAGTTCGAGACGAGCCTGAAAACGAGCTCGACAAGCAAAAACTAATCACGGGCTCGAGCCGAGCTCAGCTCCCCCAAGCTCGGCGAGCTCACGAGCCGAGCCAAGCCAAATGTTATTCGGGCTCGGCTCGTTCGATAAGCACCCACAGTACGGACAACGAAGTACCTGTTTTTGGTCATGAAATTTTACTGTCGTTAATGTGTATGAAAAAAGTTTACTATTTATCGTCCGTCTATATTAAACATTGTCTATTTTTATATTTTATTTTATTACATTTTTACATCAAAAATACAAAAAAAAAATAGAAGTTTTTAAGCATGAACCGGAAATTTTAAAATTTTGATATACTCTTGAATTTTTTTATATTATTATTTTGTAAGATGTTGTATTTGTTTGAATGTATATATTTGTTTTTAAGTATAAACACTTAGAAAAATTTAGTAATAAATAATTAAAAAATTATTAATAATCAAGATAATCTGTTAGAAAAAAAACCTCTACTACAAAAGCTACCTTGCCAAACACTCATATTTTTTAAAGTAGTTTATTGACCTTGTCAAACCTCTACTTGGGTTATGTTTGGCAACACTGGCTGAAATGGAGCTGAAACTGATACGGTCATTGAAACTGATTAGGTAGCAGCTGAATTTGTTAAGGTGCTGAAACTGATAAGTTAGATGATTGCATAACATGTTTGGTAAATTATTTATGACTGTAGCTGAAATATCTATTTAGGCTTAAAAAGATAAAAAGAAAATATCTTTTTAGGCTTAAAAAGATAAAAAAAAAAAAATCAGCACCTAATCTCATACGCTATATTTTACTCCAACTCAATTTCCGTCAAATTTTGGACTTAAATTTTATTTAAGTTCCTCCACCAAACACTAATCATATAAGGTGACTTAAAGTTGTAGCACCTTATCATCTAAGTCACCTGAAATGCTTCCCCAAACATAGCCTTCATATCTCACACTATTGTCAAGAAGGCCATAATTAAACAAGAAGAAAGTATTATGCTAATAAACTATTCCATAATAACACATGTATCTTGTTTTCATGCCAGATGTGCGCCACTAATATCACGCATTTGATCTATGCATCTTCGATCATGATTGCACATCATACTAATTAATCTCACGCATTTGATCTATGCATCTCCATGATTGCACATCATATTAATTATTCAGTCCTACGTAAAATGGTGAGTACTGGTGAGCCACAAAATCAATAAATCTTGACAAAAGAATAAATCTGAATTCTAGTAATGAAGTAGCATAACATAAACTATAATCTATAACGTAAATTAATAAATTATAGAGTATCTTAGGACTTAGGAGCGAGTACACGAGAAGCACAGACAATTATTCCAATAAGTATTCAGGACTCTCTCCACATACACAAAATAAAATAATGAAGCAACGTAACCACACCTTAAAAAAAAAAAAGACTAAGAAAGCTTTAGTTTGTCAAAGATTCTCTTTCCATCTACTCCATTCGAACCCTTACCTTCCACACTTGGAAAAAGAAAATGATATTTTTGATCGTTAGTCGTTACACTAGTGAGTTGCGACACGTTTGAATTAAAATGGTCACTGGTCACAAGCACCCCTTGGAGTGTGTAAAGTGGCAGTTAAGAAATAACCTTGATGAATGATGCTTGCTTTGCTTCGCCAATTCCTTTCCTACGTGCACCGTGCACGCCGCCCCCATGTTAATTTTGATTGCACTCATGCGTATTCAGTGGCGAATTTATAAATTATATGTAGTGGGATCATCCTTAAATAAATAAATAATAATAAATTCACGAAATCCTACTAATGTATATGTTTGTGACAATGTTGTTGGTTTGTAAACTATAGACTGCACAACTTTTTCATGCTTTTTTATTTTGCCAAGTGGTCATTTGCCCTGCCTCACTTATACATACATCCGCCACTATACGTATCAGTATCACCATTAAGGTGGTCATATGTATGGCCGTCTATAAGGATATGTAAAGAGACCTATATGAAACACAAGTCTTATTTGAAAGAATCCTAAAGTGTGAAATCTATTATTACTTGTTTTAGTCCCATTATCTTTATACCTATGCTTTAGTATCATACTCCCACGAAATCTTTTTAATTAATAGTTACTACATTTTATCTTTTTAAGTTTTCTAATGTAAATGTTTGAATATTAATATCTATATACTTGCATTTATAAAAACTATAAAAAGTTGATATTTTTAAAAGTAGTTATCCAGATAAATCAAGATCAATTAAATCCCACATGAATATATTTTTCCTTAACCATTAATCACAAATGATAGTCAAACATAAGTTGTGAAGACAGAGACGGAGCTCAGCCTACGCAATCGCATAATTATTCCCTAGACCCTGTGTATTAGATGTTATGATATGCTAATAGAAAAAGTGGGTTAATTGATTCAATAGTAAGTAACTAGTAAATAAATGATAAGCCTAATATTGCTAAGGTCAAGGGTCAACCCGGTCTTTGGTTAGAATATTGAATCTCCTTGCGGTCTAGCTGGGGTCATTGGACCCATTTTAGTTGTGCAAAATGGAACATCCAAGCCCAACTTCCTTCAAACCTATCACCTATAGGCTATAAACAGCCCAACTCTGCAAAAAAAAAAAAAACTGCGAGTAAGAGATTGAAATCCTAGATCATTTGAATCATGTTATTTTATACACTGTGACACTACAAGTATACAATTCCACACTACTATAAAGTTTAAATCGTTTGATGTTCAACAAAGCATTTGATATGCTACAAGATAAAATAGTAAACTCGAGGGCATTAAACCTTTATATTTAACTTAAAACTTTCTGACATGCTATCAATTTAAATGGTTATCTATCATTTTTATTCATGTTATCTATATCACATCTTTTAATTTTAATTCAACAGATCTCTACGTGACCATACACTATGTGACCATTGTATGGTCACTGGTGTCTGGTGAGGCCTCATATGTGACAAGGGGAATATAATAATATATATATCCTTGTTGGGAATCAAGTTTCGTATGACCAAGATAAGCCCAGAGCCAAAACAAGGTATATAACCTTGAGTCTTTAAATATATAGTGACCGCATCCCCATAAGTCAGATATTTAATTCCTACTTTGAGAGCATTTCTCTCAATCACTACGTTATCTTTTTTGATAGAGAATACATATAGGATAATTTCTTCGCAGATTTAGGCTCCGTTTGGTAGGGCATAAAATATTTTCAGTGTAAAATGATTTTCGTGGAAAACAATTTACAATGGAAAATACAATTCCAAAATTAGTTTTTCGTT
Source organism: Beta vulgaris subsp. vulgaris (assembly GCF_026745355.1). Taxonomy (NCBI): domain Eukaryota; kingdom Viridiplantae; phylum Streptophyta; class Magnoliopsida; order Caryophyllales; family Amaranthaceae; genus Beta; species Beta vulgaris. Next base: position 60,839,285 of record NC_079208.1, on the reverse strand, counting down.
GTTTGGTTCGATGTAAGAAAAATGACGAAATGAAAGGAAAATGAAAGAGAAAGTAAGTGTTGGAGTTTATAATAAATGTTTGTAAAGGAAACTCAAGAGTTGCTTCAAAAGAGAATGTGAAGAGTCCCACATTGATAGAATAATAGGTAGTGTAAGGGGTTTATATACATTACACTTTCTATACCCTTTGAGTTGTGTGACAAAAGGACTTTTAGTGGGCATGTGGTGAGTGGAGTCACCACACGCGCGCGCCTGGTCCGGGCCAGGGCCTTGGGATTTGGGATTTGGGATTTGGGATTTGGGGTATAAACTTAACTTAACTAAAGTTTTGGGTTAAAAATCTGTTGTTTTTAGCCAGTAATTAGGTTACCGTTTTTTCCCGGATTTCCTCCTTTAATGAGCCGTTATCTCCTAATTATGGGCCATTATCTCCTCCCACTAAGTCGGCTGGTAACCTTCTTCTTCCTCTCTCGAAAATCTTTTTCTGGGCAATATTCAAGATCGTTCTCAATCTGTTTTTCCATCTACACTGGAAACTCAGAGACCGTGTACCCCTGGAGGTTGATTGCTAAGAGGCCGTGTGTTGTAGCGGGGCAAATTCAACTTTAGGGCAGTGAATTCTTCACGCCACGGTTTTCAAGATAAGTTAAATTTAATTTGTTAGCGGTTTTAGTTCCTACAGTAAGGAGGTAGTGAGAGGAGTGTACAAGAGACTAAGAGAGATAAGGAAAATAATTTTCCCTTCATTTTGAAAGGATTATGGTTTTCCATCATTGGGAGAGTAATTTTACCCCAAGGGAAAATGATTTTACACTCTTTTGCCAACCAAACAATGTAAAACTGAAAATAGAGGAAAACAGTTTTCCGGCAAAACGTTTTACACCCTACCAAACGGAGCATTAGGGATACATGTTCGTGTAAATTATCATTAATATTTCGGGATTCCTGACATAGTTGGGACTGTAACTTTGTGATCTCTTATGTATAGATCGACCAGTCGGAAGTCACTCCATGATTGAGTTCTACAATCTGAAATTTCTAAACCCCGGCCCTTTGGTGACTTGATTGTTGGAGAGGCGTTCTCAATTTACATGCCCAAGGTGAAGTAATTAGTTTTGCATAATTTGTGTCAATCGTCCATGGAAGATTTTATTGGAACAAATTAGGACTGATAATTTGTGAACTTCAGATCACATATGACTAAAATATAGAGAGAGAAAGAGAGAAAGAACTCAGGGAATTTCAGTATATTATTTCAGTATGAATGAATAATTACATGAATGAGGGAAGAGAGGTATATATACAATATATTGTAATAGAGGTTTACTCAAAACTGTTTGTATAACAAACAAACTAACAGAATTAGTTATTTAGATGCTGAGCTGGATAGCTGAGGTGGAGAGTGTACTCCAATAAGGACATAGTTCAAGACGGATTTCTAGATATCATCTACTATTTTTGTATACAAAATAGCATTGGTTGGTTATTAAAGGTAAAATTGGCCTTAACACTACAAACTAAAACTCGGATGCACTCAACACCTCAAACTTTAACTAGTAGCCAAAATACCACAAACTAATGGTTTAGGTGTCAGTGCATGTCATAAATGACGCTGGAAATACCTTTTCGCGATACCCCTAAACCTTCCAGAACAATTTTCAAATTTCTTCGTGAAGAAGAAGAGTTTTAGAGAGAGAAAATTTGAGATTGGCTACTAGTCACCTACAAGAAAATGTACCTCCTGCTTCAATTATGACATAATGCACTCCACCAAAGTCAATAATACTTTGTGATGTTGAGGCCAATTTTGCCTTTATTTAATAATATGGCTTTTACTTGATTCATCAAGAGTGTTTAAAGTTCAAAACTTGTAATTTGTTATAATATTGAGGAAAAAAATCCGCTAATTAACAAAATTTTCCTATGTCACTCAAATGTCAAATGACCCCTATATGGCCATATTTGTTACACTCTCTTCAAAACTCCATATCTTCCGTTCCTAATTAAATACTGTATTTTCTATTATAATTTACGACCATGTCAAGATTTTATAGCCCTTAGGCCTAAGGTAAGTTTTTCTATGTGGTGTTTTACTGAATAATTCTCAGTTTTTTTTTTATTGAATTATCCAGTAAAACTCCTATAGTAGCTACCTTCAAAGTTCAAACACTACACAGCTAGAAGGAGCTCTGAACTTTGCGCCAACTACACACAAGTACTACCGTAAAAAGCTCCTGATATATATAGCTTGGATCCCAATTTTATTGTACGAGTTTTCACTTAACGAAGAAATAATGCAATGTGTAGACTGAGGTCATTCCAACTATAACAAGATTGATGAACAACTCCAGTATCAGCTCGACCGTTGTTAGATAGTATTTCTTGTAGGAACTAAAACCGCTAACAATATAAAACATTTCTACCAAAAAACAAATTGGTCCTATGTTGAAGAGGAATTTAGTCATTGAAAAACAACACATAAGTTAGACGTACAACCACATACCAAATCATGCAGCGAAACATGACAAGCAATCCTATTCCTAATACATATCATATATAGAGTCCTAACGCATTCACATTGATTAGTATGGCACTGTGGTCCTTCCCTATTGAAGCTAGGAAGATTCTAGCCAAACTACGTAGAAACAAAACTTTTGAGTTTCCTCCGATTTTCCTCATATTTATCCTAAATATCTGCATACTCGTGCTGATCAATAACTAAATTAAAATCTGGTTATTTACACAATGCATGGAAATATGGAATAATTCTTTATGTAAGTGTTTTCTGACAATGGTAAACCTAATCAAATGAGCTTTGGACATCTCAAGTTTAGTGATCATACGGCTTCGGATGCAACAATAAGCTTAGCTCCGACGTGACTTAGAGGTGGTGCATGCTTATTTAGTAGCAATGGGTAAAGTTGCCCATAAACCGCCCAAGACCCAAGTCCGGCCCATAGTCACCTTTAGTATTGGTGATAGTAGGGTAATTAACATTATGTATATATTTGACTATTTGAGGGACCTCATGTTTTCGGGACCACCACGTTCATGCTTTTACAATTCGAGTGATGATGTACTAAGAAGTCGAAAAGAGATAACATATTTCAACCAAATTCTATCATTCTAGGACAACTTTAATAAAGAAAATGACATGCCAACACGATCCACTAGAGATAACTGGAGTTAAAGAATGTACTTTTTTTTCTGCATAGCATATATATGATAAATATCAATGTTGTAATAATAATAATATATTCATGTGTACTTTTATAATTAAATTCATACATGTTTTTTTTACTAATTGTCCAACCTAGATATTTCTTTTTCTTTCATGAATTATGATGCTTATCCATTTCACCTAATGTATTGATGATCTCTTTGGTTAACAATAATAAACAACAATAATGATAGTAAATTTATATATAATATTATAAAGAAAATATCATATAGTATATAAATTTTCCAGGGTGCAACATCATTCCTCTTTAATCACAAGGATTATGGAAACTTTATGAACTTCATCGCATAAATATTTCCAGTGTGTGTTATCATTTTATATTTTTCAATATGGAACCTTGGTTGCTTCTGTTTATAATTGAATTTTATGAGTTGAAATTGAAATTTTGGAATGTGACCAAACCATTACAGAGATTCTTGTTGTCACTATAAAAGACAATGGTAAATTACATTTATATGTAATATTGTAAGGAAAATATCATGTCAATACTCATGGTAATGGAACATCATCCCTAAAATTTTGTCGATCTTTTGGACTTGGTGTACTAATTTAAATATACACTTTTTCTATTCTAAAATAAATGAAACGTAAGAGGTACGGGAATTAGGAAGATCGAGAAGAGAGATAAAAATAACAAAAAGAAGACTCCTATATGATGAAGAGAGAGATAGAGAAAAGTATTCGATGTATATATATTTCAGAACAAAAAGATCGGAGTATAAACTTTACTATCATTATGGTGTATGAAAAAAAGGATCTTTTCACAAATGAATCCAGCATTAGCAGAAATTAACTATACCGCCACAAATCCAAGTCAATAAAACAATCATCATCCCCATTATCTTCCTCTATTTCATCCCAATTAATCCCTCTCTTGAAAGAAGGTGGTGTAAGAAGCATACCTGCGGCCATACTATCAATGAATGTGTGTACATTAAAAATGGCTTCTTCATCCATAAACAACACTTTAGATTCATCATCCACGACATTCTTTTTTAAACTCTTGACATCATCATCATTATCATAGCATGTAGAACTTTTAATTTCTTCCATCTCTTGTGTACATGTGTTTTCATTACCTTGACATGGTGAGCAATTAGGCCGAAGATCGAACCTAGTAGCTTGGAAAGCCGCGAGCCTAATGTCTCGAGCTGAAGTAGACTTGGCTCGCGGAACAAGCCAAGCTGAGTTAGGGAAATTAAGAGCAGTTTTATCTCCTCTAAGAGCTAAAGCTGCTACATCATGTGCCCTAGCAGCAAGTTCAGCTGTAGGGTAAGTTCCAAGCCATATTCTACTTTTCTTCTTAGGTTCACGTAATTCACACACCCATTTTCCTCTTTCTCTCTCGCGAACCCCACGAAAAGTGGGGTGTCGAGTCTCTTTAAATTTCTTTCGTCCTGCCTTCCGCTTCTGCGGAAGGCATACAGCAGCTCCCTCGCTCAATAAATTATTGAGCGAGGGAGCTGGTGTAGTAGTGGACGAGTCCAAGGAAACTGTGTCCTCGGACTCGCCACTACTTGATGATAGGGGAGAGTATAGTATTTGGGATGAGATTTGTGTGTTCATAGCTGAAAGATGATGTGGGTTAAAACATAGGGTTATAGAGTTTCATGGATCTAGAAATGTACTTATATGTAGACTGTAGTAAGATTTTGGGTATCATTATGACTTAGGCACGTCAAACAAGGGAATAGAAAATTTTTGAGCACGTGAAAAATGGGTTTGTGGGACACCCAAGAAAATTTTAAAAAGCAACGTGCGGAATAATATAATTAACGGCGGGATCATTTAAGGACGGTTAATGACATGTTCATTTTTAAACAGAAAAAAATAAAGACCCATTCTTATGGGTGTACATCGGTCCAGGACCGAATCGGAATCTGATTTTTTTTTTGGATCTGGATCGGAATCGCTCGTCCGGTCGGTTTTGGACATGTTCGACCGTAATTTGTATTTCTGTAAAAAAAATATTTTTCTCATATTTGTAAATCAGATACATGAAAATTTAATAATTCTAGCAACAATACCCTTAAATACAACAACGAGTACGTAGATCTTTACCTTTCTAACTTTCTATTTTTTTTAACTTTTTAAAAAAATTATTTTACTAAAAAAACATAAATACCAATCCATTGATCCATATCGGAATTTTACGTGTTTGGACCAGACATGACCAGAAATCCATAATCACATTTTTCTGTAGATCAATGGTCGGACTGGAATTCGATCCGGTCCAAATTTCTTTCCGACTCTAGTCTTTGCACAACTCTACCTATTCATTAGATTAATTACTTGGTGTTTTTTGGCCATTGACACCCTTTGTGTATGTCCTTTGTTTTGTCTCCCATCATCGAAAGTTAAAAAGGGGAAACCAAGGATCTCGTGTTGTAGTAAAATTGTAAAATATACCTAAAAAGCTAAAGATTGTTAACTTTAGATGATTAAGGTCTTATTCTTTTGGATACAGTTTTTTTTAGCATAGCTCGTTTTAGTTCAGCTACTTTTATTTTATAGTATTATTTCAATTTAGTTTAGTTTGTTTTATTTCACTTCAATTCAATTCAACGTAAAACAATATAAAAGATCAATATTTTAATATGAGAAGAGGTCCATACATGTTGAGAGGATGTCATATTTGAGTTGATATATAACTGGTCTTTGTTTATATTTATTTTTATTTTTATTTCTTAGGTAATTTGAAGATCTTTTGTAAGTGAATGAAAATTTGGGGATCCCACTTTGCAAGTGTCAAGAATTCCTTATCGCGGGTCGGAAGGAAGGTCTCCGACTAATTAGGCTAAGATTAATTCATAGTGTTTGTTTTAAATAATAGAGACTCGAAATTTATTATAGGAACTTTGATTGATATTAACTGAATAGAGATTATTTTTTATTGACAGAAACTTAGCTTTACTGACTATATACTTACCTTGTTGATTCTTGATTATATTTTCTTACATAGATTATGGATTTTCGCTATATGAAATCTTAATTTTTACTAAGTGGAACTTATTTTTAAGTAAATGTTATTATTGTTTTTATTAAGGTAAACTATATAAATATAGGGCCTATGAAATCCCTTAGGATGACAAAGGTAGCTCGTGTAGAGGTTCTGACCTATAATTAGGGCTGTTTAGAATGCGGTCTGGACCGTACCAAATCGCAACCCAAATTATTTTTTCGCGGTTTAGTTTGGTTTGCGGTTTGGGTTATGATTTCAAGCAAATCGCGGTTTGCGGTTTGGGTTGGGTTTTAATGTTTGTAAACCAAAACCGCAATTTTATTATATGTTTTTTTTCAAAAAAAAAAACTAATACACTTGAGAAGGTGACATACAAGTATAAAACTGAAAAACGAAGTTTGAGGTAAAGAACTTTAACACTTATGATAAATCATTATTTATGTTTAATTATGAAGTCAACTTCATATCTATTTGGACTCTTATTAACAATTTATTTTACTCTTAGATTACAAAATTAATGTCGCGGAGGAAAAAATGGTTAAATCGCACCAAACCGTTTTCCGCGGTTCGGTTTGGGTTGATTTGGGCAAAAGTGCGGTGCGGTTTGGGTTGGAAAAATATCAAACCGTATATTTGCGATTTGGGTTGGATTACGTCCTAAAGCGCGAACACCCCTACCTATAATTACTCCGTTCTATATTAATATATATGGATATTTACACTAGCTATTTGCACAAATCATATCACAATCAGTTGTGATTTTTACATATTGAAAATTTTAGTAATGTGTCCCTAGTCTTGTTAGATTTGTCTCGATATATACTTTCAACATTTTATTTTTTTATAATTTTTATACTGAACATATTAATGATTAAAGTTGCGCATATATTGACAAATGTAAAGACTCAAATGTTGTAATTAATAAAGAATGATTTACAATTAGATAGTTTCTAAGTTGGATGTGGTAAATGCAACATTTGAGCTAGTTAAAATAATAGTTAAAGTTGTTGCGATTAGAAACTAACTAACTTATTTATTTTAACAACGTTTTTAAGTTGGACGTGGTGAGATTTTTAATTGTTTCCTTAATCTCGACTAATAACTTTTGTACTTTATAATAAGAGAAGGTATTGGGTCGGACGCGTCCGACCATAATATTTGGTCGGACGATTTTCAGTTGGTTTCAATTTTTTTCAGTTGGTTTCAATTTTTGTTCAGAAGACCAAATGAAAGAATTTACACACCAACTGAAAGAACACATAAGACCAAATGAAAGAAAAACAATACAAGCTGAAAGAATTTACACATCAACTGAAAGAACACAGAAGACCAAATGAAAGAAAAACAACACAAGCTGACAGAATTTACACACCAACTGAAAGAACACAGAAGACCAAATGAAAGAAAAACAACACAAGCTGACAGAATTTACACACCAACTGAAAGAACACAGAAGACCAAATGAAAGAAAAACAACACAAGCTGAAAGAATTTACACACCAACTGAAAGAACACAAAAGACCAGGGCCGGCGGAGAGGCGGCGCGACCAGGGCGACCGCGCAGGGCCTCCACTAGTTAGGGGACCAAAATCAAATCTGGTATGGTATATTATAACTACGCATCAAACAATGACAAGCAAAATTGCTTTGGCTTAGTGGTGAGTGCTTTTAAATAAAACCCTCTAGTCAGGGGTTCAATTCTTCACAATAACAATTTTTTGAAAAAGCACACACTAGACATGGAGACACAACTTCCCACAATAATTACTATGTTTCCCCATAATAATTACTACTGTTTCCCATAATAATTACTATTCTATTCTTATCTCTTTTCTTTCCATTTTTCTTTTTTTTTTTAATATTAATTAATTATATTGTTTCTTGTTTCTTGATCTAGATTATTTTGTTCTTTCAAAAACAAAAATATACTAGGAGAAAAATTAGTTTTAGCCATCATCTATACTAAGTATTGTATGTACTCCATATATATATATAGAGTCAAAAGAAAGGGCCCAATTTTTAAAAATTGCGCAGGGCCCCGAAAATCGTTGCCACGGCCCTGCAAAAGACCAAATTTTTTTCACTTGGTTTCAATTTTTATTCAGTCCTCATCTCCTTCCTCTCCAACTTCGTTCTCTCTCCGACGACCGCCATTGACATGTTTTCTGGTGTGGTTCTTCCTCCTCTTCTCCTACCATCGAGGTTTTTTTTCTTTCTCTCTCTCTTCTTATCTTCATTTGATGTTTCCGTAATCTCGAATTTTCGTTCATCAGTTTTTATTGAAGAAAAGAATAAATTTATTGAAGAGGTTGAAGAAAGAGAAAGACGGTGAGTGTAAGAATGGCGGTGGAGGACGGAAAAAAGGTGGGAAAGAGGAGAGACGGTTGATGTTATTTGCAGATGAAAGGCGGTCGTCCGACAGAAAGTATTGGATCAGACGCTCTGACCCAATACTTTCACTTATAATAATGTACTCCCTCCGTCCCAAAATATAGTTCCCATTTATCTATTTTCATGGTAATTTATGCAAGTAGAATATAAGAGGGATATTAAAGATTTTTTGTTTATTTAAATAAATGTGGTATGGGAAAAGATGATTTTAGGAGAGAGAATGGAGAATAATTGGTGAAAGAGCATTAATTGTAACATTTTAGTTGAATAAACAAATGAAAAAACAAAATTCAAGAAGCAAATAAATGATGGGACACGTTTTTTCTAGAGAAATTACGAAAAATTGTGAAACTAAATATGGAAATGGGAACTATATTTTGGGACACCCAAAATGGAAATGGGAACTATCTTTTGTGACGGAGGGAGTATTTTTTTAGGGGATTTGTAATAATATATACTACGTACGTAGTTCTTAATTTTTTTTTTTTTGATTCATATGAGCCACGAAGGCGGTACAAAGTACAAAGAAAGGGAGGGGGGATTCGAACCTGTGACCTATTATTCACTGCACTTCAATCTTAACCACTAGGCCAAGACATCCTTGGTTTACGTAGTTCTTAATTGAATGTTAACAAATAAATGCATATCTATTTTCAGCCTTTAAAATGGAATTGACATCTTCGTCAGTTTCCTTGTTTATTTTTGGCAATTACACCTTAATTAGATAATTAGATACATTTGACACTGATGGTATAGTTGACTACTGACTATTTAGGTTAAGATCACCACCCATTGCCTTGCCTTGCGCAACTATTAAAGACTACGAAACTGAGCCTTTGGCAATTTTTGCATGTAAACGCCTTAATATTCTCTTCAACTGTCCCTTCAGGCTTCCATATAAAGACATTTCCAAAACGACTATTCAAAGCTTCATTATGGAAATTGCTAGAATTTTTTCCTTGGGTAATGCAAAAATGGGTTTTAATTCCCAAAATATGCCCAAAAAAATTAAAATTCCCTGCGTACCGTCCACGTAGGACGGCACGCGAGAATTATTTTTTTTAGTAAAACCGCTACTTGCAGTAGCGGTTTACAAGTGCCGAGAAATTTTTTTTTTTAACTTAGGTAAAACCGCTACTCGGAGTAGCAGTTTACAAAAAAAAAAAAAAAAAAAAAAAAAATTTTTTTTTTTTTTGTAAACCGCTACTCCGAGTAGCGGTTTATTATGAAAACTGATATCTGCTCAACATATTTTGCGCAGGTAAACCGCTACTCCGAGTAGCGGTTTTCATGGGTTAAAACAAAAAAAAAACAATTTTCTCGCGTGCCGTCCTACGTGGACGGTACGCAGGGAATTTTAATTTTTTTGGGCACATTTTGGGAATTAAAACCCACTTTTGCATTATTCAAGAAAAAATTCGAAATTGCTAAGTGTGTTGGTCCATTCAACCTTTTGCTCTTACCCAAAAATAATAATTTGAATCAATGTAAAAGATGTCCAAATGATTAAAGAATGTTCCCACAACATTAATTGATCCTACTTATCGAATTAAATGCGATAAATTCACTTTTATGTATGCCGAGGTATTATTTTGACCACAAGTATTTATAATTACATATAAATAAAATTATAAAATTACGTTTTATGAAAGTACGTCACGAGACGGATCTAACAAGATCCCACTTGACTATGTTTTTCATTATGTATAAATCACAAATCTTAGTCAAAGTGAAATGTGTGAGTAGTGTAAAAGTGAAATTATTACATTTAATTCGAAATAGAAAAAGTATTAGTTTTCCGTTTTTTATTTTTTTTTTGTTTTAAAGGCTTTGCCTCAGTTTTCCTTTTCATTTCAACTAACAACTTTATAATTTTTTAACTAGTTTGCCCTATTGATTATCATAGACTTGTTGAAGTAAATTATAAATATAAGATAGTTAAGATTGAACCTGATGGTAAGTTAATTTAAGTAGCTAAAAGAATTTGAATTTGAAGTAAACTACTTTAATTTTTCATCCATGATGACAGTGTTTTTTAATGCTTATTTGAAGTAATTCTTTTCTACTATTATAAGAAGAGATCTTAGCTAAGATGTAAATTGGAATGATTGAGAAGGAATTCTACCATTTCAGTTTATACACTTTTTTTGTCACTTTGTGTTTATTTTTTATATGTTTATACATATCTACTACTATTAGTTTGTTCATATTTTTTCTTTCAAAAAAAAAAAAAAAAAAGTTTGTTCATATTTTATATCAGTTTATACATATTTTATATCAATCTATTTATGAAGTTATGGAAATACCTTATTGTTTTATCTGACATATATTATCATCAGTTTGTAGACTTTATTCATAAAATCATATTGATATATAACCACTACACCATATATTAACAGCTACCAAACATGTCGTGAAAGAAACTACTACAACCTCCCGAGATTATATATGTTCAAAGAGTAAAACATAGCTCAGTTGCTTAGAGTTTCTCTAACGATTTAAAGAGATTCTAGAATCAATTCTCTTGTCCTTGAAGACTCTCTAAACGACATATCAATGTTCAATGAGCATTAATTTTCTCTTGATTCTCTCTCTTTGTACAACATACGAGTTAGACCCAAAAATATAGAAAGTTTCCTTAAAAAGATTGTGATCATACAAGATTTTGATCTTTTTTTCTTCAAAAAGCCATACAAGATCAAAACTTAATTAACTATAGTATATGCCTATATGGGGATATTGATCAGCTACCCAACGGATAAAATACCCACTAATATAGACAATAAAATAATAATTGAAATTGACAAAATAATAATTGAAATTGACAATTTAATTTTGACATATTATTAAATTATATTTTTAATGGATAGATTACCTACTAAATAGACAGTTTCTTCCTAACTATAGACTATAGACTATAGTAGCTACATCACATGTGCTACATGCGAAACACACTGCTGCTAAGTGCTAAGTGCTAAGTAGGTAATATCTATAATCTTTCACATACTCTTTAAAAAATGAAAAGTAGAAGAAATAAATATCTCCTTTAGTTTTCAATTTAGTAGGTAAAGTGGTACCAACATACAGGCTATTTTCATTACACGATACCATATATAAGGACCACTAGATTTAATCAATTTATCATCTTCATTATTGTACTTGTACAAATACAATACATGTTACATTTACATCAATTTCAGTCATATATTCGTGAGTCACGAAAAGGCATCTTTTCATAGAAAAATAGTACTCATGGAAGTACCACAGCATAGTGTGCACAAACTTTTAAGAGTACACAAGAAACACGAGGTATACTCATTCAAATAATATAAGTTGAGGGAGAAATTTTGTCTAACAAATAATATCACTATCAGACTTAGGCCCTCACCTCAATCAGTAAAAGATCTCCGTGAAGCATTATATAAAGCAAGTGTAATTTTGTTAAGTTGTTAAACTTTTGAACCTAAGTGGTCAGCCCCTGCGGCCTCAACTAAGAAAGAACCTCCAGAACCTTGGCGCTTCTTTAGCTTTGTGGTCCGTTTCCTATGAGCACGCCCTTGGTTATGTTGTTCCCACTCATGCAAACCACGAAGAACCTTGTCGCACGCCTAGAGATATAATGCACGAGAATTGGGAAGAGATGCGTCAAAATCTTTGAAACTAGCAGCTATGGAAACGGAAATGCGATAATATGGAAATACAAAAGCAAAAGTGCAAAACTCAAACAAAATGAAAATATGGAAATTGCAAAATAATAAAACAATTCATTAGGTTTAATTTATGAGATTATTGAATTTCGGGAAAAAAGAAACTATAGAGATCATTAGAAAGTTATCATTTTAGGACAAAATAAGAATCATGTAAAGAAGAGATTGCTTGAGTTTCTGAATTACAAAACGTGACAAGTAACCATAGGAGTTTCATGCATCTCAGGGAGTGGCTTCATGGAATGTATAAAAGTAAAAGTTAAGTTACTAATTTCACCTTGCATGTGTACTGAGTCCATAGATCTCTCTCACTGAGTTTTTGGACTGCGACGCTGTCAGCACGATCTGAAACTGACATCACATCGGAATTGAGGAAACAACTTATCACTTTTGCAGCGGGTTCAACCACTTGGGCAACCCATGTATCCTCCGAACTTCCTGAAAGATCAGGGTTTGATTAAATTAGAATAGATTAGAACGAGTGTGTCTCGAGCACAAGAAAAGAAAACAGTTTCAAAGATGGAGTATTTGTCCATCTAGAAATTTCTAAAGACTACGAAAAGGATTACCTAGTAAAGACTCCGTAGAATCTACAAAATGCATGTGCCATCCAAATAACGTCTGCAATCGATTGATCCTCCTCTTCTGCAGAATAACAGATATGCGCAGATATTAGCTCGTTGGTGCAAATTATTCTACGTGAAAACTCAGAATAGAAAATCCATAGAAACAGAACGATAGAAGTTCCTCTCTGTATCAGCAAGAAGCTTCTATTTTATACGGGGGATAATGTAACAACTGGTGTTTCTTTCCTCTTCAAACTAATAATGTATGAATCCTCAGCTGAGCACCTTCAATGACTAGTTGTTCGGAGTAATGGATGCTTTTAACAGAGGCAAATGTGCTAAGAACGGAAAAAAGTATTTTAGTCACATAAGTGCCCTTTTCTTTATCACTTGCCAAAAGTGAAGATGAATATTGTCTGAGACAGGGATATTGATAGTGATCTCAACAATATTTTCTATGGATGATAAACCAATCTGGTAATACAGCCCAAACATTACACTTAATCAAGCTAGTTTTATAATTGACTTATTTCGCAGACTTGCAATTAGCCATTGTAAAACCGGAGTGACTTTGCAAATTCAAGGGATGACTAACGATACGTTATTGAAAGTATGTCTCACCTAACATTTGTTGAAGTTTAATTATAAAATTCAATGTAACAAGCTCAAGTACTAAGACTCTGTACAAAACAAAGCACGACCAAGGCCATCATATTGTGAACATGGAGATTGAAGAGCTTACTTCAAGGTTATCATAACATCCCTCTCAACCAGATATTTTAGAAGTGTACAGTTATAACATGGAGCAATTGCAATATTCCCCTCATCCAATCAATTTAAAAATTTAACAATAAGAGTAATCAGCCATTTTAAGAGAGGGGGGGGGGGGAAGCTTACTTGCCGCCTTACAAGTCTTCGGGTGTTCATTACTAGTTTGGAAATGGCTTCTTCCAGCAGGAGGTTATTTGGGGAAATAGAGGAAGAACTCAAAACTTCCATGATATTTTGTTTGAAAGATATATCAGCATCCTTCACTGAAGATGATTCCTTAAAAGAATTAACATTCTCCTTTCTCGCTTCAGAAAGGACAGCACAAAGAAGATCCTCAAACTCCCTCACTCCAATAGCCTGTCGCAGACCTCGCGTATAATCTGCATTCATGTTGTAAATGTCATAGACTTCATTGAGTAAACCAGCTTCCATCATTTGATCCACTCTCTGCTCAACAAATCGGTCTAGTACTGGAAGAGAAGCATCAACACAAACAAAACAGCAGTCGTATCTTGAATTACCACCAAGACGACCCCATTTCTGTCTGCCACATAAAAATGTGAAAGAAATTTTAAGCAACCAGATCTTTATATTATTATATCACTATTTTGACTCACTCTTCCACTTCCTTGATTGAGCACAAAATCTTGCTAACCAAAGATGCAAAAAGATGATGTCATGTAACAGGAAGTTCAACGTAATATTTAAGCAACTCATTGATAGCTTTGCAGTGATTCCCTATTTGCTTATAAATAGCTGGCAGAAAAATTAGAGCACAGCATTCGAGAACAAGCATTAACACATAAACTTCCAGACGCAGGGATATGCAAGTCTACCAAGTCAAATCCTATTTAAATTCCCAAATGCAGTGTCTTCAAGTTTCGCGAATACAGACCTCGGTCATATTTCCCTGAAAGTGTTGGCTGGGGAGGACTCCAGAATGAGTAAACATCTTTAGATATTGCCTGATCTGCAAAGTTTTCAGCAGAATCCACCAAACATCAATGCTAGTTGATTAGCAGAAGCATCAGTACACAAATGCCAAGCACCAATAACAGAAGATATGCTATAATTTAGATATCATACTACATATCAAATAACCAATAGTGTTACAGAACCATTACGCTGTTCAATCCACAGCTTGCACAGATACTATGGAGCTCATTCCCAAGGTACTTTTACGGTTTTACCTACTAGGCATGTTATATGGAACTATGGAAGCAGCGACAAAAGAGTGGAAAGTAGCAGGCGGGGCAGCCAGGCTCTACTTCAAGGTTCATGATTTTTCATTTGTGGGCAAATAATAGTCATATTTGATTAATTAACAGATAAGCAATAGAGTTCAAAGGGGATACCCTGATCCATTATAGACAACAGGCTTCTCCTCAGTTTTTAGCCTCAATTTGCATCAAACTCACTTTTTTAGTCTCCTTCTAGGAAGGTTCTAAGGTTCAATCTTTACATCACTAAATGTTAGTCATATGATGAACATACAACAGTAATGAATAAACCAGAGGTATTCCAGAGAGTAAAACCCCACAATTTGATACGTCAAGATAGCTACATATTGAAAAATCTTTTAGCAGTAAGAGGGAAACTACAGATAGACTGTAATGTGAATAGATGTAAGCGCAAGCAACACCCATATCCTACTCCCACAACCCCCAAAAAAATCACTGCAGGGGTTCCATACTTCCATCCCTACAAAAGAAACCTTTAAGGTCGCTCAATGCCCCATAGCGAACTGAGAGGGATCTCCTCTAACAAATGTCAGAGCAATACATGTCTTGTACTTAATTGGAAATTAGTTAACTTAAAATGAAGTACACAGAATTTGGAAGTGAAGAGCTTACTTTTCTGTGGTCATTTGGATGTAGTCTGTTAGCTGCCACAGGATCCAGGTCTCTAAGACGTTCATAGCTGTGATCACAAGTGCCTTGTTCAAAAAGTGCATGCTCATTCCGATTGACAACATTTAGTAAAGAGGAACTTATATTATGTTCACAACCTGACAAAAAGGTTCAAAATGTGTATGGTTGCTATAAAAATTGGTGACATTAGCTTTTGACGGTATAAGAAGCAAATTAAAAGAGCACTTCCATTTCCCACAGTTTACCTGAATTCTCTCTTAAAGAAGAAACATCCATCTCTTCCAAAGAATCATCAAGCAGGAAAGGACTGACAAGAGCCTGCATATAGCATAAAGGGAAAAAAAAAACCACAAGTTTAGTAGTTCATAAATGGCTCATAAGAGCCAAAACAGAAAAGCAAGATATACAATATTAAGGCACTTCCTAGTATCCACTCAAATGAACAGCCAAGAAAATTAAAAGATTAAGCAAAGAGGGAATACAAGGCAGATACAGATCAAATGACATTAATGATGCGAGCAACATTCATTTCAGCGACGCATGATGCTAGGACATGCCAACAGAGGTGAAGGAATCAAAGGGTATTATCATATCATACAAAAAACATTTAAAATATATGAAGACACATGGCTCACGCACATCTGACATTATGGAACTTCATGAATGGTTAGCTACTGTCTCAAAAGAACAAAAGACAATTTGATGAGTCATGAGTTAAAATGCTCATAACTGATCGAAATTTTTATACTCCATTCCAAAGTATCTTCCCAGCTTACTTCAGCACGAGTTTTAAGATAATAATTAGAAATGAATGCAGAGGAAAAAGAAAGTTAAAGAAAGTGCTAGGATATCGAGAGATAAAGGGTTGATGTGATGTAGAGAAAGAGGATAATTTACTTCTCATACTATTGGCAATTGCTCAAAAGAAGAGAAAAAAAGATTTTAAGGACGTCATATATTATATAAGAAGGTAAATTATTTTGGGATACAGGAAGAAATATTTCAAATTTGAACGGCTTGAGACCCTTGCAACACAAAATCAGCATAAGATGCCAACAAACATCCATAATGTGCCTTCGGCTGTACAGGTATGAAGATTATCACCATACGCTGTTAGAAATTTATAAGCTACATATGAAGCACAGAAAAGTGAAAACCCAACAAAAATATAATTAGGTAAAAAGAAGTCCACGTTTGATTTATGTTCAATAGTTTCAAATGCCAATATCGACTCTTGAAGCTACATGGCACCTACACCATGCTGGAGTATATGTGTGAAATAGAGAAGGTACACAATAACAGCTTATGTAGAAAATACGGCAATATAGGTTGGAAACTCAAGATAGTGAAATAAAAAGAAGAAAAGAAGATGATACCTGTATGTAGAAATTAGTTCCACCAACTATTACGGGCAGATGATTGTGAAATAAAATATCCTTGATGAGCTGAAATCCGAAAAAGGGTTAGATTACGGTAAGCTGAAATCCGGAAAAAAAAGGGTTATATACTTATATTAGAGTGTGTTTGGTTCGGATGAAAGTGTTTTCTCGAAAAACTGTTTTCCATACTTTCCTTTGTTTGGTTTGGGTTGGATTTGAAAGAGGCAAAATATGGGCTTTTCGAAGGATGCAAAATAACTTTCCCTCGTGAGGCAAGGGAAGCCTCACTTTCCATCATCATCAAAGGCTCCATCAAGCTTACTTGACAAAAACCCTCTTTCTCTCTCTTCAACCATGACATGAAGATCTCACTCGTCCTCTATTATTCCACTGATTTGGTTAGTTATATCTTCTCTCTGCTGTTACTAATTTTCCACACTTCCCTTGCAACCAAACCGTGGAAGATCAATCTAGATTTAAATTAGCCTATATAAAGCGGTTCCCTATTGAAATGTTCTCCGTCCAACTAAACACACCCTCCTCACCCTCAGTACTCAGTAGCACAATTAGGCAAATAGATATATCATAAACTTAGGTGGAGCGTATCAGTTATATTTTTGATATGCTTGGAAATATGAAAGGCTAGACATACAATTGCTCATAAACCCAATTGTAATGATTGAAAACCCTTAATTATTCACGTATTTGAACCTCAAAACTATTAAGAAAACCTATAAATCAGCATATAGCTTAATTTACATGAAAAAATGATAATAAAAACATTCAACAGATAAATTACGATGAAATCTTACAGGTATGGCAGCATCTCGAAAGTCTTTAGCGGTGAATTCCACATTAGGGCTAATTGTTCCTAAAAGATGGTGCGGAACTTCTGCAACATAAATAAAATTCTGTCAAATTGAAGCGAAAACAGTTTGATGAAGAGAGAGAGAAAGACGTTGCCTTTTTGGTCGATGAGAGAGACTTTGTTAGTGAGAACATCTAAGCCATTGTAGACTTGCATGGAATCAGCGTTGATGATCTCAATCGGGAAATGTCCTGCTAAATCTATTGCTAGTTTTGATTTGCCGGACCCAGTTGGTCCCATTATCACTATTATCTTGTCCTTTTTTGTCCCTCCGCCATTTCTAGGGTTTTCTAGCTCTGAGCTCAAAGTACCACCTACACCTCTCTCCAATTCTTTCCCTTCCATCTCTGTTCTTTCGACTTTCGCCAATTTCCTGCTTTACTTTGTTTTAAGAACACTTCAAAGTCGTTCTTGTTCTTGAGGATTATAATTGGGGGAAAATACTAGGGTTTTGCATAATATAGGGTTAGATCTCGTAATTTTAAGTTTTTTTTTTTTTTTTTTTTGACAGGCGTAATTTTAAGTTGATATACAAAAGTCTAACCGTTCGACCAAGTAAATTGTTATTATTTTATAGTTATTATTAATAAATA
This sequence comes from Beta vulgaris subsp. vulgaris, assembly GCF_026745355.1. Classification (NCBI taxonomy): domain Eukaryota; kingdom Viridiplantae; phylum Streptophyta; class Magnoliopsida; order Caryophyllales; family Amaranthaceae; genus Beta; species Beta vulgaris. The sequence continues at coordinate 60,820,936 of NC_079208.1, read as the reverse complement.
GAAATTTTTCTTACCCAAGCCTTATCATCTTGGTTTGGCCCGCTTTTTGGGCTGGTTTTGGGCAGAATTTTTTTGGCCCCTGGTCAGGTCCAACTTGAATTTTTTTTTAGCTTTCGGCAAGTCAAAAATGACTTTTTAATTTATTTTTTGGCCCAACCCGATTTTGGACCAAAATAGCGGGCATTAGGCACAAAATTTTGGCCCGAATTTTGGTCTGACCCGGCCTATGATCACCTCTATCCAAACCATAATCTATACCTAACAACTAATTTGCAATTTAACAAGAAATGAATGAAGCTTCGATATAAAAGTATATTTTTAATCCGTCTCATAATATAGGGTGTGTTTTCTTTCTAGATGGTTTCCAAGATAATCTTGGATATCTTTAATTGCGTATTAATTAAAATAATATTAAAAATTGATATTATGAAAGTACAAATTGAGACAAAACTAACATGATCTCACATGAGTATTTTTTGTATACATTAATGAGAAATTTTGGCCAGAGATAGAGAGATACAGGACGAATGATGCATAATATAACTAGGGTGTTTGGATCTTATAAATTATAATTACATCTGGTTAATTTTGATTAGGCTCTATTAATCCACAAACTTTATTTCTTAAGCGAAAAGTACACTGACACTCCTTTATTTTATTTTTTTATGTGTTTGCACCCAATTTACCTTTTGGGCTACATTCGGATCGAGGCCTAGCTCGGGGTAGTTAGGTTCCATTCCTTTCCCAAGAGTGTTGTATGGATTCAACACAGATCCGTCCTACCAAAGCTAATCCCCATCATCACTGGACCAACATTTACTTGATACTGACACTCCTTTATAAGTCATATAAATACATTAGAACTCTAATTATATAGTTATTGAAAGTTAGGAGATAGAAGAAGAAATTCATCAAAAATTAATAATACTCCTATGGCACTACAAAAAGCTTAGCACCTCTTACTTTTTCTAACAAGATTCATGTGGTATAGTGTATCACCCTCTTACAAAAGCACTTTCATCCCTAATTTTTTTTTTAAAAAAAGTTCCTCCCACTATAAGTTGCAAATGTATTATTATTACATTACCATGAAAAAAAAAGTCCCCCCACTATAAGTTGCAAGCCACTCTCAAAGGCATACATGTCAACCTCTGATTTATAATATATTTCACCTAAGAATTTTCTTCTTATTTATTTTGATTTTATTTTGAACATATGTTATATTTGCAAAAGATACTATTGATTTTGGAAGGTTTGTTATATCTTTTGAATATATGATTGGTGCAATAATATTTAATTTGTTCAAGGAAAAGAAATATTTAATCTCATAACTATAAGCCCATTTGTTAGGAGTATATAGCCTGAAAAGGATTAGTAAAGATTAACAATAAATGTAAAACTTCAAAATTGATATTACCTTTTTTAACAAAATTTTGAGCACAGCTCGAATAAAAACTAGTGTGATATGAATATAATTAATTTGATGTCAAGATACTCCGAATTAATAAATCAACTAGAATTCCTAGAGAATTATGTGAAAAAAAATGATAAAAATAGCAAATTTGTTCTACATACAAAGACTTGAGACATTCCATAATGCACATTTTATTCGCATTCGAACACACAACATCCAGATCAAACAAATTAAAGTTCTGTAATATGTCCACTTTACAAACTTTCCCACCCCATCATACTAGAAATTTTGTTTTCCCTCTCTTCAAAATGTAGAAAGATTTGTCAATAAAATGCTATTACAAATATGTAACAAAAAAAAAGGTACAGAATCAAACAAATCAGTTCTAATATCACACCGAAAAAAGAAATTAATCCTTTTCCCTCTCTTTAATCAGCGAGTTAATGATATTGAAATTAGAAATTTTAAAATAAATCATTTAAGAGACTCAATGTGCTTGCTGAGCTCCTCCAGCTTCTTGAACCTCAACTTTTCACTTTCACTCACCAGCTGTCAAGTAAATAATAATAATTATCATTATTAATATAATTTTTGAATAAAAATAATAATATTGAATTTACATAATTATTTACTGAAATGTGAGAGATTTTTTTTACCTCCATCAATTTGGCAACAAGTTGAGCTTTTTCCTTGTTTTTCTCATTGAAGGCATCAAGGGATTCTTTGTATTCTCTTTCCTGTTAAAAAAAACCAACAGAATTATGATGTTACAATTTATAACATGTTAAACATGAAAAATGAAATAAATACTCCATCCGCTTCATTTTAATCTACACACTTACCCTTTTTATGCATATCAATGCAAAACTTTAAGACATATATCTTTAGTTTTGTATTTGTAAAAATTATAAAAAGTACATATTAAAAATATACATGTTATGACGAATCTAACAAAATTTCACATGACTATATTTTCATTCACGTATAAATTACAAATTATGGTCAAAGTATAATTTGTAAATAGTGTAATACTCCCTCCGTTTCATTTTAATCTACACACTTACACTTTTCACGCATGCCAATGCAAAACTTTGAGGACATATATCTTTAGTTTTGTATTTGTAAAAATTATAAAAAGTACATATTAATAAAATACATATTATGATGAATCTAACAAGATCCCACGTGACTATATTTTCATCCGCGTATAAATCAAAAATGATGGTCAAAGTGAAATTTCTGAATAGTGTAAAATGTCAAAGTGTGTAGATTAAAATGAAAATGGAGGGAGTATATCAAAATGTGTAGATTAAAATGAGATGGAGGGAGTAATTGATCAACAAAAAAAATACCTTCTTCTGGCATGTAAATCCAAGTGGCCTCAGTTCTTTGTTGAGAGTATCAATCCTCTTTCGAATGTATGCAACTTCCTTCCTCTTTGGGTCTTCTAAAGTTTCAAGTTCCTAAGATTATTTTAGATCATTACAAATTTATTGGAGTACATGCTTTTTATTACTAGCTACAATTTTACCACAACCCTCATAAATTAATTGATCTAAAAAAATTATTTTGTCAAAAGAAATTAATATGACCAAACTGAACTTCAAGCCTCGTAATTTTTTGGTTCAATCTTAGTAGTTAGACCATTAGAGTTCGAAAAAAGGATACGAAAATTCCAACCCTAAAATTAGGTGATAATTTTCGTACCTTGAAATTCTTGCATAGAACGAAGGTGGGAATTGGAAAGTTTTAAAAACTGTATAGTATTTTAAGGGTATATATTTTTCATCGACACGAACTTATCTAAACTGAACTTATTGACCTAATCAAGCTCAATCTATGAAGAGAACGCATCTTAAATACGCGCGCTTGTAGTACTAAAATGTTACCTCACGAATCTCAGAAAGGCGCTTAGTCTCTAGTTCAACACGGCCTAAGTGAGCTTGAACACGTTCCTTAACCTCCATCTTCTTCTTCTCGATCTCTTCTTCCTTAGCTCGAAAAGCAGATAACACTGTCCTTGACATTTCTTCATCTTTGTCCTCAGATGCAGATTTTGTTGGGCTCCCAATGAAGCTCATTGCACCAGAATTCTTCATCTTCATCACTTGTAAACCTTCTTCTTTTTGTTGTTGTTCCCAAATCTGTTTTGGTGTTGTCATTATTTCCCAATTTACCTAACTTTGTATGTATCTTTATACCCCTTTTTTCTCTTCTGATGGAGTATTATCAGGAGAAATACTACTTAACTTAGCTTCTTTCTCATCAAGTTTGGCTTTTAAGGCAATGAAGTTATGAAATCAAATTAAATTATATAGTCGTACTACATATTGCTTGTAAAGTATAATAAATGTAATATAATAGAGATATGACGAAATGACTATATTGCCTACACTTTTCTGTAACAAAAGTTGTGAAAGTAAGAAATTTCTAACCTTTTTTTACAGACAGTTTGTAGTTTGAAGGTCCCAGTGCTTTTCTCTTTTTTCTTCTTCTTTCACCAAAGCAAGATTAGACTATCTCTAAATTGGTCCCCAAAATGAGTAGTTTTATGGTAAAGTTGTTAACCCACTTCACTTAAATCTAGGCTTTTAACTTTGGTGAAGGTCTAATAGATGGTAATATTTGGATGGACCTGCATGTTTTGGTAGATAGCTAGCTATTTTCTTAAGTTGGTGATTTGGCAAATTCTTCTAACTACTTTTATTTATGTAAGTGTCATTTTATCCAAATTTGTTGACAAATAAATGTTTTTTTTAGGAAAAACTGATAGAATACGCTAAACTATGTAAATATACGTTGCGTCGTAAATTAAACTATGTGGGTAAAATTTGATTTAATTATGTTAGAACTAAAAATTCAGGCGTCTAAAGTATTAATTGATATGAAAAAAGGAACTTCCTAATGATGTCCGAGGGGAAGATTCATTTAAGAACTTCATTTTTCGAGTGCTTAGAGGCATGAATTCCAAACTTCGACGTCATTGAATCTATTTTTGATTGTATGATAATAAATAATTGTAGGATCACAGTAACTTACTATTTTATTATTTTAGATTTTTAATACTAAAATTTTACAAGACGATCTTACTTAAGACATGCTTATACTCAGTCTTGTATAATGGAAAATTTAGGGATCCTTCTTACCAGGGTGAAAATGACAATATCAAACCCTTGTCACCGGAACGGAGAAGGGTCTTAAAACCACTAGACCAACTTTATATACTCGATCTTTTATGCTGAACTTGATATCTTTATTTTTATTTTATTTTCATGTTGAGATTTTTTGACATGGGTACTTTTCTGTATATGTTGCAGGAGCAATATAAAAACAAATACAGGATGGGAAGCATCTGAAAGAGTAATGGTAAATCTTTCTGTTTTCTTGAAAGAGGGATACTTGATGTGGAAGATTGCTCAAAGAGTGGACAGTAAAGGGTCACCTACACTCCTGTTAATAGATAATTTTTTTAAAATAAATGGAAAAAAAACATTAATCCAAAAAAAGGAGATAATAAAAATAAAAGCCTTAAGGACCAAGACAGGGTAGGAGAGAAGTTGCCTTGCCTTTTACAGGTATGATTGCTCTCCAGCTTGTGCTTGTGTGAAAGAACCTTCATGAGTTGTGAATCTAATTTCAATATATTTCATAATTCCTTTTTTTTTTATCAAAATTTAAGTTAAAATGATTTAAATGTATATTATAATAATTGTTTATCCCTTGTCAAATATAAAGCACATATTAATTCAAAACTAGTTTGTAGCTCCGGGTTATTTTCTGGTTCTCAGGTACAATAGTTATCATTATTAATAATTTACTTTAAAATGATATTTCCAAATATCATTTCGTCTAGTAGTTAAGACTTTAGTATATATATTTGAAGGTCATGGGGATCACATCCTATACAATGCATTTACTAATTTCTATTGTTGTATATAGATCGTATGTAGTAAAACGACCTATGAAAAGACGTCACGTAACTCTGTCTCTTGATTAAAAACAACTCCTAATATAGATGTGTCTTGGTCACCTCCTAATCATGTTAGACAATGCAAAAAATCTCATACATACAGGTGGATTAATTTTACTAATAGCAATGATATGTTCTAAATGAAGTATATTTGATTTATAGTGCAATGTAATCATGAAATGTTACCTTTTTACCCAATTACCTAGTCCTCCATCATAACTTAAAACTAATTCTGAAAAAGTATTGACACTGATTGGTTGAAGGATATTCAACAGATCATGGAAAAAGATGAGTCAATGATCTGTTCTGTCTCAAAGATGACAGCAAATTCCTTTGGAATTTTCTCTCTCTGTAACCTTAAAGAATCCAATATCTAAGATGCTTCAAATAGATGGATGCAAAGATTAGCAACTGACAGATGTTTTATTTTTGAATTAAGGTCATCTGTCATGTTCATTTTGCACAATATTAGTGAGTAACAACCTTTCTTTAAGGTTATAGTTTGCTTTTGTTATGCTTTATGCCCATGACTTTATATTGAAAAGTATTGTTAGGCCAAATCTAAATTGCAATTTGCAAAGAGGCAGAGTAGTTAGAATCAAAGGTAACTGTCTCTGCCTTTTTGGGACTTTTCTCAATTTTGTTTTGGTTGGCAATTGCAAATTGTAATCGCGAATGGCACCATGTTCTTTTTGTTGTATGAGGGCCCATTTTTAACAATTAAATGCCCTAATTAATCTATATACACACACAAATTTAACAAGCGATATAATTTACAAGCATATGCTACCCTATTAGGTAGCGTTTAGTTAATCAAACTGAAACGAAATGATATCTGTCATATCGTAGATGTATGGAATGAAAATCTCATATACATCTAAAATTGTTCCATTTGACTTTAAAATAATCTTTTATTCTATTGTTATAGTTCTTTACATTAGAAATTGTAGCTTTACAAACGATAAACTATCATTTACAAGAATGAACAATAACGAACATAAGGTCTATTTGAACCCTATTCTAATTTTTTTTTATTTCCTTCTCATGTGCTACCATGTGAAGTTTTATGAAAAGAGTTCCATGCATAATACATATAAGTATGGGGAGATAGGATCTCCTTGCCTTAGGCCTCAATAAAAGGTAAATTAGTCAGTAATCGAGTTATGAGAGCAACATTAAAATATGAGACAAAAATTATGTGAGCTTGGATCCATTTTATCATATAGGTTTAGGTGGACATAACTATAGGAACCCATATGAAACAAAAAAATCATAACTATATGAATTTATTTTCAATAATATTATTCACCAAAATTATAAAATATGAAAAAGAGCGTTGAGTGTTTGCAAGTGAGAGATGGTGAAATAAAAATGAGCTTTGAGGATTCTTATCTTTCATTTCGTTTTTGACTTGATGTTTTTATAAGTTACTTCACTTTATATTTACTCAATTTCTTTTACATAGGTGCATTGTCCCGAGATGAGAAATATTCATATGATAGAAATCAATCCTTATAAACACTCATCCAACACAACTTTCATCATACAATTGGAATTACTATGTGAAAACTCATGTTTTTGCTCATTATATTGTTTATTTGAAGTCTTCCAAATGAGTAAAATTCAAACATTATAGGAAGAACTCTAAATAGCCAAATAATATATAATATCGAAACTTAGGCGTACCATGCACACAATACACTCAAACGTATAATACATGTGTCCCCATTAGCTAAACATTAATTTAATCATTTGTAAATTGTAAGTAACAAAATATGAATCCACCATGACACTACTTGCTAAGGGATTATTAGTTTACTTGGTGTCTTTTGACCTTTGTCCTTTATTAACACTTAGTAGGACATGACATTATAGGAAACAATTTGTTTATTGGATTCTTTATTGTGATTTTAATAGACATGTAAATGTGATAAGTGATTTTGGGGAATTTATTATGTTTTTTAAAGGATTTTTTTTGTGATATTTTAAGAATACGTAGTTGTGAAATTAGATATATTTCTAGATTTTAAAGGGGAGGTAGATACATAAATAAAATTGGTGGGACCATGCCAATAAAGTGTTGAAAGTTTGAAACTATATAGTGACAATTAGAAAATGACATTGTTCAAATTAATGTGGGACGAAGGAAGTATTAGTAATTTTACAATAATTTAAGTTTATTCTTTGGTTATTGTATTCGCTTCATTTTGCATCCGTTTTTTTATGTATTAAAAATACGGGTCAGTTAAGATACCAAGCTAATTTGTTTGAACTTTATATGTGTTTGAGTTATAAAGGACTTTAATAAGTTATGTGACCCATTTAACAAATGAATTAAATAAGGTTTAAGGCTTTCTAAATTATTTAATTGACAAGTTGAGTTAAAATTCAACTTCTTAACCTGTAAATGCAACAAAAAAGTAACACGATCCAACTTTCTTACCATCTCTAACCATAGACTCAAAAACTATTAAATCAATTAGTCCTATGGAATAAAGGTTATTTAAGACTAGTTTTATATGCACGTTATACGTGCGTGAAATATAACTACTGAGGTTTTTTAGGGATCGATTTTTCCTTCTTCTTTTTCACAAGTCAAATTACTGCAGTTTGTAATTATATTTTAATTACATATATTTTTATTATTATTATTTTTTTTGACAGATTATTATTATTATTATTAATTGATGGTATATTAGTCAAAAAAGATAGACGCCAAAGTGATAAGAGTTCCCATATATAATAGAGATATCTGCAAACCTACCCGTGTTATTTTCCAAACTTATCCAAAAAAAAAAAAAATTTGCCATCGAAAATTATAAAAGTTCAACCTCTCCTCACCCTCTTCTCTCTCATCGAAATTTTGTTCTGCAGAAACTCCCCCAAAACCCCAATGTCGCCAAACGCGTTAACCTCCGATGAACTTTTGCTCCTTTGACAAAATCTGAAATACTTCTCACTGATTAATTCTCTCTCCTCCATTGATAACGTCGTTCTCTAATTTTCCTTCGTTTTCTAGATTAAAGTTCGAGTTTTCTCTTTTTCCCGCCGAGAAAGATATTCCTAGGGTTTGTCTTCTCCTTTTCTTTTTCTAATCTCTTCTTCGCCAAAACAAATATTAATTTCGCCTGTTTTTTTGCTTGGATTCTGCATATTTCGGTTTATATTTTGAATTTTTGATGCAGGGTTTTTATAAGGTTTTCAATTTTATGATTTTTTTTTGCGTTTTAAACATCAGAATACAAGTTGAAATTCACTTTGATTTTGCGGAGAACTGATAGAATTTTTTTGTACTTCTTGTTGTTTATTATTAGTACTATTAGTTGAGTAACAGAACATAGGATTTCATATTAGTTGTAGTTTTTGGATTTGAATTTTGAGGAAGATGATGCGGAATGGAAGAATTATGTTAGACAGTAGTAGTAGTAGAAGCGAGATGATTTTACATGGTATGAGAATTGGTGAAAGCGAATCTGGTCGTATTCAGCATTTGGCTGTTGAAGGAAGAGAGACTAGCTTGATGATGATGAGAAGATACAGTGATGAAGAATTGCGAAATTTTCCGCGGTCTAGTGATCAGGATTTTCCAACTAGAGACTACGATACGACTTCGAAGTTTCAGTGGAAGTCTTTGTTGAAAGAATCAAGGAATTTAATGGCTGATGGTGGCAGGAGATATGATGAATTAGTGGAGAGATCAATACCCATTGAAAGTGAGATGATTAATAATGTACCCACAAATGCATACTATGTTGGTAGTGCTGATTATCGTGAACGTACTAGGAATTTGACTGGTCTTTTGGTTGAGGATCCAGAGTCTCATAGACGTAGAGGGAATGTGACTGATCCTCCAGCTGAAGATGTTGGATATCATAGGCACACTAGGAATAGGACTGGCCTTCCAATTGAAGATTCCAGATTTAATGGACGCACTGAAAACATGGCTGGTCTTGTGGTTGAAGGTGCTGGAAGTGCTGCTTGTGTTGGGAATGTGAATGGTCTTCCAGTTGAAGATGCTGACCATCGAAGGCGTACTAAGAGTATAACCTGTCTTCAGTTTGAAAACGATGGGAGACCTCAAGTAAGGGGATACCCACAGCATATGGATAGGGATACTTTTACGAAAGCATATGAGGGAAATGGTTCTAGGTCTCGCACCGAGGATAGCCCTCATAGTTTGACGCCACATTCACAGTCTAGTGGTCAACATACCCCCTTTCGAGGAACTTCATTTCCGAATGTGGAACTACACCAGGAAGTTTACCATCATCATGCCGATGGACCTGGAACTGGCAGTAGTATTCGACCTTTAACTGGCTATAGCTCACAGTATAGTGGTCATTGTCAACGTACCCCATCTCGAGGAATTCCGTCTACAAATTTTGAAGGTCTACAGCAGGATGTTTTTCATCATCCTTCTGATGGACTTGGAACTGGTAGTAGTATTCCGTCTTCAACCGGCTATAGTTCCTATGGAATAGTACACTCTAGAGCTGGTAGAAGCGCATGTCCTGTCTCAAATGAAGGCGGTAATTTTCTTAGTACAGAGTATAATGACATGGATAGACATAGTGTCTACTTCCATTCAGAGACTCAAAGGTGTGAAAAGGTCTGTAGAAGGGGTTTGTCAAAAGATATCTATGACAAATATGAGAATGTGCAAGATTACAATGACTACAGGAATTCATTTGGAAATGACACTTTGGATCCTGCTTCACCCGGATATGGATATGCTGGTAACTCTTGTAATTGTGCCCTAGAAGAGGATGGAAGACATCATTCTGATCACACCCAGCAAGAGGCACAAATTGTGGATCTACATGATATTAGGACTGCCCAAGAGATAGAATATGGTGGGGCTAACATGTATTCATTGGACAGATATCTTGAATATCAGAGAGAGGCTAGTCATGAGCCTTTATTTTGCGGGGAGGAGTGTTCTTATCAAATTGATGCACCTGGTGTATCATATCAACAGCAAACATGGTATAATCATATATTAGAGGAAGGAGCTCTAAAAAAAAATGAAGGTTCATGGCAGATATCGAAGTCTCAAGATATTGATTTATGCGACCAACCCAAGAGGATGTCCAAAAGAAAGCGTGGTATTGTTGGAAAGACGAGGTTGCCAAAGCACAGAACTTCTACCTTGGGTGGTAGAGGTGCTCTGAGCTATGACAATAGACATCTTATTGTTGAGCCTGATTCTTATAGGAGCTCAAGTGATCATTTTAATTCAAAGGAAAATGCAGGATTGTCTAAATCTGAACCTGAACTGCCATTTGCTGGTTTGTCCAAGGAACTGCAAAGCCGTTTAAGCAAACCTTGTGAATCTGGTCGCAATGATGTGAAAAGCAGGCTGAAGCACCCTCGTTTTATTGCTCATCAAAATGGGCCGCCAGCCTCTGAAATTTTAAGTGGGAATGTTAACAGCTGTGTCAAGACTTCTCCAAATGTTGACCAAACAACATCTGCTCCACAACCTTGTGGTAAAGCTCAGCGCACTAGCGTTAGAAAGAGGCTCAAACGAGATGCTTACCCTGTTGATCCTCAAGTTTCACATCCTGACCTTAACTTAGAGTCACAACAGAAGCTAGCTACAAAAAACTCTGAGAGTACAAAAGAAGTCAGTCTTTTGCAAGAAGCTGATGTAGACCATTCAATACTTAAGGTGAAATCTACAGAGAAGGATCCGCCTGAAAATTCTGCAGAACTTAAGCATCAGGTGGACCATTGGTTTTTGAAATGCATGCTTTACTTGAATGCAAACATGGGTCGACAAAAAAAATTTAAGGAGCAAGGAAAGGCTGGTCCGTTGAAGTGCATCATATGTTCCAGGTCAGTCTTTGACATTGAATAGATGTTCAGAATACTGAAGATCTTGTTTGTTCATTACTTACATAATGATTCGGCTTTCTTCTAACATTGAATGCATTTACTAATTACATCATCAAGTTTCGGAGTAGCACAGTTGTTTTGAAAATTTTCACTTTTGTACTTTTGGTGTAGAATTATTGCTAATATTTTTCTAGGGATGGTTATAGTTTGTAACTATACCTTATCAATTTTAAAAATCCTTGATTGTGCATCTATCTAATTGAACTGTTTTATTACTAGTACAATTGTTTGTGGTGAAGTGAGGATCCGGTAAGATCTATTACACTGAAAAAGAATGTTTGAGATCCTATGATACCAGCTGCCAGCATGAGACTAATGTTTTAGAGTTTTGTAAAGATGAGTATCTGTATCACGGCTAGCTTTTTATGATTGTTATCTAGGGATAGATGCCACTGGAGCCTGAGGGCTCTTTCCCCCTGCTTATCTTTTCCTGGTGGGGACTAGATGAGTTATAAAATTCTCCATAATTTCTATGTTCAAGCATTGCTGGAGATACTCGTACAAGGACCTACTCCACCCTCCGGAGCATTGTTTGTGTGGCTGGCTTTCTTCTTGTCTTGTGTGAATTTACATCTTTTTTAATGTTCCTCTTTGTCGATTAGTCCAATAGAGAGGTACTTTTGTCTTTTCTTGATCTTGTTCATGTTAGCGGTATTGGCTATGTAGTACTTCATAATATTTGCTCATATTAGCATTACTAGCTATACAGTTGCTCATGTTATTAAACCGGGTTATGTTATTAACAGTGGTTCCTTCTGTACTTAATGTAATAAATGTGCCTTTCTGATAATAATCCCTTCCTCCATGGGCAAAGGCACTGCACTCTGCTCTGTCCATGGTCTTCTGGATGCTACTAGGTATTGTTGCATAAGTCAATTGATTGTCTTACGTTCATTTTTGTTTAACAGTTCTAAAGAGTTTCTCCAAACAAAAGACGTTGCGACGCATGCATTCACTTCTCTTAAGATTGGGCTTAGAGCACAACACCTAGGCTTCCATAGAGCTTTATGTGTCTTGATGGGATGGGATACGTCAGTTGCATCTAATGACCGATGGATTTGCAAATCTTTGCCTGATGTTCAGGCTTGGGCTATGAAGGACGATATAATTGTGTGGCCTCCTGTTGTTATCATTCACAATGGCTCTCCTAGAGACTTAAATAACAGCAATGAGCAGGTGAAGATTTCTATTGAACAGCTTGAGGATACTTTGAAAGGTAAGTTAGCATATCATTTTTGTCCGGATGTTAAACTTGAGCTCTCAAAATTTATGGACTAAGTAGCTTACTTTTAAGTTACTAAACCTGGTTGTTCAATTTTGCATGATCATGTGATGGATGTTTGGCAAAGTTGCATTGGTCCATCGCATGTTTGATCTTACAGTTATATTTTTAGTATGTTTCCTTGTTACATTTTCTTTTTAACCTTTTCCATGTTAGACCACCTTGCTTGATCCTTCTCTTGTTTCTATGGTGGGTTTCCTGCATGCGCTTTGTTGCAGATATGGGTTTGAGTGAAGGGAAGACCACAATATGCCGTGGAAAACCTGGAAATCCAAATATTATGCTGGTGAAGTTCAATGGAACTCTTTCGGGCTTGCAAGAAGCAGAAAGACTTCATAATGTTTTTTCTGAGAAGAAAAGGGGAAGGGCTGAACTCCAAGAGAGAGATTCTAGAACGGGGTGCCATGAGGGAGTTGTGCAAGAGCCAGAAGCCAAGATAGAAGATGTGCTATATGGGTACCTCGGAATCGTGGAAGACTTTGACAAACTCAATTATGATATGAGGCGACATTGTTTTGCAAAGAGTAGGAAGAATATCCTTGCTTGTGTGGATAAAGCTACTTAGGGCAAGGAGAGGATGCAACATACGACAACAAACTGTTAGATGCATTTTGTTACAAGTGCCAGTGCTAAGAGAAGTAGGCACTTTGGACTAATGAGTTTTCTTTTGTTGATATATTTTTGGTAGTTAAAGAATTGTTGGAGGCCTCAAGCCACTAATAGGGAAATGATTTAGACTTCTAACATTGATTTTGGTGTTCCTTCTTGTGAGTAGTGCACGGTTAATTGTGCCGTTGTAGGAGTGCCAAAATCAATATTCGGAGTGTAAAAATCAATCCCCTTAAAGAACATGCTCGTTCCTGCTTGGCACATATGTAGATGTTTTTGCTTTGTTTAGTGGTCCTCTTATTCTATGATCGAATACATATTGATATATACCTTCTGTTTTGTGATATGTATGTCTTTTCTTGTTTTAGGTTGGAATTGGTTAGACGAGAAATAGGGAATTTCATATGGTCCGTATTTATTGAAAAATTAGTTATAATTATTTATCATTGAAATTAGGAAAATTCAACTAAAATAATATAATCTTTAGCCAGTTCTCTTATATAATTCAAACATTGGGTCATTCTAATATTATTTTTGCCTAAATTTCCTAGAGTAAGTCAAATGAACATGCAGTCGGTTAGACTTTGAAACATGTTCCTTGTTGACCAAGAGTACCCAAAATTCCGTTCAAAATATGTTGATATCGAAACTTTTATGTTTTTCTCCTATACTCTCAGTCTCTCCTAGCATAAGTGACTTCACAAATATTTTGAGATTGATGCAAGCAAGAGTTGCTTGGCAAGAGTCTCTGCAGTTCTCTTTCAAAAGGACAAGGTGATATCGATTTTTGCGAGAAAATTGGAGGTGATAATTGCTAACCTTAGTTGTCATATTTTTGGATTCAAAAATAAAAATTTGATTTATGGGCAGAATTAATCTTCAAATTGAATGTTGTTAATTATGTAATTATAGGTAATGTTGGTTAAAGCAACAAAATTTTATTAAATTAAATACAAGATACAGAAATCACGAAAATCAAAAAAACACAAATCACTTCCTCGTTAAATTTTTTAAAACCTAAATCTTTTGTGACATATTTTGGAAGTACAAAAAATCCATTATAAACATGCTATTTAATTAACAAGAAATCTTACATAACTTTTTAGAATATATTAATATTCTATAAACTGATTTAGTTAAGATGATATATATATATAATTTATTAAAATTTAATATTATTTCCATGTACCATAAAAAAGAAAATCTATATGCTTAGCAACCAACAAGTAGTGATGTTATAATCTTGGAAGCCATTTTCCATTAATAGCAAGCCAAGATCTGAAACCTCAAAATTGGGAAAAAAATCGTCATCCCCATTCCCAATTGGCAATTTTTTTAACTAAACCATCAAACGACGTCGTGGCAAGTGTCAACTTTCAACTAGTTTCTCTCTCCTCTCTTCTTGGCTTTTGTTTTGCTCCCAGAAACTGCAAACCACCAGCGCATGACCGCCATTATTGCATTTTCCGAACTCTTCTAAATTTTCGCACCAAAATTTTATAAAGTTCAACGATAGAAGAAAAGATAATCAAATCCCTCCCTTTTTATTTATCATTATTCAGGTAAATTGTCTTCTGCTATCATAATTGCTTTAATATAATTCAGAAAATTTTCTGATTTCCCTTTCATTTAATTTTTAGGGTTTATGAATTGTGAATTAGTGTTTTAATTTGAAGAAATATTTATGCTTAGTTGTTTGATATGGTATGAATATTGTGAACTTAATCTTGTACTATTATGAGATGAGATTTGCAAAGTTTTTTCATTTGGTAAGCCTCAAATGCTCCTATAATCCATAATATATGGTTCAACACTTTGATTTTTCTGTAAAAATTACTTAAATTTTGATATGTGGACTTAATTTTACAATTAGGCTTATCTGATTTTTTTTTTTGTAGGTATCTTAATTGTTTGTATTGTTAAAAATACTAAATTGGTGAGTGAACAAAGATTATGACTACTGCAGAAGCTCTGCTTTCTGGGTCTGCACTTTGGAATCCTACTTTTCAGTCTGATCTTTTCCTCAAACCCAAATTAACTCATTCAGGTGTTTTATCATGTACTAGAAGGCTAAAGGGTTTAAGGGGGAAGAGAAATAAATGGGAAATCGACTGTCGTCGAAAGATATATCCTGTTCCTCCTTGTAGAACTAGAGTTAAAAGGCTTGGTTGTTTGAGTTCAGATGGTTTAAATGGACCCTTGTTTTCTGGTGAGAGTGAGAAGTTGAATCCGAGTTCAGCTGATGTAAATGCCAAAACACATGTTAGTGAACTCATAGCCAGTGAAAAGTTAGCTGCTGCTGCTGCGAAAAGTGAGAAAGCATTGAGGGTGAAAGCGGATTCATTAGAGGATGAGGCGTGGGAGCTACTTAATGAATCCATTGTAAATTACTGTGGTAGTCCTGTGGGAACTATTGCTGCTAATGATCCAACTTCCACTAGTATTCTGAACTATGATCAGGTGTTTATCCGTGATTTTGTACCTTCTGCAATTGCTTTCCTTCTGAAGGATGACTATGATATTGTGCGGAACTTTCTCCTTAACACCCTCCAGTTGCAGGTAATCTAAAATCTCTGTCATCCATCATGATTTATCAAAGGTTCAATTCAGCCATTATACTGAATACTTTTGTTTCAAAACTTCAGTAGTTCCTTTCTATAGCTTTATATGTTTGGTTTTAAATTTGTTTTCTAGGAAAAAGATCATCATTATCATAGAATGTATACTGTGGTGTGAAAAGAAAATTTATGATAGTTTGACATAAGCAAAGCAAAGCAACCGAAATCTTTTTGGTATGCTCACTGTCTTCAGAGGCTTTCTTACATTTCTTGAAAACCTATCATGAGAAGTATTCTACATAATGCACAGGCATTTCCTTTAACCAAACCTCCTTTCTGTTGAATCATCAATGGCATTTTGGACTATGTTACTCAAACTCAGCTGCAAGTGTCAAAACATGTATTTTTGCCATTAAATGAAATGTCGCATACTATTGTCAAAGTGTTTATGGGTAGGTGGGGTTAAATAAAGATTTTGAACATTGAACGGAATATTGAGTGTCTAGTTTTTCTGCAATGAAATGGAAAGATGGAATGCAGTATCATGACACATGATGCACATTATTTAATCATGCAAACAGGAATGCTTCATCATTCATCACATCTGTATGCAATATGTCGTAAAACCTGACAAGGATTTCCTCAATACTTTATGATGTTCTGGATTAGAATCACGTGACATCCTTCTACCGGCTTTTGTATGTGATGTCTTAATGACTTTTGTCATCAACAGAGCTGGGAGAAAACCATGGATTGCCACAGTCCAGGTCAAGGGTTGATGCCAGCCAGTTTTAAAGTGCGAACTGTTCCCCTAGATGGCGATGATTCTGCCACTGAGGAGGTACTAGATCCTGACTTTGGTGAGGCAGCAATAGGCCGTGTTGCTCCTGTTGACTCTGGTTGGTGTCTAGGGTTCTCCTAATATAGTGGAGTGTTTATCTTGAAGTATGGTTTGGTATCCGAGCTGGTTCTTACCACTATGTTTCTTGCTATAATTTGTGTTCAGGGCTTTGGTGGATTATACTGCTGCGGGCTTATGGTAAATGCTCTGGAGATCTGTCTTTGCAGGAAAGGGTAGATGTTCAGACTGGGATGAAAATGATTTTGAAGCTATGTCTTGCTGATGGTTTTGACATGTTTCCAACTCTACTGGTGACTGATGGCTCCTGCATGATTGATCGTCGAATGGGAATTCACGGCCATCCCCTTGAAATTCAGGTAGATTTTGTTCTTCACTGATTCATTTGGATTGAGAAAACTAGATTTATGAGAAAAACTAGGAGATTCATTTTCTTGAAAATTCTTGCTGAAAAATTAACAAGATATATTGGAATATGAACCATATCTCTGCAATATAGCCCCCAGATTCTCATCAACTTTAATCATCTTCCCTTTATTATGGGCAGGCATTGTTTCATTCAGCATTGCGCTGTGCACGTGAAATGCTCACTCCTGAAGATGGGTCAGCTGATCTGATAAGAGCACTTAACAGTCGACTGCTTGCGCTATCATTCCACATCCGGGAGTACTATTGGCTTGATATGAGGAAACTCAACGAAATTTACCGTTACAAGACTGAAGAATACTCTTTTGATGCTGTAAACAAATTCAATATCTACCCTGATCAAATCCCACCGTGGTTAGTAGATTGGATGCCTGAGAAAGGTGGGTATCTCATAGGAAACCTGCAACCTGCTCACATGGATTTCAGATTTTTCTCTCTCGGAAATTTCTGGTCTATAGTAAGTAGTCTAGCAACATCAGGTCAGTCACATGCCATATTAGATCTGTTTGAAGCGAAGTGGGTTGATCTAGTGGCAGATATGCCTATTAAGATTTGTTACCCTGCCCTTGAAGACCAAGAGTGGCGAATTGTCACAGGCGGTGATCCAAAGAACACGTAACATCTTATGTTTTTTTGCTCAATTTATTCGTTTTAATGATCCTATTATTCGCATCTTTGTCTTACCTTGTTTCTCTTGCAGCCCTTGGTCTTATCACAATGCAGGTTCATGGCCTACTTTGCTCTGGCAGGTAAGTTAATGAATCTTGTGTTGACTAAAAGAACAGAAGTATGCAAATAAAAGGGGAAACATTACCATTTTCGGACTTCCTCTTCCTGTATGCTGTTTCAGGTGTCACTTTGGAATGCTGTAGTAATTATGAAAAGTAAATTGTGAGAAACAGCTAACAGAAGTTCTACTATGTTGTTTCAGCTCACTGTGGCATGCATAAAGATGAACAGACCAGAGATTGCAGAGAAAGCTGTAAAAGTTGCAGAGCGACGTATATCAAAAGATAGATGGCCTGAATATTATGACACAAAGGGAGCAAGGTTTATTGGTAAACAGTCACACTTGTTTCAGACGTGGTCTATCGCGGGTTACCTAGTGGCCAAACTCCTCCTTGCCAACCCTGAGAAGGCAAAGATTCTTATTAATGAAGAGGACTCAGAGCTTGTTAATGCTTTCTCTTCTCTTATTCCACGAGGTAGGAAACGTTCTAGAAAAGGAGTGGGAGTAAAACAAAGTTACATTATATGAGTTGTTTAAGGTATGTCATCTCAAGCCTACCACAAACTCGCCTTTCACTTGATGAAGCAGCCGCGTACCACCGCTACCAGTTCAAGTGCTATAACCAGAACTAGTGGTATCCATTGAAAGATATCATTTGTGCAACTTCAATTTTTTAGGAATTGGTATGTATGACTTGATCTTGATATGGAGTTCGTGACCTTTGCTTTCCTGAAGCAGATATACACCTCTGTTGTACATATCATGTTGTAAACTTTGACTCATATCTTGATCCTTCATTTGATTAGTGTTACATCAGGAGTGGGCACTCGTTGCTGGTAAATTTTGCTTCCTGTTAACTGACTGCCTTGTAAATTATGCGGAGGAAGACTGTTCTAAGTTGATAATTAGATGACTCCATCATAATTATGATGGCATTAGTATCTTCATGTAGGCTGTTGTCAGCTAAAATTCAAGTTTAGTACCTGATCTTCACAGATCTCTGCCAGTAACCTATTTTAGAAGATTGCATCAGTTGATTTATCAATCATAAACAGCCTATATGAATCTAAAAAATGTTACATTTTTCTGTTTTAGATAGTTAATGCATCTTTAATTTTGCTTTATTATCACTACTCCCTTTGTCCCTTAAAGAATGTCCCATATCCATTTTGATACTTTAAGAGTTGTGAATTGTGATGATTGGATTAGGTAGTTTTTTAGGGTGTGGGGTATGAAAAAATGTAGAGAGAAATTGTGGAAACCATGTCACCTAAATAGGAAACGATACAATCTTTTGGGGACAAAGTAAAAGGACGCCAAGATAATCTTTTAGGGATGAACGGAGGATGAAAGAAAAATATAGTTCTTCTCAAAATAGCAATTGTTCCACATTGTATTAGCTTGATCTCGAAAGTGCAGCTGATGCCAATGAACACCGAAATCACAACTCACTATACAACAAACTTCATGTAGGATATGGCAGAATCAAGTCTTAACAATTGAGCTGAAGATCCGGCCAATAATAACAAGCTTATTTTCATGTACAGTCTACAAATTACAATACATAAAGCCCTCTGACAAGAAACTCCTTGCATATTAGTTGGAGCGGGGGTGATAAGAAGCAAGTATATGGTTCGACCCTTGAAATCAAAGTATAATCAGACTTAACTGACAAAAATCTAAGTTTGTTGGCTCTCTGTCAGTATGGTCTCTAGCAAGGACTCACAAGCATCTTCGAGAAGGTCCAAAACCTGGAAAAGAGGATATAAGATTGCATAGTTTATCAATATAACAGCCAATGAAGCTCTTATAGGTATGAGACAATTACCTACCAACGTAAACATCATAAATCTTTTTTGTGTGTTTGGAGAGGGGGGGGGGTTAGTTTAAAGAGAAGGTGTTAGATTGTGATATGCTACAACGTTGAACAGAAATGAAGTAATCACTTTGTTCTGTCTTCCAGGATTAGTCAAGATTACGTTGAGAACTTGCACTAATGTATCATGCATGTACGTTTCCCTTTTCATTTATTTCTGAATGAGAATGCTTGATATAAACAACTCACTTCCGAATTGAGAAATCACAATGAACACCTCGCAAGTCACAATTAATGGTATTGTATTTGCACATTCATCTATCTTTTGAGTGTTGACTCCAAGTGGGAGCAGAATTAAGAAAAGAGGAGGGATGAGGGAAGGGAAGGTTGGTGATTGGCCCTTTCATGAGAACAACCATAACCAGTCACAGGCGACTTAACATGATGAGGGAGTTGAAAGAAAACATAATTGAAGAACAATCTACAAGCCTTACAAAAATTGTGAAGTGTCCCTCAAGCATAATAGAGCAGTCAAATTTTAGAGAAAGATGCCTGAATTCTGTGGCAGCTATAGTACATCAGTGACAAGTGCTCTAGATAAATTCTAAATAGAGAATAGACTGGCGCTAGCCACTCCACGTCACCAAAGAACAAAATCCTACATCCCTTAGGTAGTGTTTGTGAGTTCGAATAAGTTCATCACCAGCTACTCTGAGTTTCAATAAGCTCAAATAAAGAGAAGTTCAGATAACATAAGTTCAGATAATATCCTGAACTTCAGCTTTAGGATAATTATGCACCGTGGAACTAAGTTTTTACCCTTCTTTCTAGAAGTGGCTGGATATAATAGACGCTCTGAAGGTCAATTTGTTATGAATGCAGAAGAGTATACCACAATGGAATGGCTACAAACCTACAAGACACCAAGATGAACAGAGAGATGCACCTGTTAAGATGAACGGATTTCCCCATTTTCCATTGTTTGGTTGGACAAGGGATTTAAAAAGGAAACTAAGATGGAAAATAGTTTTCCATCCCTCCGTAAACATTTTCCTCCAAAATTTTAAGGAAAACCATCTTCCTCCGACATCTCTATTTTCCTTTCTTAGCTTAATACTTTCCCATCAAACCAAACAAAGAAAATCAATATTCATCTGCACTTTCCACCGGAAAAATGCTCCATGAAAAACCATTTTCCATGGGAAATGTTTTTCCTCAAATCAAATGGACCTAATGTAAATGTTTGTATACAGTCAGTCACAAGTTCACGATGCTATGCAGCTTCGTTCATCATTGGTTATGATATTGATTGGCTTATACAATTACTAAGCCAAATCATTTCAGAAAGTGAAGTTCCAATTCCATTCTCACTTCTTTGTTATAGTTTAAAAAATTCAGAAAACTATCAAAATGTGAACCCATAATGCAATATCAAACTGGAAATAAAGTGATCAACCATTACCTTTTCAAATCCTTGTTGTCCGCCATAATAGGGGTCTGGAACTTCTGTTTCATCATGTTTCTTGCAATAAGAGCACATTAGCTTAACCTGGATGCCATCAAAAGAAAATATAAACAAATTTAAGCAACCTAATCCTAACAGTAACACTTGAATTATAACATGTTAACACTCAGAAATAGTAGTATCAATCAAGACAAATCAAGCATTCAACCTTCTTATCAGCATCTGGAGGGAGAGTTTCTCTCCGTTTCCATCCATCAAGCGCCTTCAGAATGTTAGCTAGAAACAACCATCAATAAAACACCACATTAATCAATTGAACCACCATAAAACACAAAACACTACCAACAAAATACAAGACAAATTCCTACATTCATAATGTTTAGGAACAAGTCCTAACATTATAGAAGTTAGATTGTATATCAACTATAAAGGTTGTAACTAAAATTGCAAAATGTGGACATACTAAATTGCAAATATTACATATCAATTTTATCACCTACTAGCTGTTTTAGGATAGTTGTGTCCTGTATTAGTATTGTCTCAATATACAACCTTTCTGATTCAATATGCAACACTTTTTATTCAACATACAATTAAGAAAATATGTTCACACAAGACATAACTATACAAGAGAAATTCTAGTAATACCCATAATGTGAAGAGGGAAAATAAAACCCACCTTTATTTGATTCATCCATGGCAAGAATCAGATCAAAATCCCTAAAATCAGAGGGGCGGATTGGCCTTGATATTGAAGTAATTTCAACTCCACGCCTCTTTGCAGTTGATATCATTCTTGAATCAGCTGGGTTACCCTTCAAAATTCACAAAAGAAAAACCCACAAATTCAAACACAAGAAAAGATTCCAACTTTCTCAACTCCAAAATTCTGCCCAAAAGAAAAGAAACACAAAACATAGCTCAAAATACATTATTGATTACTTATTTCATGCAATACCTCATGAAAATCAATGGTTCCAGCAGAATCAATATTGAAATTTGAGTCAAGCCCTTTTTTTGTAACCATGTCTCTGAAAACCCCTTCAGCAGCTGGGCTTCTACAGATATTTCCCAAGCAAACAAAGAGGACAGAGAAAGGCTTGGTTTCTGCAGATGAAGGAGCAGAAGAAGCCATTGATGATGATGAAGAAAAAGCTTTGATTGTGGGTCTAATTTCAATTGGGTAAGAAAAGTTCAGATTTTTAAGAGAAAGAGGAGATGGGCATGAAATTTGAGGAAAAGGGTAGTGTTGTTTGGGAGGAATATGAGAGACAATGTTTGTGAAATGGCAAAAATGGGAATGAAAAATTGGTTGTGCCACCACTCTACTGTTACTGTGCAAGGCCTGCATTTTTGGTTATGTTGTTTGTTTGATGATGTTTTGGGATTTGGGAATTTTGAGGTTTGAAGCTTTGGATTGGCCAATGGTCATTTTTGTTGGTTTGTTATGGGTTATGAATTAGTGGGACCTTTGAATGGTGTTTGTTATTGAGATTGTTGCTTGAATATGGGCTTTTGATGAAGCAACTTTCTTGGGTTTAAAGAGAGGGGGTTTTGTATAGAGTGGAGTGGACCAACTAGAGTACTACACTTTAGTAGGAGAAGGAAATTGGATATTGTTTTTTTTTTGGGTAATAAAGGAGCATTCATAAAAGATTAAGGTTCAAATACAATACTATCATGGGAAGGGGGGTTCCGAGGAGCACTAGTGTTAGGAGCAACTAAACGGTTGTCTTTCTCGGTAACATAATATTCATACAAATCGAGAGAGGGTTAGACAAAATACAAATGGTGTTAAAGTCTTTTTTTTTTGTCTTTCGCTTCTTTAACTATGGCATCTGCTAATGCGTTCATTGACCTGCCTTCATGGATTACAGTGACGTCTTGCAATTATTGGATTAACACCCTGCATTCGTTAATGATGTTTTATTTCCTTCCACGTCAATTGGCAATCCGTGGCTATTATGACGTTTTTCCAACCTTTGTTTTTTACCCACTGCAAGGCCATAACTATGGTCCTAATTTCTGCTTCCGTAGCATCAAGAGCGTAGGTTGAAAAGTAGAAACCTTCAACCCATGAACCCATATTATCCCTACAAACCGCTACTAAGGCAGCCTCATTGTTAATGTGAGAGAATGTTGCGTCAGTGTTTATTTTAAGAAAAGAAGGGGTAGGGGGACCAACGGGGGGAGAGGATGGGGATATATTTTTAGAAGCTTTACCTACCTTAGTAAGATTCTGACAATAAACCATTCGGTAGCAACCCAACATAAATTTTTAGTAAAGACGACCGACAAAACACTTTTCCTTTTGAACACCCAAGAATTCCTTCTAATTCAAATGAAGCAAAGGGCAAAGATAAATATGGCCTTAGAGGAGACCTTCGCATGGGAAGAGATTTTCTTTTTGTTAACACAATGCTCTTAGGCATGGAAACATTTTTCCAAGCTATCCAATGGATTTTCTTTTTGTTATTATCCTTACCATTCCAATAGAAGTTGCTACAAATAGAATCCAATTGGATATTGTGATGTCCATAATTTTGTAATGACTATATATCATAATTGTACTAGATCTTCCCTTCAAAAAAAAATTTGTACTAGGTCCATATGCCCGGAAACTAGCCGTATTATCATATGCATGCATGCATGCATTCATGCATTCATTCATTCAAGCTGATCAATCTAGATTGCAAAATTAGAAGATTGTGCACAACACTACAACAGGACAAGCATAATAAGATGGTGACCGAGCTGGTAGCTTATACCAAGAAGATATGGTCATATGGACACGACACGAAGACGTATACGGTGAATTGGTGACTTCAAGTCTAGAGTGATGTACATGTGATCCTTGTTCGGAATGCACAAGAATTAGAGTGACATGTCTTCTTGTTGTGATAATATGTATAAAGCAAAATTGACTCATCTAAAAGTTGTTTCCACGCTATTAATAAGTTGTGCCTTTGTGATAAAAATTGTTGGAAGAACAAGCACATATAGGAAGAAAGGAGATGAATGAGAAATAAGATTAGTAAACGCTTTCTTAATAATTATCATTTCTTTTTGTATAATTATTGTCTAAGCAACATATATATTGGGAAAACTTTATGACTTTTTTCGAACTTTGTATATTGTAGCTTGAAAGAACATTAACTTAGCTAAAATCTTATGAGTCACACTGTAAAAATTAGAGTTTGATAAACTCGGAGATGAGTTTGAGCTGGTGTAAGCCAAATTAAGTCACGCTACCTTAAACTCAGGTTTCTAAAGTTGCGTTCCACTCAATTCATTTTCTCCTTAAAATCAACTAAAATTTACGTATGTCAAATTGATCTTCGTTAATGAGTTTAAAAGCTAGTAGAAACATATCACATCAATATCATAATGGAAGTTTAATACGACTTGTCAAGATATAATTTAGGTTTGATATAAAACCCTTCAAGAAAAGATATTTCACACCATCCCATCTTTCTCAATGTTACAAGTCATATTTTAGCCAAAAAAAACAAAAGGACTAATAATTTTCTCACTAATATTTGGCAGTATTTTCGAAAAGTCTATTTAATTTGCACATATGACAACAATCGATTTTATTGAACATTTTTGTAAAAAACCAGCATGTTACATACAAGACTTACAACTAACTTTACACTAAGAGGTGAAACAAGCCAAACCAGCCAACCATTGATTGGCAAACAAAACAAACTATCCCATCACACATAAAAGAATTGTCCCTCAACTTTCACCAATATTTCTTGTTTTTCTTATATAATGTCTTTAGGTATGTTGCTCAACTACTTGTGTAATGCCACCGGCCTAATATATCTCCCAACTCCAAAATTTTAAACTCTAGAAAATGACATTTGCCTTAAATCTTGCTTTAGAAAATTGTGGTTTACTGCTCTCTTTGTGACTAATGAATGATACCTACTTCCTCCGTTTCATAATATTTGCTACACTTTCCATTGTGGGAAGTTTCACATTACTTGCTACACTTCTTTTTTGGACAATAAACTATTTTTATCTCTCTTCTCACATGAGTCCCTTTTCTTTTGACTCTCTACCTCTCTCTTCTTCAAAAAATTGCCTATGAGTCCGTGAATTGAGAAGTGTAGCGAATATATGAAACGGATGAAGTATTTGAATTTCGAACAACAATTTATCTACCAGCAGAATGCAGGGATAATAAAGGTTGAAGGACAAAGAGAAACTTGTGGGAGAGGAAAAGTTTTTTTTTATCCCATCATCATCTATTCACTGTCCTTTTTTCTCTGTTAGGTGTTGCCATCATGTTTATAAAAGCAGACCATTCTTCCAAAACCACCCCTTAAGCTTGCTATATTTGACTAGGCTTTTGCCTTTTATCTGCTTTTTTGTGACTGCTTTAACGCAACCCAACGGCATGAATGCATGATGAGATCCTCATGCTCATCCTAATTATACTTTCACCATCATTTCAAATGATTTAGCTCCACAATTACCTACAATAATTAGTTTATTCACCCAACTTTCAATAATTGAACATGATAAACGAACATGTATCAAAACGAGATTCCTACCATGTTTAAACACTTGCAGCAGCTTCACTCTTTTACCAAGTTACAAATTCAAATGTTATTATGTGAAATTTTGTTGGATAACCTCAATGCATAAAGAAAGTTCTTATAATCATCTAGTAGATAACTAACAGTGATGATCAAAGCTATGCGTCAGTTGAGCACAAAAGTTTAAAAGTCGCAAGTATTACGAAACGGAGGAAGTATAAAACGAGAAATAATTAAGAATTTTTTTTTTTCATAGATTATATAGCTAATTTCTTGCATTTACATTAAGAGCTATGCATGTGTTACATGTATGAGATACCTAACTACCTCACTCTGGGGAACAGAGGAAAATTTTGGAAACATTTTCAACTGCTGCAAAAACAGCATATATGCCTAAAATAGCTCAAACTCAATGAGCTCGCTGCTCTGAACTCCCAAAGACTTCTTATCATCCTTCTTGCTTGAAAAGAGACCCTTACTGACATCAAGAAACTTGGGTCGTTCTGGTGGTACAGCACAACGTATCAATGCCCAGTTTAACCCCTCAAAAAAGGGGTGCTGTTTAATCTCAGCAGCACCTCTGACAAATCCCGGACGATGCTGTGGGTGCTTACTTAATAACCCTTTAATCAAATCCTTAGCATGGAAGCTAACTAAAGGTGTGTCTGGAAATCTGAGAGGTTGTGATACCACATTGGCTAATGTCTCGTCATTACTCAATCCTTTAAATGGTGTCTTACCATATAAAAGCTCGTATAGGAAAATCCCATATGTCCACCAATCAACAGCACTCCCATGATCCTCCCCTTTAACAATCTCTGGAGCCAAGTATTCGTGAGTCCCGACAAAGGAATTGGAGCGGGCTTCAGTTGGTTCTGCTACGAGCTGTGGCAATGGAGTAATCTGAACAGCTTGTTCAGATTTGAATTTCCGGCTTTTGGATGCAGTAGTTAAGAGCCTAGGGGTAAAGCACGAGATTTGCCAGGATGGTTGGAGGCAAAAGGGATCAATGCAGCTAGATTCTGAACATAGACCTGAAGGTGTCTTCTTTGCAGGCTCAAATATGGGTGAAGATGATCTGAAGAGAGTTGGGTTGACAACACATCTGAGAGATAAATCAAAATCAGATAGCATAATATGCCCATCTTCTCGAACCAGGATATTTTCAGGCTTTAAGTCCCGATACACAATTCCTAGCATGTGAAGGTACTCCAGT
The DNA here is from genome assembly GCF_026745355.1 of Beta vulgaris subsp. vulgaris. Taxonomy (NCBI): domain Eukaryota; kingdom Viridiplantae; phylum Streptophyta; class Magnoliopsida; order Caryophyllales; family Amaranthaceae; genus Beta; species Beta vulgaris. The sequence continues at coordinate 60,794,146 of NC_079208.1, read as the reverse complement.
GCTAGAAGAACTTCCGCAACATAAAACCTGGTCATGGTCGACAACGTGAGACAAGATTCAGATATAAAATTTTAAAAAAAAAGTATGTAAGGAGAAGATGTGGCACAAGTAAAAAAATCAACCAAGACAACACAAATCAAAGCAATGTACATCAGTAAGTGGGATGAGAATCAGAGGATTGCCTAGAGTCTCCGAAATGTGCAAATGCAGTATTAGTATGACATACTGGCTAGAAGCATGCCTGTTTTTCACAATTATAACTTACAGGTAAAACATAGTAAAGCCGTTTAAGTAAACAGAATAAACAAGAATGTATACCTAGCTGCATGCTCTGAGAAACACCGGTTTTGTTGTTTCTGGCGGATAGCATGCAAATCCCCACCAGGACAAAAATCCATAACCAAGCATGTGAGTTTATCCGTAGTAAAGTGGGCATACAACGTAGGAAGGAAAGGGTGATCCAACATTTGCAAGATCTCTCTTTCTGTTTGAGCCCGTACCAATTTTTTCCTCCGAGACAAAAATTCATTATCCATGACTTTCATAGCAAACAGGCACTTGGTCCCCACAAGCTCTGCAAGGTAGACAGTTCCAATGTCCCCAGAACCAAGCCTCCTCAGCAGCTTAAAATGTCTCAAACTCAAGAATCCGTGCTCCTTTTGAACATAGTGAACAGCTTCCCATCTCGCGTCTTTTGACATATGCGGCCGGGTACAACAGCGGCTAGACCCGCTTGTACTGCTCTCTTCACTTGTGCTGCTGCTAAACTCACCAATGCTACTTTTTGAGCTCTGAGAGAGCTCTCCCTTCTCCTTAAATCTTGATCTCCCATCAGCTTTTACAATTTCACTACTTGGACCATAACTGAGCTCTGTGCAGGCATTTTCACTATTGCATATTGGAGTTAAGTTTCCATCAATTTTATGCGCATGCTTCAAAGAAACTTTGCTTGCCTTGCCAACCAGCTTATTAGTCCTGGGATTGAGACAAGGATCTGTACCAACTATTCCTTTAGCTGCATGAGACTTGCAAGAGATATAATCAGACTCTGCCTTGACTTTCCTCTTGACCAAGTTCTTGTTCCAAAAGATTGGCTTTATTAGTCGAGGGCTGCTGCTTCTTGCATTCTTTATTTTCCCATCAATGCCACTGCTTGCTTGGCGTGACTCTCTATGCAACGCATCTGCTTGGCTATGATCCTTAGCTCTATCAGCAGAAACCAAGTCATCTACCTCTAGAACATTTTTAATAGTATGCTTACCCTGTACAGATTCCACAGAGTTCAGCTTACGAAACTGCTCTGTAGTAGATCTTTTACTTGTGCATTCTGATGCCAAAGGCAAGATCTTATCCTGTGGTGGTACTCCGACAATCTTTGTCTTAGTTGCTGCTGTCCAAGCAAGTGAGGTAGAAGGGTCGCAGGTCTGATTTGAAGAACAGGGAGCAGAAGCTTCAACAAATTCAGGAATTGTCTCAGAGAGATTGGCCATAATTTTACCAGGAAAAGAGATCTCTACCAGATTTCTCTTGTCTTCACTAGTTGCTAGACCAGATCCCTTCGCCTGGACCACTACTGTCTTGTGCAGCCGGTTCATTGGTCCCAAGTATGACATCCCAGATGAGCCCCTAGGTTTCATTGTCCGCTTTTTCAAGGCAGCCATCTCTGATGCTTGTGAGATGCACAATCCCCTTAGAGCCTGTTTCAGGTTTACTGTTTCTGAAATTTCAATACCGAGTGTCTGTGGAGACTTGGCCCTAATGGGTTGCTTCATAGGATTCCTCTGAATAGCTTTCCCTTTTCTCGAATTCTTTATATTTACAGAGTCAAATAGCTGATTGATGTCATCTCCAATGGAATAAACACGTCCTTGTCTAGACACGTAATGCTTCCGCGCTTTCTCATTCATATTTTCTTCCTCGACCTCCACAATTTCACAATTGCTAGCCAGAACATCCATCTTTGATGCAATCATCCGAGTCTACAAAATGGGCACGAAGCTGTAGATAATATGCTCAAAACTAACCCATCTCAGATTAATCCCTTGGAGATAGTAAGGTGCAAAAAGCCTGAGTTATAGAAAACAAAAACCATAAAGCTCTTCCATCATATTGAAATTGAGATTGCTAGAACAAGCAATCGCATTAGATTGAACGGAAACAGCAGCTACTTTTATCCAAACTATAGGAGCCACAAATAGCATCCAATCATTCAGCTACATGCATACGAGGTACGCCAACCTGAAAGAATTGCAGACTTTCAGATCATGCTAATCATTTCTAATCCGAAACATTATTCTAATTCATTACTTTATTTCATGTTTACAATGGCAATAACACAGAATCTCAAGCTATGACCTCTAGACAAGAAGGCTATTTACTTCCATATCATTGTGCACAAAACTTGCACATTTCGAAAATGTCCTTTGCACATAGTTCGCTATTCAAGCGAATATCAGAAAGGCCAACACACAAAGCAGAGAATGGAAAAGGACCAAACCCGAGACTCACATTAGTAAGCCTACTACTACACCAAAGAGGGGCTCGGCGAGATCAAGAGGCAAACAGGCAAGAACTAAGAGGCGAAAATGCATCAGCGGATGATCCGCTTGATACAACAAAAGCTTGTTTTCTTGCACTCTCTTGCTAGTTACTAATGTACCAATAACTCCAAACAAAAGAAAAACCAATGCAATAGGCAGGAATTGGCAGCTGACAAACCTCAACTCCAGGCATAATAATAAACAATCAAACATAATCTGAAGATAAACAGTTAAAACACTTCCAAAATTGACTTCCACCAATGTATTTAATATGGAGATCATCTTTTTGTGGGTCAGTCAAATATGAGCTTCCACTAAAACTAAGTTTTTGATTTTTGGGTAACACTAAAGCTGAAACAAGAGTTTTGTTCCCAAACACAAGCCTCTTTTTTCTGCAACAACAAATCATAAGCTATTTCCAGTCCCTCCCCCACCCCTAAGAACTAAATAAAAAGCATAACATTTAAGCATCATAGCATAATAAGCAAAAAGTTGATTAAAAAAGAGTCACTTTCACGCAAACTATTCAACATAAAAACAATATATAATTTTTCCAGAAAACACAAAGACCCAAAATTCTTCAACTTAAATCCACAAAAGAGCAAATTCAAAACCCAAAAAAAGGGATGTCAAATCACACTATATAAAAAATTGCCATTGTGATAACTTACCCTCCAAAAAAAACAACAAATTTTAGCAGAAAATAAAGCAAGTTTCAAATTTCAAAAGATAGAACTTACCCAACATCAAAATCACCTGGAATATGGAGCTGAAGAACAGAAACCAAGAAAAGTTTTCTTCTTTTTTGAGTGTTGAAGAAGCATGAAAATTAGGGTTTTTAGAGGTGAAAAAGAGGAAGATTATAAGTATTATTGAAGGTAGAGTAGGAGAGAGAGTAGTAGAAAGATGAAATGGAGAAAAATCACGAGAAATGGTTGACACACTTTCCTTTTTTCTTTTTCCTTTCTTCTTTTTTGCTGCTCACTTCAATTGGGAGGGATGAAGTTAGTGCGAAAGGGTAAAGCAGAGTAGAGCGGGGGAGACAAAGGAATAGCCCCGAGATACTTGTGAAAGTGAGAGGCTATACTAGAGAGGCTGTGAATTTCTTCAATTACTAGCTAGAGGTTTGTTTCTTTTTGTTTTATGGATCTCATCGGAACCTAACCTTATATGATCTCTTAATTCAATTTCGCTCGATTAGGTTTATGTGATATCGAAAAAAGGTAATGAAAACTCCTCATTTAAGGATATGTTCTCTTCAGCTTATTTTTAGTTCAGTTCAATTCAGTTTAGTTCAGTTCAGCTCCAGACTATACTTTTACTCTCACATATCACTATTCAGTTCAGTTCAATTCAATTCAATTCAGTTCAACTGTTTTATGCCGAAGAGAACAGGTCCTAAGTGCTTTTAGTTGATAAAACATTAACCACTAAACTTGAAAACTTAGGGTAGGATTTTTATCAAATGAGTCATAATATTACTTCTATTAGTTAATAGGATCTCTTGCATTTTAAGCTTAATATGATCAATAGTCAAATAATACTTATATTTTACTATGGGAATACTAGTTTTTAGGCTTTAGTTGATCTACTTTTGTAAAACAAATTGTGTCTTAAAGCTGATAAATATTGATCCCATATAATAACATGAGTAAATGACACGAGTCAAATATAATATAAGTAGGTTAGTGTGTGAGGTTATTTGATGAAGTGATTTTTTGTTTAAAAAAATATTCTGAAAGATATAATTGACAACTACGTGAATTAGTAACTTTTTTTTTAGAGGAAAAGAGAAAAATAAATTAACTCATCGACAAAGTTTCCATTAAGACATAAGTGAACTAGTAACTTGATCATTCTTCTTTTCTTTTTATGGGGGTAAACTGATCATTCTTAAGATTGTAATAAGATGAAAAAGGAACATAAGAACCCAAACCAAAAGCTCATTGAAAAGGATACGATACAAAAAAGGCCCATATTGACTGGCCCATTTATCGGAGACTAGCTCATAATTCTGGGTCTAAGATTTGTAGCCCATTCAAATTATGCTGTTGATTCTCCCAAGCCATTTCCATCAAACCCAAATAGCCCAACTTCCATTTTGTCCCCCCCTCCCCAATGGGCCCAATCATGTTTATTCACTTCCATTCAGATTTCAAAGTTTCCGAAAAATTGCGACTTATCACCTTGTTAGCTTGTTCTATGGCCAGGCTTTGTAACACTGTGAATTATTCTGTCAACATTCATCATGTTTTTCACTATATATCATAATATATTATCATGTTAAACTTGTTTTATTGAGTTTTTTAAATTATAAACCTTAAATTGTTAATTAAGATATAAATATATAGTTAGGGATATATTTTAATACTTGTAACATATAGATGGATAAAATATATCATTTATATTTGTAATTTTGTAGGTCAAGCAAAGTACTCTCATGGATCATGTCCTTGTCCATAGAATTTGAAAGAAAGACACGTTATATTTAAGGTTGAACTTCGACTGTTAATTATTCTTAGTTTATGTTACTATAAAAGTTATAAGTAAATATTATTATTATAGTATTTTTAAGACAAATCTAATGGTAAGATTTTTATAATTTTTACTTGTCATATTATAAGAGATATGTGCGGTCAACGCAAAATTTTGAGTGCCACTTATATGATGAAAAATATATATTACTTCCTCTATGCTTTAATATTTTCCCCAATTTACTTCTGGTTACTTTTTTAAGAGTTATATTGAGTGGGTTGGTAGATCTGAATTTTAGTGTAACGAGTATGAGGAAAAGTAAAGAAAGGATGTTGGGACCATATGATTCAAAAGAGGAACTGAAAAATCTTTTAGGGACAAATCAAAGAGAAATTAAAAGTGGAACAATCTTTTAGGGACAAATCAAAGAGAAATTAACAGTGGACTAATCTTTTGAGGGTCAAAGCGATGGAGTAAACGGGTAGTGTTTGTATCTATTTTAGTACCTCTTAGTAATTTCATAGTCAAGTTGTATGGGTTTCAGTCGTATTGCCGTGTCATGTCAAAAAAATTCATCTCAGAGTTTTTATAACTTGATTTAAACTACGCTCTACAGTAATCGCCTAATCATCAATATGTCCATTAGATTATAGCTACAAAATATTATCAGTTATATGTAAAATATTAGTACCTAGCATTTGAAATTTAAAAAGATGAGCACATTATATTTTGATATAAATAGACCTGAAAACATCAAAGTGAAGCAATTAAAAAATACTATAGTATAATTTTGGAAACATACAAAACCTATTCTATAATTCTAGCTTATCATTATATAAAAGCCTATCCAAATGGGTGTATTATAATCAATAATGAGTAGTTTATTAGTAGATTCAATAAACTTATCTAAGTGAGCGAAGGGGAACAGGGAGACCAAAATATGGGAGGTGGGATGTTCATGTGTACGATTAAAGGGAAACAGTGCAATCGACTGGATGGTTGATTGGCATCTCTACATTTTTTTGGTGGTAAATGATCATAAAACTATATATCATTAGTAATTTTTTGGTCAATAATGTACTATTTTATGTGCATGGCATATGATCAACACTTCACTACTTCAGCAGTATACTAAGGTTTGCATGGTAGAGATTACTCTGGTAGTTAAGAAGATGGTTGACTTATATTCATATGCCAGCTAGTTGCTTATTAGTCTATGCTCAGATTTATAATTTGTGGATCAAGTAATAGATAGTAATATGCAATATAGTTTTTTTTTTTTGTTTTTGACAGCAAATGTAATATTGCGATTTAGTTGTTTGGTGCATAAGAGATTTTTTCAAATGTAATGGTATGATATGCATGGAGGTGGGTGTTTTTCGGCCATCGTAACCTTGAAGGTTAAACCTAAATAAGTCTAATAGAAGGTAACTTACATGATATCAATTTTTTCGAATAGCTAATCTGAAATATCAGTAACTCAAAAAATCGGATTGAATATTCAATTTTTTTGGGTTGGATTGACTAGATCGCTAATCAGATTAATCGGATCGAATTATTATGAACAACCCTGCATGTAATATCACTAATTGGTGTGTTGTAAGGTTTATCGGGCATAAACTTCACTAACCACTTAAGTAGTTGTTAACTTAACATCCCATTTGAGAGACATTAGTGAATTGCAATAATGATAGTGAATTAATAAGTAATTTGTAAGGAAAACTCCATACTCATTGGTAAGCAAAATTGATATACTCGAAGAAGAATTCTGATAATCATGGACAATAACATGCGTCTTTTATTTTTTTATATTACAAATAAACTAGATTGTATTATTATTACCGTCATTTATAATCACCTACTAAATGACTACTAGTCAGTAGTCACTTGATAGTTAGTGTCATATATATAACTATCAAGTGCTTTTAAAAAAACTTAGTAGCAATCCATTATTTGGTTTTATAACAAATGTTTATGGTCTGTTGGAATTTGGATACGAATGTCGGGCGTACTTTTCTGCCACTCCAACAGTCCAGCCCTAAACCTAAACAATTGTATTAAAAGATAGCGCTTAATAATTTTAGTATCTTGGTCATGGCCCAATTACTTGATACTCCACCTTGAATAATTGGGTTATCTTAGATTAAGATAATATTGATAAAATTTATTTGGTACGATATGCATGTTATGTGTGTAACATTCAAACTAATACTTGGTCCAAACTCCAAATGATTGGACTAATCATACTCTGTTTTAGCTATTCTAAATCGATTGTTCAAAAAGTATGCAATTCATACACCATTGTACTAAAATGTTTCCTAATTCATACACAACACAACTCTCTACCACAACTTTTTCTTTAAAAAATAATAATATTGAAATTGTTAAGAAGGGACCAACTTAAACACGATTATTTACTTTAATATTAATGTTCAGTAACAGACATAAAATAATATAATTTAAAATATTAAACTTTACAATAACCCTTGTTATTCTTATTGTACTTACAGTCTAAGTTAATTTAAGTTCATCAACGAAATATGATACTTATATATTATATCACACCCAAATGGTAATTTTTATAATATGTTCTCTCATTTAAAAACATTTGCACTAATGCACCCCCAAACTTTAGTGTTGAGGGAACTTGATCATTGATGCAATGATGCTAACCCCAACAAGTGTTAATGTAGCAACAATGCAAATGTGTCTTAAGCTTCTTTGTGAGAAGGCAATGATACCACTTGAGCAACAATTATTGAGTACTTTTCAGAAGAGCATCTATTTATTCCATTCCTATAAAAAATCTTGTAGAATGAGTAAAGATTCCAGGATGAGATCTTCTGAAGAAGAAACTATAGATAATGATTTTACAAATCCAAAAACAATCTCTTAAATTAAGCAACAATATGTCTGAAAATTCAAGTGAATATCCGATAAGGTTTTTCCAATTAAGCGCTCAAAATATAAGATCATCTCACCTAAAAAAACGATGATCCTTTATATCTTAACACTATTCATAATTAGATGGAATCTTATAAATTATTCTTAATTTATAAGAAAAATATAATTCTATAATTAATAATATTCAATCATTATAATTTACTCATATGTAATGAAAGATATCTAAGGTTAAATAATACATTAACAAACATGTACGGTAAAAGCAGAAAAGATAAAAATACAGAAATTACACATACATCATCTACATAGAAATCTATATACTATCTAATATTACTAAACAGAGTAGACACTACTACTCCAAGGGCCTGTTCTCCGCAGCTTATTTTCAGTTCAGTTCAATTCAATTCAGTTCAGTTCAGATCAGTTTAGTTCAGTTCAGACCAGCTCAACTCTTGACAATACCTTTACTCTCACATATCACTATTTATTTCAGTTCAGTTCAATTCAGTTCAGTTCAGATCAATAAAGTTTAGTTCAATTCAGTTTAGTTCAGTTCAGTTCAGTTCAGTTGTTTTATGCCGAAGGGCGAAGAGAACATGCCCCAAGTCTCCAATAATGTAAAATGGAAAACTGAGTCATAATATAATGTAAGTCATATTTCAACAACCCATGAAAAATCAAATATTGCAATATTCAATATTGTATTAAACAAGAAACAATTGATCTTGTAAGATATCACCTACTTTTAGTTTGAAATTAGACACGATTCAAGTCCAATATTAAAAAAATAACATGTCACCTTTTTTTTAATATATTGACTAGTTTAATATATTGAAGGACCAGTTTAATCTATTTCGTGACTAATTTAATCTATTCAATAGTGACATTTTCAACCCATTTAGTAACTAGTTTAATCCATTGAATGACTAGTTTAATCCGTTTAGTAAGACTACCGACTTGTTTTTTGAAATTGTCTGTAATAGTTTGATAATGAAGAAAATAAAGGAAGAAGAAGATAAAGCATGACTAAAATAGTGTTGGATTAGAGTGAAATGGAACGAACTTATTATAAAAATCCAGTCTTTGTGAACAATAAATCCTTATAAGCTAACTTGACTAGAAATACATCAACCTAAATTCTTATCACTTATCATTTCATCCCCATTCCCCTACATCGCACGTAAATAATCTAAACGTTGATTGCCAAAAGAAAAAGCAAAAAAAATACAATAATAACAAGTACCTCAAATTTTCAATCATTTGTTAAAAAAAAATCAATTTTCTACTTTTTATTGAAAAAAAAACCCCACGAAGCTCAAACCTCTAAACAATGTCCCCACCCCCCATTTCCCTCCATTCAAAAAGCCCATTTTACGGCCCAATCCCTCCTCTTCATAACATTAACCTCTCTCCTCCCTCCTCCCCACCTTTCTCTCTCCTCCCACAAATCCCATGGATCAACAACCAGCAACACTACCAGTAGAAAACCAACAACAACAACAAGAAAAACAACAACCACTAGTAATAAACCAAAAACTCGAACAACCGTCAGAACAACCACCGCAACAACAACAACAACAATGGACAACAACAACACCACCAATGGACGAACTCACCGACGACCTAGAAAGCATGAGTTTCAACTCAACAACAACAACAACAGCACCACGAAGCACATCATCTTCTTCAGAAACCACAACAACAACATGGACAACAGCTTCATCTTCTCACCATTCTCAATCTCTCTCCTCTGACCCTCGTTCTTCAGCGGTCAAATCTCTCTCCTCCATTTCAATCTCTGACCTCCGTTTCCTCTCTCGGCTCGGCTCCGGTGATATCGGGTCTGTTTACTTAGCCGAACTTAAAGACGTTGAAGGGACCCACTTTGCTGCTAAAGTTATGGATAACCGTGAACTTGCTGCTCGTAATAAACATGGTAGAGCAAGGGCAGAACGGGAAATTCTTAAGATGCTTGATCATCCTTTCTTGCCTACTTTATATGCTAGTGTTGAATCTCCTAAATGGTCTTGTTTGTTAACGGAGTTTTGTAACGGTGGTGATCTTCATGTTCTCCGTCAACGTCAACCGTTTAAACGCTTCGAAGAGTCTGCCGTCAGGTATGTTTTTAGCGGGTTATTTTTGTCTTTTCAGAGGTTAAAATTAGTGAGTAATTAAATTAGTTTAACTTAACCCTCGCCCCACGTTCTAGTCATTATTGCTCCTCGTGTGTTGGTGTGTTGGAAGTAGTAGTGGCTACTTTTTTTTAACTCTCTTCATTATTATTACCCTTAAATATCCATGTTGTGTCTACACTAAATTCGAGTTTTGTTACTACACTCCATCGCATATTTCGCTCTGAGCGTGATCGATTGAATGATCTTAAGGGTTGTGAATTTTTTTAAATCGAATTTTCATTTGTTAAGAATATATTAAAATATTGTTTTTATGTTATTGTTTTTCTCAATTTATTACCTATATATTAATATTTTATTATGATGTGTTTAGGAGCCTGTCTCTATTTGGAATGTAAGGCACTAATTTAGTTGGACGGAAAATATTTTGTAAGTATGAAAATCCTAAAGTTGGAGAAACGGAAAATATAAATAGTATGGGAGAATATTTCAAGTATAAATTAAATAGTATGGAAATGTATAATATGAAGAGAAGATTTGTTCCTAATTTTATGCTACACCAAATTGATCTCACATATTATAAATTAAATATGATAATTGTTTCGATTGCAAGATATAGGATTTAATTTTGCGAAACTAGGACATCGCCCGGACCAATAACTACCAAACCATGAAAAAATTGATCTTCAATAATGTGACCATCGTGGATAGATTACATTAGAATGTAGTAATCATTAGATATTTTCATAAAGCATAAAGTTAGGAGATCTTTTTTTCTTGAGGCTGCTTCCCACATAACTCCCTAAATTGTGGTTCTAAATCCTTGTTATACATCAATCTAATGATGATCATATACCTATATCATCAATCAACAAAGCTTTACAAAGTAAATAAATAAAATTGTAGTTAATATAAAAGAAAAAGGCATGTTATTAGAGAATAGACTAATGACATGGTTTCAGTGTAGTCAACATCCAGGTTTTAAGGTATTTTAGCTTTAAATTGGAGATTTATTAGCACCTAACTTTAAAACTCGTATATGAAATTAGTGTAAATGGGCCTCTTTAGAGAATATAAAAACACTACTTGTGCCATCAAAAACAAAAAAAGAGCCTACTACTTGCGATTAAAGGATATAATGTGATTATAACCAAAATTAAAAAATTATGCATACACTTTGACAACTAAAATCATTACTTTAGAGTACGATTCCATTTTAGGAAAGGTAATAATCTAATGACAAAGAAAGAATACTGAATGTGTATATTCTTTTTTCTTATAATCAATTGACTAATTTTTAAATAATATCGACATACTTTTGGTCTATATTCTCAATATTACTACATCATTACTTCTTGAATTGTTAATAGTTGAATATTAAGACTGTAAGAGTAACACTCTTATTCAGACATACTTAATGTTTGAAAGTAAGTTATGGCTGATAATTACTCTCAATATATATAAATATCATGAAAGCATTGTAAATATATTTATTTAAGGGAATGTTTGGTATAATCAATGTAAACAAAATGGAAAGGATTTGAATGAGGAGGAGGAAATGGAAATAATAATTGTTACCTTGAATAGTTGTTTGGTATTCTAATAGAGTGGAAACAATTGAGGGGTTTATGATTAAAGAAGGAAAGATAATTTGTTTCCACTACTTTGATATGAGTAACAACTGGGGGGATTATGGTCCCCTCCAGAAACGGTATTTATTATTGAACACTCATACCAAACATTTTGAAATGGAAACGCTTATTTGAATCCTTTTTCAATATCAAATTTTCCTCTATCAAACACCCTCTAAGTATTATAAAATAATAAATGTATCATCGTTCGCAAATTGAATTTTCCTAAAGCTTTACTTGCATTGTGATTGATCCACTTTGCTTGAACTAGCTAGTCACTCTTACATGCACTACCTTATACGTTATGCATTAGCTGCCACAAAATCTGGTAGTAGTTGTAAATTTGTGTACTAAATTTAATAACTTCATCACATCACCAATATCCTTGCTATTAATGAAGAATTTAAAGAAAAAACTCAACCAAGTAATGAAAAACTTTTGGTTTTTTTGGGTGGAAATCACAAATTATATTGTGAAAAAGTTTCCCAAAAATGTAGCATTTTCAAATTCTTGGGCCCCACTCAAGGAGGGATTCGTTAATGAGAAGGGGGTAAAAGGTGTGAAACAGTGGGTCCCACCACCTGATAGATATACGTGTCTGTCAGAGAATGGGTCCCAAATTTGCTGGTCACTGTCACATAATGACATAATGTTAGTGAAATTAATATTATTTCAGACACTTCAGTAGATTTAACACAGTTTTAGGTGACGAGATCATGTGAAAGATGGGGAAATTATCCTACGTGCTCGAGTCTACGTGAAGGTCGACAATCGACATGTTTTCAGCTCTAGATTTTGACTTCTGTTTATTAGTCAATGGGTTTTATCCACTCGATGCTTGACACGTAGCAGATTTTGCCGTAGTTGCTGTTATTTTGGACTGTAGTGTTGGTTTTTTTTTTTCAAAATTTAGTAGTAGTAGATTGATCAACTAGTTCTGGCATGCATGAAAAGCCAGCTCAATTTTGTTTTTCTTGATAAGTTTCTAAGAAGTGAAGGAAATAGTGTGTGTTGATTGATATTGAGGAATAAATAAATTTCTTTGAGTATTAAGTGATTATTTGTTTGAATTATATCTATAAAGACAGTAAGTAATTTTTAAAATCGACTAATTTCGAATTATATAAATTTATGTAACTCATTTTTTTGAAATAAGGAAAAAGAAGTCGAGCAAAACCTATCTTAATGGTACTTCTTTTATTACTTCCTATGTCCTTTCTTTTTCCAATTGCACTTGCTCTTTAATAAGACCTTGTATTGTTAGGTACAAGTAACAATAGCCCATGAAAATTGGAATTTTCACATAAGAAAAAGAAATTATATTTTGAAGCTTGACCAAATTAAGGGTGCAAGTTTTAATTAGAATAATGCATTTAAGACTAGTGACTTGAATCACTTGATAAGTATGCTCTAAATACTAAGTTTGGTTAGAACTTGTTCGCTATCGAAATAAGAAAATGTCTCAGCATCTATTTTATTATGTGCTAAATTTAGATTGGCCCTATGCTTACTAAATTTTCTTGTCAATAATGTCTTTGTAACTATGCGGAAATGCGTACTCTTATGACAAGCTTGTGAAAACTAATTGGTTAATCAACTATTTGTGGAGTGATTTTAAGAAACCTTTGTTATTGTCTTTTTTAATAGATTATCCTTTCTAACAGACATTTTGGGCCTAGTTTATACTTTATAGGCTTTGCAAATGATCTGTCTAAAACTTTGCCGGGATAAGTGGGATATTTTGTTTCTGTTTTTCCAAGAATTCTTGGCATGTTTTCTTGCTTTTTGCCACTTCTAGTTCTATCCTATAGCTTATATTGGTAATAAGCTAGACTTTGTAAGGTTCACTCTTGATTGCTAAGTTACACTTTGCCCTACCTTGTCAAGTTTTACTTTATTACTTGTAATTTAATGAGTTGACATTTTCTGAATATGTCGTTTAATGCTTGTTTGCTTCTTATTTTCCCTAAATTCTTCCATGTTTTAAGGTATACTTTTGTTCATTTTCAATACTCTACAATAATCTTAGCTTCTAAGACACCTATTTTAGCCTTTAACTTAAGGACCTATATATGCAATAACTATGTGTTTTATTATATGTTCCACTTTGATTTTCACGTTTGTCAATAATTAGCTTTGACAAAATCAATACCTTTAACATTTTGCTACCTAATATCATAAAAGTTGAAATTTTCACAATAGTAAGACAAATCTAATACTTTTATTATAATATTCTTAAAATAAAATATGGTAAAAGTAAGATATATGACAAACGCCAAAAGTAAAACAACTAATAACAAAGATTTTTTTTACAAACATTGACAATCATAAGTACTACTTTAATTTTTGATAGTTAACACTACTAGTCCATATCATGATTTTATTCGTAATAATTACATAATTGTTAGGCAATTAGCCGGACTCATGCAAATATTGGCTTTTGTTGTTAGCTTTTCTTTTTAAAACTATATGGTTATCTAACGCTATCACGTACCTAACAAACATTGATTTGTCGTAGATAAGATTTAGGACATTTTGTGGCCCTCAGCCTATAGAGTGAGTTTGCTAATGTTAAACTATAAGGACAAACATTAGGTGTAATCATTTCCAACTAGCATTTTACCCATCTTCAATAGATGAAGTTTCTCATATTCTAATAATTGTACCATATGGTTAACATAATTAAGCTATGGACATCTTACCTAAGACTAAAGAAGCCCCCTTTCCCTAGTATAGTCAGCTACTTAACCCTGTTCTTTGATACTATAATTATCTTCACTGTCCCACTTTCCCATCTCAACACTTGTCTCTAGACCACTAATTTAGGTTCACTTACCTCAATCAATTAATTATCACTCCTTGACTACATTTGCATCAGGATTTAACTTTTAAAAAAGACAATTAGTTTTATAGATTTGCTTTGTAGAGCTTTGCTACATACCCTGGTTAAGGACCTGTTCGTTATTGTTTTTTGTTTTCAGTTTTCACCAGAAAAAGTGGTTTTCACTTTTCAGTTGTCAGTTTTCAAAATCATCATATTCCAGAAAAATTTAATAAATTTCTTATTTATTACAGGACATATATCATATGACTTTGAAAATCAAAAAACCAAAAAACAAAAAATCACAATAATACCGAAAGGGTTCTAAATTAGTTGTTGCATGGAAAAACTGTTTAATTATTTCGAACAATGATTTTTGCATCTTAAGGTTTAACTGGTTTTGAGAAAAGTAGTGACATAAGATTTAATTAAACCAATGGATAATCTTTTATTATTTGTTGTTTGGTCGAGGTTATGTGATCAAGACTTAATATGATCAAATTTCTTTCTTTGTTAGATGTATATATGGAGAGGATCATTAGATGTCCATTTAATGAGGAAACTATATGAAATGGATAAACTCTTTTGATAATATGCCTTCTAATCACGTATTAATGTATCATTCTCTAACAATTTTCTTATTTTTACCCCATAATGTATGACATGATTATAGAGAATAACCTTTCATAATAATTGTGTTATCTATCATATTTCTAGCACTTACTTAGACTATGTTTAGTTCACCTGAAATTTTCTGATCAGAACTTAATTAGTGGCACTTATGAAAGTCCAATTACTAGAAACCAAAAAATGCAACTAACTTTTCTCACATTCTAAAATAGTATAGTGGGGCTATGTATTATTAGCTATATTTTTGGTGTTTAGTGTTCACTCTAATCTGACTTAACTTATGTAAAATGTTGTTATGGGGTTGAAGTTGAACATGTGACTAACCAAATTTCTCCAACTTATGCAGATTTTATGCATCAGAAGTGGTAGTAGCACTTGAATACATCCACATGATGGGAATAGTATACCGTGATCTAAAGCCTGAAAATGTCTTAGTTAGATCAGATGGTCATATTATGCTCACAGATTTTGATCTATCTCTAAAATGTGATGACCAATCTACCCCTACTCCACAAATAATCACATCCTCAAACCAAAACCCTCAACAGCCAACCCAACACCCGAACCTATTAGGTTCGTGTCGTAACCCTAATGCAAACTCTTCATGCATCCTACCCAACTGCATTGTACCTTCCGTGTCTTGTTTTAACCCGAACCGAAAGAAAAAATGGAAAACGAAGAAAAAAACTAGTAAAAGGTTTGAGCCAGAGTTTGTTGCCGAGCCTGTGGATGTGCGGTCCATGTCATTTGTTGGGACCCATGAGTACCTAGCCCCGGAGATCGTGTCTGGAGAAGGACATGGGAGCGCGGTTGATTGGTGGACACTTGGCGTATTTATATTCGAGCTTTTTTATGGAACGACACCGTTTAAAGGTTCGGATAATGAAATGACATTAGCAAATATTGTGGCTCGGGCATTGGAATTTCCCAAAGAGCCCTCAATCCCAAGTTCGGCAAAGGACTTGATATCACAACTTTTGGCTAAAGATCCGACCCGGAGGTTCGGTTCGATAATGGGAGCGACACCTATAAAACAACACCCATTTTTTAGTAACGTTAATTGGGCGTTGTTAAGGTGTATGAAACCACCATTTGTACCACCCACATTTAGTGTCAGTAGTGCTGGAGGTAGGGAGGTTGTTTCAGATGAAAGTTGTCCTGATACACCTGTGGAATATTATTAGTGAATAATTAGAATAATTATTGGTAAATTATATTCTTAATCAAATGGTTAAATTTTCATTATTTTCATTAATTAGTAGTAGTGTACAGCTCTGTCTCTCACTCCTCTTCAAACTCATATATTATGATTTACTAAACACTTCAGTAGCTACTAATAAAGTTATTAATTAACACCTACAATTAATTATAGATACTCTACCGAAGTATACAAGTTATTCTACAATTAACTCAAGATCTTGGTTAAGCTCCTTAACCAAGGTCTCGGATTCGTGCCTTGGGTATGGAAAAAATCCTAGCTGGGGCCTGGGAGGGATGTTGTCCCCCTTTAAAGTATCCATGCAGACTCTCGCAGTCCATTAATTCACTCGTCGAAGGCGGTGGGAAACTCCTCACAGTATGACAAAAAGAAATTATTGCCAAACATGAGGACCCATTACTTCAATTCAGAACTTGACATTTGTGCTTGGAATTATAGATACTAGCATTTTCTGCACGCGATGCGTGCTTGGATTTTTTTTTAACAAAAATTCGATTTTTTTCGACGTATGTAAAAGTCAAAATTTGAACATTAGACATACAAAGTATAATTGTTTTTATCTACAAAATTTAATTGGTTTACTCTCTGTCACTTAAGTCTCTCACCAACAATCTTTTTTTTTTTTTTACTTTTCAAGGTCAAAATTCTATAAACAAAATAGAAATTTTATTGAATTTATCTATGATTTCTAATATATAATTTTTTTGTTGATTTTGAATTAAGTAACTACTTATATACTGTGAAGAAAGTGGACACTTGGATTTCAAGTCAAATTTTTGTGAGTATGTATTGACGTTGTAGTGTATTGGTTGTAGTTTGTAAGTTAATCTTTTGGTTTTTGTAAAGTTTCATCATTTGAGTGTTTTGTGTAATGTAAATTATACAATTCTATGATTTTAGTTGACTTGTGAGTGACTGTTATAATTTTATTTCCAGTATTTTTATTTGAATCTCCATTTGGTTTGTATATGGATTTGTAATTTAGAAAGGAAAAGGGATAAAATAGTCTCTTCATTCGGGGACACCATAGCTCCCCCTTCCCTTATATAATAGAGATATGTTGTACTTTAATTCTTGAATGATATTTTACATAAACCTTTTTACCTTGATAATTAATCGCTATAATATAATAGAAAGAGATAGGTCCAAATATATGTAAGAGTTTCATTATATATAGGAAACACTATGAAAAAGTAAATAATTTTTTTTCCTCGTCTAACTTCTAAATTATAATTTCACTACAAATACACCTCAGTTTTTTTTTCCTTGTCTAACTTCTAAATTTTGTTTGTGCACATTGATATTTAAAAATTTCCATCATTTCAAATTTGGTCATTTTCTGAATTTTAACACTTTTAGCTTCAATTATATTTGAAATGAAATTTTGATTTTTTTCATACACAATTTGATATTGGAATTTTTTTTTTAGAAAATCGAAAATCGTTACTTTTTGCAAATTAATTTAGTTTTTTGTTTCTGAAAATGGATTTTTGCAAAAAATTGTTTGCAAAAAGTTTGATATTGTTTTATTTTTCAAAATTTATTTCTGAACATGGATTTTTTGCAAAAGTTTTGGGCAAAAATTTAAATATTGGCATTTTTTTATAGAAAAAACTAAATTTGTTTTATATGAAAATAAATTAAATTTAAGTCTGATTGTATAAATGCCCTTTTGAACTCATTGTTGTCATCTCCATTTTTTTAACTACATAACAGTCAACTAATTTCCTATTGTTTATTTCAACTAATGTGAAATAATTTGGAAGTTCGCAAATTATGCCGATGGATGAATGTGTGATATCACCGTCAAAATCTTATTTTTTTCTCAAATTTGTGTTTATAGGTAATTTTTGTGAGTTTAATAAATTTTTTTGATTATTTGAATGATTTGCAACATGATTTTCTTAATGGTATGAGTGATTTGTAAAGTTTCTTCTTTTAAGTGATTTGTGAGTGAGTGTTGTAAATTAATTTTTTGTAGTTTTTTTTGAGTCTCGATTTTAATTTTGAGATTCTTTTTGTAATTTAGAAAAGGAAGGGGGCAAAATAGTCAGTTGAAAAGAGGACACCATAGCTCTCCCCTTCCCTTATATAATAGAGATCTCCTCACCAGATAATTTTGCTAGTTTAAATTAAGTTAGCTGTGTAATTACGCTATCAATTGCAATCTTCAGGTAAGGAAGACAAATATTCACGTACAAAAAATGAAAGATTTCATTGATCTCTTGTTGCTGTCATCCATCTAATATGTTTGTGATATTCCCCTCTTTAGCTAGTATCGAAACTTAATTAGCATATATACCAGTTGTCTCTATTCTAGGCCAAGATATCACAATTAAGTTAAGTAGGGTAAAGTATAACTGAAACCACATATATATCAAGTATAAATCAATTTATAATGAATGTGCTAAATTAAATTTATTTATGATGTAAAAGAGTAGGGCAAACAATTGTTATCATGAAAATAGACGTGCATGCAAAAATCCAGTGTAGTTTGGGTCAAATGTTTCAATATGCATGTAGCAAAAACAAACTTTCTACAATAACGGCTGTTGATGTACATGGTAAGTGGGGGGACCTCTTTTTGTATCTATACTAGTATTTAGGCCCGGGCGATGCCCCGGATTTTCTCTTTGCTACAATTTATTAGTAGTTACATAAATATTCTCATACTCATTTAAAAAAGTCATCTTATTCATTATATGTATTTCAAACGTTTTCCATTCATATGTCATCATTAATTTTGATTACAAAATCAATAATGGTATGGTGGAGTAATGGTTAGAATTCTTACTTTCATACTTGAGGTTATGGGTTCAAATCTTTACGTAAACAATTCTTCTTCTTTTTTACTATATGAGAAAGACGTGGATATAATGTTATTGGATGGGGGAGGGTGACACGTGGCACATATACGTTCTTAGGAACGCCTTTTAATATATAAGTATAGATTTTCTATAATCAATTAATGGTATATCATCTTAGCCTAAAAAATACAATAATTATTTAGAAAATATATTTTTTTTTTTTTTTTTTTTGGGTACATGAGTAGAGTTAGGACACCCTTCTCTCAAGGGAGTATCCTAACGAATCAAGGATTACAAATTTTTGCAGAATAGGATCAGTGGACGGATCAATGTCAGCTGTGTTAGCTAAACTACTGTGACCTTTTTTTGATAGAAGATCCGCTACTCGATTAGCTTCCCGGAAGATATGTTTGATGGTATAGAATCTGAACTTAGTAAGAAGTTGTCGTATGTCTTCAATGAGGGTCTGTATTCCCCATGGGCAATTGTATTGACCTTGCAATATTCTGATAACTACTTGGTTGTCTCCTTCAATGTATAAGTCTTGAATTTGGTGGTGGATAGCTAGTAGAATGCCATTTCTTAAACCCCATGCTTCCGTAACCAGAGCTGAGGTTTGACCAAAGCGATAAGTTTGGGCAGCTACAAATTTCCCAGTAGAATCTCTAATAATCGCTCCGGCAGCGGCCAAAGATCCATTTACCGACCCATCAAAATTTAACTTATAATAACCAACTGGAGGTGGGATCCATCTGACTGTAACTGATTTTTGAACCCTGTAAGAAGGAAGAGAAGAAATAGTAAAAGAAAAATCTATCATGGTTCTTGTTTTCCATTCCAAATATTGGTGCCATGCTCTGTAGTAAATTCGATTGGGATTAATAGTATTATTTTCAAATACTAGTAAATTTCGTTCTTTCCAAATACTCCAGAGATTATAACAGAATAATTGTAATGCTTTTGGGTTTTGTCTTAGGCTTATAAGGCCTTGAGAAAGATCTTGTGGTATTATATTTCTAAGTTTTTGTCGTATAAGCGGAGAGTTCCAATATTGATAAATGGTAGGGCAATGGAAGAGTAAATGGTTAATAGTTTCAGAGTTGGCTCGGCAAATTGGGCAAAGGTTATCAGTAATTATTTGTCTGTGTCTTAGGTTGGATTTAATTGGAAGTCCGTTTTGCAGGCATTGCCATAGGAATATCTGGATTTTTGGAGCTATATCAATTTTCCATATCCAATTATACTGCCATGGAGTTTTATCAGGTGTAATGCCATGAGCTAACCAGGTAGCTGTTTTTACAGAAAATTGACCAGAACTAGTCAACCCCAACAAGGTCTATCTGGGGAAGGGAAAGTGGGGATTGGGATTCCTAGGATCATGTGTACATATGTGGGGGAACTAATTCGTTTAGGAGTGAAACATTCCATTGATTTGTAGGGAGTATGACATAATTAACGGTGAGTTCTATATTAGCAATCGAATCTATTCTAAGATCTAAAAGTTGAATTATGCTCTGATTTGCACACCAGTTATCTATCCAAAAATAAATATTTTCTCCAGTTCCAACTTTCCAACGGATACCTTTTCTTATTAATTCTCGTGATCGGAGTATACTCTTCCAAATATGCGAGTCATTAGGTTTGGCTTTGTATTCAAAAAAGGATGTATTTCGGAGATATTTTTGTCGTATAATGTTAGCCCAGAGGGATTGTTGGTCGTAAAGGATTCTCCACCCCATCTTGGCTAAATATGCTTCATTAGTATGAGTCATCTTTCTAAAATTTAGGCCCCCATACTTTTTAGGTCTGCAAAGTTTTGACCATGCCAGTAAAGGTAGTCCTGAGGTGTTGGACGATGTGCGCCAGAAAAAATTTCGGTTAATATTATCAATTGTTTTGCAAATTTTCTTTGGAATTTGAGTAGTGGCCATAAGATATGCGGGGGTTGATTCTAGGTGGCTTTGGATAAGTACTGATTTTCCTGCTTTCGAGAGACAATGATTGTGCCAATTGTTAATCTTGTTATCAATTTTTTGAACTAAGTGATGGAAATCTGTGGTCATTGGTTTATAGTTTGAGAAAATAATGCCCAAATATCGTCCCAATACAGCCTTTGGTGTCATATTAAAAATACCAGCAATTGCTCTTTGTCGAGAGTTGGGTATTTGTTTTGAAAATATGATTGATGATTTATGAAAGTTCACCAATTGTCCAGAGTTATTACAGAAAGTTTCGATTATGGTTTTTAGGCGGTGGGCAGAATTGAGGTTTGCTTTACAAAATAATAGGCCGTCATCAGCGAAGAAAAGGCCGGGAATTGTTTGGGTTCGTGGAGCAAGTTTAATTCCAATTCCTGATTTTCTGGATTTTGATTCAGTGTCTAGTTGTCTGCATAAGACATCCATACATAGGATAAAGAGATAAGGCGATAATGGGTCTCCCTGTCGAAGGCCTCGAGTCGGTTTGAAAATAGTAGTAGTCTCTTGGTTTATTACTAGTGAGTAAGAGACTGTGGAAATGCATTGCATAACCCATTTGATCCATTGGTGATGAAAACCATAACTTTAATTATTTAGAAAATATATTAAAATTATTGTGGTGTTGAGTTTTTTGTTTTTAGTAGATATATTCATCCAAACATGGTGCAATAAAATAAGGAGGTTGATAATTACCCTAGTTTCTTATTCATTATAATTTGTCACCTATGTTTTGTTTTGGGTATAAAAGAGGGGCAAACCTCCAAAGAGAAGAAAACACAACACACAAACTAAACCTTATCATTGAATCTCTTCAAGTAGTAGAAATTCAATCTTAAAGAAGTAAAGATGCGAGTTAAGTAGCTCGATTACCTAAAATTCATATAGGAATACGTATTCAAGACAATTCATAATATATACATGTTAGTTTTAATTTTTGAAAAGGTATATACACTCGACCAACTATATAATAGAGTATGTGTGGTTGCCTAAGTTAATTTCTCTAATGATAGAATTTCATTAAGAGATATAAAAGAAATTCTACTCATCTTATAAGCAAAAAGTGAATTGAATCATGTTTTATTATGCTGATATTTAGATGAAATATTAGTATAGTTATATTACAAATCAAAGATTTAACACTTAAATAATAGTTTAATCAAAATAGGAACGGTATACAAAGTCCATATATATGTAATCTTATCCTAATCAAATGAGAAGTGATATTATAAATAGTACATATTAAAATATTAAATAGATGAAATAAAAAAAAGATGAAGCACATGAAGGTGTCAAGATATCCCATCTAGGCCCTGCTTAAGTATTGGATACAACATTAGAGTATGAACAAAATATAGAATTATTAGTGACAAAAGCATATGGTTTTGGTGTATTTTAGCATCAAAGTCAATGCAAAAGTTGGGAGATGAGGAAACATAGGATCCCAACAAGACAAGTATAAACAAATAACAACAAGACTTAAACTCCTCAACTTGGGCCGAAAAAACCGGTCGAGAGCGGCGTGACAGGGGATTAAACCGGGTCGAATGCCATTTTAGTTTGGGTTTGATGACT
This sequence comes from Beta vulgaris subsp. vulgaris, assembly GCF_026745355.1. NCBI lineage: Eukaryota > Viridiplantae > Streptophyta > Magnoliopsida > Caryophyllales > Amaranthaceae > Beta > Beta vulgaris. The sequence continues at coordinate 60,771,436 of NC_079208.1, read as the reverse complement.
GATATAACATTTGATTTGCTTAGGGAAATAACAAAAGAATTAACTATACTACTATAGCATAAAAAGGTTTTTGTTTTTAGCCCCAAGTCCAAATGGACGCCCATGTGGGTTGCTTTTGTGTTATTTGCATGAAAGGACGTGGAGTGGAGCTTAGCTAAGATCTAGGGGGGGTGTTAGTGATTCATGCAACATTTTCAAGATGTGACTTAGATGAATAATACTTAATAAATGTGTTATGTTATATGAAGCGGATTGCAAATAAGATATAAGGAGGCGTTTGGTTCGTTGAGAGGAAAGAGAAAGGGTTACAAGAGTAATGGAAATGGTTTCTTTTTGATTAAAAATGTTGTTTGGTTAGGAACATCAAAGAAAATAGAAAATTATTATTATCTAATGATAATAATAATAATAAATAATAATAAAATATAATAATAATAATAAATATAAATAAAATAATAAAATAATTATAATAATTATTATAATAATAAATAATAATAATATATAATATTAATAAATAATAATAATAAATAATAAATAGTAATATT